>NC_092560.1:39668548-39968548 GCF_037038585.1 Patagioenas fasciata
TACCAGCTGCTACCACTCTGGCATCTTCATGGGCACTGCGCCTTCCTACTGCCCAGTGATCTGGGCTCTCGTTCCACCAGATCACGTGGACTGAGAAAGTACAAATACAGTCAGTTGGATATTGTTATGCTGCAATACAACATCTACTTAAGTCCTAGCAGTCTGTCTTCACCTGCTAGATGCCTTGCAGTTAGCAGAAACAGTTATTGCAGCAAGTACATGGTGGCATGATCCTTTGCTGAGCCTTTAGAAGGATTTACTCTTTAATACCAGATTTGAGAGTCACTTAACAAAGCAGCACCTGGCTTAAGCCTGTAACTCAATATACAAAGCTGCGTTCAAGGACTGTTTGCAGGACTTTGGTGATCCACACCAACATTTTCATTAAGCTGGCCAATCCTGACCAAGGGTAAGGGCTTGCTCCTCTCACTCCACCCTTTCCCATTCCAAAGTCTCTATTAGAAATTGAGTCGTACCTGTGTTAAGTAATCCACATTCTGTGTGGAAAACACCAATCAGCTTGGTGTAGACTCTGTTGATATGAGCATTGATTGCAGCTTGAAATGCCTCACGCCACAATGCTGGCCCACCAGGCTTCACCTGGAATGTAACCCATTCATATACTCCTGGAAGAAAATGCAAAGACAACCTCAAGGAAGGAACAGCAAACTAATATGCTGGTTCTCAAACACTGTGTCATGACAGTGATGTTTTTATGGTGAAATCAGTACTGTAATTTGTCGCCATATGGGAGCAGCAAGACACAAAACTGACCCTTTATCCCAGCATGCACAACATCTCTCAGCTTCCAGGGGCTCACAAGAGCACAGGCAAGCAGCTTGCTAACCGGAGCTAGTTTGAGTGTTAAGTATCTGCACCTTGGGGAACATGGAGCTCCACAAAAGGCCCAACTTAGCGATTTCCAGTGTTACCTGGAAATCTCGGGAGATTCAGACTGTTGCAGAAATCACAAATACTCATACATATCTGCAGGATTTAGATGGCTGATTGAACAATGCAAGGTGGTCTTTTTGAAAAGGGGTGATGGTTCCTGGCATTGAAGTGGTTTATGAGATGATAAACTGCTTTGACTCCTGGCAATTGGTCATGGAAAGATCTGAAGGCATAACCGACAGACTAGCACTAGATTAACGTCTCTGCTCTGCCAATCAGTCTCTCTTGCTTGTACACAAATGGCATGATGTACTGAGAAATTTCAGTCCTGCTACAAGACACATAATATGTCTTCTTTGCATTCACATAGTTATTCCAGGTCACAACTGTTGACACTTTAATAGAAGGTTTGCCACTTGCTGTATGGCAATGTATGTCTGATCTCCAGCCCACTGCTGGAGAATATAAACTAAAAAGATAACGAAGTGGTTGAAAAGTCAGTTCTCCAGTTGTAAGAGAAAACTGGACTGCTTTCAAATTCAATTGTAACAGCATAAAGTTTAGAATCACAGGGAAATAAAGAACAAAGATTACTGCATGTATGCACACACTGAGGGATAAAGCAAGGCTTGTTCGATGTCATTCCATGCAACCATGTGTGCCAATGTTCATAAAACAAGTGACAGTCAATACTATTAATAGCACATTTGCTACACAGATAATTAAACTATGTAAGGACAGGGCTTCCACACCTAATCCGTGATTATTATAAAGTGTGCTTGACTTGCATGCATCTTTAAAAAGTAGGGTTTTTTCTTGTTTTCTTTTCTTAAAGCTATTATGTGAAAGAAGCACTAACATCAAAGCAAATTGATAAAACAAAAAAACCTCTGTAAAAGAGAACAATCATTGTCTTTAGTGTCTCCAGGAAATGCCCTCACACTGATGGATGTGTAAAGTGAGTCTGGGGCGACTGCTGTGGCCACTGCTAGAGCATTGCCATTTCACATGTTCCTTTAGGCAATTCACACACCTTTTTACAACCTTAATGATCAGGACTGTAGTCAGCCATTGGTGTAAGTTAGTGTAAAATCCTTAAAAACTTTGTCCCTCATCTGTGTTACGTTGACTTTTTCACTTGAGTGTAGGTACATGAACTTGGTACGTAAAGGGTTATAAACCCATGTAATACCTGGCTTAAACTTTAAGCCATTTTTTTGTTAGTTTGTCAGCATCGATACCTTTAATCAGCAAAACAGAAGATAAGCTCACCCCCTTCTTTTGGAGGCTTCCCCAGTTGACACCAGGGTACTAGATAAGCAACCTCATTGTGCTGCTTTTCTATCAAGGGAAGAAGTCGGGAGAGTAATGCTTCCTGCCAGGCTTTGTCATTGGCTAGTGCATGCCGGACTGCAGTTCTGTGGGCAAAGTTATCTGCAAGAAAGGAAAAAAGAAGGAAGAAGAAAAAAAAAAAAAAGAAAAAAATCCACCACACTTAATGTCACACTCAATTAAAATGTATTATTACAAGGAGGCAAGCTGCATTTAAGCTAGTCTGACACTGACAATTTTAAACAGTGTATTAGCTCGAAGCAGATGTGGCAAGTTTCCTTTAAATTCTGCAGAAATTTTTGGTTTAGCTCTGAGGTTTAAATGGTTTCAAGCCGAATCAAATTTTCCAGTAAATTTTATAAAAACGTTAAAATATCTTAAGCAATGTTACTGTTAAGAAAAATTCATTTATGGCATCTGCAGGGACTATTGGGTGTAGCAAATATAGGGATAAGGAGATTTGGAGAAAGCACAGCAGATAAGGGAGTGCAGTGGAACAGAAAATTCAGAGGGAATATCATGCTACTGAGAAAAGAATAAGAAAAATATTACTTTTTGCTTGTATAAAATGACACTAAAATTACAAGTGTAGAAGTAATGTTTGTTCAGCTGCACAAAAAAATGTGAAATGCCCCAAATCTAAGCCTTTTTTTTTAAATTAAAAATAAATTCACTGAATTGAGCATGTTTGAATTTCAATTGGTTAGGCTGCAGTGGCATCTTAAACAGTATCTTTATGCGGACAGCTTTCAATTATGTAAGAGAAAAATCCATCATCTGAGAATGGGAAGAACCTTGAGAAATACTAGTGCCTTGGAACTAAGAGAAAAATATACTAAGTTTTAATTACTGAAAATATATAAGCAGAGGGCTGATGAATCAAGGAGAAAGGATGTTGAACCTTACACATGTAAACACCATTAGGAAAAGAAAATTACTGTTTTTTCCTTAGTTTTGCATTTTAGAAGTTTCTCAGAGATTACTAAATCTTTCATTTGTTTGTTCAGAGAAAGAAACAATAGACGAAGCCTAAATGTTCTGAGAAACAAGACTATTTATTAACCACAGATGTATGTGACTCTTCATTCTAAGCAGATACTGTGAACATGGTGGATTTCAATGAGCAGACTGAGGACTTCAGAAACAAAATTCTGTCTCAGCATACCGATATGTCTGAGACTGCAGCAGGTATACAAATAAATTATAGTGGTGCGCCTTCCCGCCTCTCCATAACCCAAGAAGCAAGTTCCCTTGGGCTCTGCAAAGAGCACAGGCCTCACACCTAGTTTCTCACACAGTTGTAGCTTTTCTTGTTCACCACTCCAACAACATAAAAAGCTGATTATACTGCAAGAAGCCTGTTGCTACGCAGTCTGAAGTGGCAATGAAACACTTTGCACGCTTGGGTAGCCGGAGCTGGTGGATCAGCTCCCACCTCAGCACAGCCCAGCTACAGAAGGAGTTTAAGCAAACCACACGCTCCATGTTTTAGGGTAGTGACTGTTATACTGAACTAAAATTTGACAACAATTATACATCCACATAAACATGTACAGACTGCATATAGATTGTCTGCACTTACATGTATTATTAAGGACACCTCAGAAGTTTTTCCATCCACTTTGAAATTCTGAAGACATTTGTGGTTCAGGAGTTTAAAAAGTTAAAAATATTTACCATGAACAAAGCACTCTGTGGCAGTTCCTCTAATATACCCATTTTGAGCAGAGGTCGCCACTTAAGTCCAGTTCTAACCCTCTTACCCTGGCATGTCAAAATTGCACTGACAGGCTCTGCAACGTTCTTTTCAGTAATTAGTACAGGAACACGTTTTAGGGACATGTTCTTACAGTAAGAGCAGCAAATAAAAGCGGGGTAAACATTCTTCTTGCCTACTTGCCTAGGAGACAGGGAGCACAGAGAGGGCAAAGCAGCACCAAGGGATGCTGAGCATACCGTACTTCCAAATGTGGACCACCTTATTCATTGCACCCAGCTCCGCAGACCAGAATCCCACCAGCTCTGAGTGAGCTGTGCGAAGGTGAATGTACTTGTTGAAAACTTCCACACACTCCTTCATCTTCGATGGCTTAATATGGTATGTGCGGATTTCGTAGAAAATGCTATTATTTTGCCTAGGCCCTGTAGCAAGGGATGCGAGTACCTGAGAGAAAATACTAAGAAAAATAACTAATTCTCAAGAAAGAAAATTACCTTACACCAGTATTAGCAAATCACATATTGTTGGCAAAAGATATGAATGCCTGGGAAAAGACTGGTTCCTTCAAGCACAAGATTGGAAAGTCTGCATTCTTACCCTTCACTGGCTGCTTCCCAAAATCTGGTCAAGAGCAGTTTTTCTATTCATATAACATAAAACCCTTCAAAGGCACAGGAATATGCTTATTTTTGCAACTGCCTCAATAACCTGGAACAAACAAGACTAGAAAAATCAAGGCCAAACCAAATAATTGGCCTCAGCCCATATTTACACAGAGGTGGCTGTGGGATGGAGTTTGGACAGGTCTTATTTCACAAGCATCAGCAACCATGTACACCATACAGCTCAAGCCACAAAATACCGATGGCCAAGACCAAAGGTCTTGTTTCCTAATGATCCACTAGAGTATTACACAGCTAGCGCTGGTTGCCATGTGTCACATCTCCTTTTAGTATTTACAGATCCACACAGGGTCCTGAACAAACAGCAATCTTGCACCAGTGAGTGACCCATCTAACCGCAAATTTCTGCAACAGAAGCCTGGATGTTTTCTGCTGCTCCATTAAATACTGGACTCCTGCTGGATCATTTCTCCTTTCCAAGGAACCTGTCACACCATTCTGGAGAAGATCAGGGGCCGACGCTCAGCACACGGCGCGCCAGTGCGTGAAAACAGTCCCCGTACAGAGAATGTCGCGACAACAACAGACCTCGCCCCGCCCCCATCGACCAAGACCCCGCCCCCGCCGGCCCAGACACGCCCCCCTCGAACGAAACCACGACTCCGCGTCACCCCAGCACCGGCCCCCGCCACACCCACCACACCCTCGTCACCGCTCCGCCCCGCGGCTCGCAGCGCCGGCCCCGCTCGCAGCCGGTACCGGAAAGTGGGCCCTCGCCCGAGCGAGGCGGGCGGCGGCGGCGAGGGGCCGGCGGAGCGCTCCCAGGGGCAGCATGGCGGGCACCGGGCCGGGCAGAAGGAAAACGCAGCAGTCCGCCGGCGGCTGCGTGGAAATGCGGGCGGGCGGACCGCCCTGGGGCGGGCCAGGGCGGTGGAGCCTCCCTCGGCGGGACGACCCATGGGTGGCCTCTGCTGCCTGCCCCGTTGCGTGGGTCAGCAAGGAACTGAACCGCGGTGGGGGGTGTTTAAATCCTGGTTTTTACTGCGCTGTAGTGGGATGGATGGGTGGATGGATGGATGGATGGATGGATGGATGGATGGATGGATGGATGGATGGATGGATGGATGTGGTACCTCTTGTCTCTGCCTGAGTGCCTGAATACAATAAAAAAATAGCCTGATAGCTTGGGGAGACCTGCAACTCTTTGTCCCCACAGGTTGCCTTGGGGCAAATAACTCAGTAAGTCCCCGGGCCTCCAGCATTTGCAGGATCAGACTTCAAAATATATGGACACAAATCTTCCACCCACAGTCCTCCTCCGGAAGAAAGCCCTGTGGCTTTTTTTTTGCAGCGTTGTTTTGGGTAAATCCAAGCTTATGCCAGGAGGGCTCAGTGCTGAGCACTGGCACCCCATTACAGCTGTATGCCCAACCACATCATTCTTACTACCACATGGTTACCTAGAGGTGGGATTTTGTCATGGCTGAGACTGTATACTTTTGCTGAATTAAATATTGTCTATAAGAAATGTAAAGGTAACTTTTCCATTGGTGTAAGTGCATCCTTTGTTTTACCTGTGGGGAGACAAATCAGCTCATAGGAAACGGTGGTCTATGAAAGACTACCTGGATTAATAGCATAGTGTCTTTCATTATTATTCTGAATAGGGGTAGGGCATTCCTTCCTCCACCCCAAGTAATTGATTTTGAGGGCCTTAAGGTGAAAACAGAAATGATGGACTTATGCCTGTGGAGCTTCCATGCTCTTTCTCACAGTTACGGACACTTTTTGTTAAAGACAAGCCTAGGAAGAAAGATTGTCTAAATTAAAATAAGATAGAAAAAGTAGTTCTAAGGGATATATTGAAAGAGTGGTATGGAAAGAATAAAGCATCTATATATATGTTTATTTGTAAGTGGTATTCTTGGTTACATTTTTTATACCAGAAGAACTGAACATGATACATGCTGAAGTGTTTTTGCAATATGTCATGAATAATTTGCATACTTTCTGCAGCAAAACACCTGAAGTGTGATTACTGAGGCAGTTATTGCCCATTTAAGATTGATTTAACATATGAGGTTTTTTCACGTATGAACAAATTGTATTTCAGCTGAAGGCAGGGAATGAGATAGCAAACCCCAAAATATTTAAGGTTCTCCTTTGTTTATCTTATTATAGAGATGCAGTAACGTTGTTCATAGCCATGTTGTGTTGGAATATTTATTCCCATTCATAAAGCTTCTATTTTTATTGTTTGAACCTTTCCTGTGTTTTCTTTCTCACCAGAAATGATCACAAAAGTCAGGATTTGATTTGAGTAGTCACAAAAAACAGGTTTTGTTCTTGCTAACCTGAATAGTTAAGAAGAAGCTTTGATTTTTTATTTCTCTTTGAGTAGTCAGGGAATAGAAAGGTGAATGTGATGTTTGTATTTGAGCAAAACAGTTTAACACAGTGCAGAGCTAAAATGCTTAGCAAACTGCACTGGAACTCAATGAAGGCCTGAAATGATTCTCTGAAACAATTCAGCAAATTATTTTATCAGCAAGTAAATTTGAGAAAACTGCTTCAAAGTGCAGCTAAGGAAGAGGCCAAGACAAAAATCATTGAGAAGGCTGTTCTTTCAGACCTGCGTTTTTGCCTGGAACTGAAATTCACCTTACCCTGGTATTTTCTTTCTCATGCCCCTCAAGGATTCCAGGTATATATCTTTCTTTCCATGTGGATGTGGCAGAGCCAGTGGTAAAGTGAGAAGATCGTACCTCCAACTCTTGCCTGCAACTTGCAGGTCTGCCTGCAAGTCCATAGAATGGTAAACAGAAGCTGTGCTTCATAGACATGCATTTCACAATTCACAGATGGTATTGGACAGCTGGGAATGACAGTGTTAATACTGTAGAAGAAGTAATAGTGGATAGTATCTGTTACAAATGCTTTTTTATGGGAAGTTTGAATTTTGGTACTGAATTGGTGAATCAAGTTAAATTTTCAGTTTACGTAGCTGTGGCTGCCAGAGCTGCCTGAGTTGCAGTGGTTTATTAACAACTTTTTGTTGCTGATGGAAGCCAGAGCTCCATGGAGGCAAAATGCAAGGGGATTTGTGTGCATTAGTGCATTTATGTCTCATACTCCCTGTGTGCAACATTTTCATCCATTTTTGTTTTCCCACAGAACAGGAAACACTTTGACCTGTATGTGACTTGTGAATGTGGGCAAGCATGGAATAGGGTTTGTTTTATTTCCTTTTTGTTGTTAGTGAAGATGGGGACAGTGAAAGAAAGGTAACCATCTATACCAAAAGACTTAATGCTTTCAAGAGCAGCTTAAACTTCATTGGTGATGTTTGCCTGAACACAGAGAAGGTAACTCAGAGTTTTGGAAAATGAGAAAGCACAGTACTTGTTCCTTTGCTAGGGAATATGTTCCCATTTGTGAATCACAGCTTTCTGTTCCCTATTGCATGGAAGATAAAAGAAGGACGTTTCCTTCTGTTTTTCCATAAATCTTTCACCTTAAATTCCCTTGACAGAAAGGTAATTTTCGAAAGCACAGGAGGGTATAACTGACCACTCATTTTCAATGGCAGTAGGGTTTCAATTACTTAATGCAGTGTCATTGGTAGACTTGAGAGAGGTGTGCATGAGCTTGTTTAGTCTAAGTGCGATGCACTGGGTTTCCACTGCTATGTTTTCATTAATCTCTTATGATTAGTGCTACCCTTCCTCTCTCTAGTTCTGCTGCTGGGTGGGCAAGGAGCAAGTGATTTCCTGGTTTGCATACAACATTCCTGAATGTAATGCATCCTCTTGGTATGTTCCCAGTAGGCCAGAACATGTAAATTTCCTCTGATTTTCATTCTCTCAGCAGTTCCATGTGAAAATCTAAATAACAGCTTATCAAACTTGGTATTTCTTCCCTGGTTTTCCTGACAAGTTTGCATTCCTCATCTCATGAAAACAATCTCCATTGTATATAAATGTTTATTGTGTGGCACCCATGAGAATACTTAGAAGAATCAGTGTCATCTCTTTGTTTACCAGTGGTAAGAGTCACATTAGTGTTCCTTGTACCCAGGGCCTGAGGACATGCTTGAACCAGAGTCGTGTTCAGGTGCCCTGCCAGGCAGTGAATGAGCATCGAGAAAGTTGGTTTCATGTTTTTGTGTTGCTGGAGAAGGCAGTGTGAGAGCATTGTAGTACTTTATCTCTCTGGGAAGCAGTTCTGTGCTCTCCACTCTGGACTCATCCACTCCACATTCAAATACTTGCTGGTATTTGACAAAGCCCCAACCACTCCAGGGTGGCATCCATCAGCTGTCCTGGCCTGGCGGAGAGGCTGCAGCCTTTCAGAGCTGTGCAGCAACAACATCAGGGACAGACTAGGTGCTTATGGCTGTCTGGAAGGGAATTAAACAGCTGCTTCATACTGCTTGATCCACTCATCTTGCAAGTAGCTGTAGCACAAACCAAGTAACAGGCCACTACATCTGTTTGAATCAAGTTCAAAAGAAAATATTCAGATTTGTTCTCAGTTCTTTTTTAAAAAGACATGTTTCTTTGAAGCTTGGTAAATGGACTTTTCCTCCTTTTTTTTCCACCCCCCCCCTCCTTGGAAATCTGCAATGGTTTAATGATTCCAAAAGAAGGGACATGTTAAAGATAACACACATACTGAAATCCTCCAGTCATTTCTGTATAGTAAAATGGGTTTATTCCAAATCTCTGATTTAAAAAATTTAAAAGACTTTCCTATCAACAGGCCATAAATATTATATTTATAGTATTTGAATACAGTATTAATTGCTTGTGCGTATTACTTGGCTGCTGTAATTGCAGTTGTTCCTCTCAGTACATCTACTTGGTCTTTGTGAATGATATTTTTAAAATCTGAGAGTGAAATATTCCTTTTAGTCAATCCGTTTTTAGTTAATTAGGAAAAAAACAAATGCTCTGCTTGCCTATTTTCACAGATGGGGTGACATAAGGTAGCTTCTGCCACTGTGGGTATTTAAAACACAATTCTTCTGAGAACTAGGAGGTCTGAGCTACAAAGAGCACAGAAAGGAGACAATATGAACACGCAGATGAAGATTTACATGAGGAAGACCCAGCTGGGTTGATTTGTCACTTTACAGGTACTAACTAGCTCAGTTAACATTTTCCCCAATAAAATTAAGACCTGAAAGGATGCTGATAAAATACCTAGATCCTCTTTCGTAAGATAAAATTCTCTATAGACTTCGCTTTTTTTTCTGTATACAATAAGCTCTCTTCTGGAGATGCAGAGTGAGATTTTCTCTAGGATTTAGCCAAGGTTGCTCTTGTGTTCTGAACCCAGGCTTCCTTGCAGAAAAGTAAGTATGAGATGGAAGCTAAGTACTGCTTTAAGGCAGGCTCTAAGCTCTCTGGTATGAAAGCAGGTAAAGCCAGGTGGCACAAATTAATCTTTTAAGACCACCACACCATTCCTTGGGCAGGCATTTTCTGGGTCATCTTGATTTTCTACCCAAAGACCTGGACATGTTTAACTTGGAGAAATCTGGGATGATTTCAGCTAAGGATAGAACAATATTGTTCCTCCTAACCTGAGGTCTTATGTGATGGACGAGATAAGCAAAAGCACCCATTGCATCAGTTATGTATGAAGAAAGATGGAGTCCTATGCAAGACAGCTACCTGGGGAAAGCACCTTCTTACCTTGCAGTCCCATGCCAGGCCCAGCCCAGAGATGGAGAAAAGATACAGTCCTGAGCAGGCATAAGAGATGGGGGGAGGCTGATAGGGACCACTTTCCTGTCTTGAGTGATGTCTTTTATCCTCTTCCACCTTAGATCCAAGGTGAATGTAAGAAGGCCACTCCCAGATGAGGGCATCCCCTCATGTTGTCTTGTTGGTGTGCCTGTGCCAGTGGGAAGCCCTGTCTGACCAGCTTGCCCCTTCTCCCTGGAAGGAGAACATCACTGATTTACTGTGGGCCTTGTTAGCCTGGGTGGAGAACCATCAATGGTGGCACATAGTAAGCATGTAATTTCTAGGTATTTTATCTTTATCTCTTTATCTGTGACCCACTGAAATACCAGTAATACTACTTGTGACATTGCACCACACAGCCTACAGCCACTGTCCCAATGGCTGTGTCAATGAAAGGAACTCTGTGATGCTGTGCTTGGCCTACTTGGGGCTAGAGGCAGCAAGTCTTGTTGCTCTTTAGTTGTGAGCAAGCTCCTCTGCCCTAATTCAACTTCCAAGTTTGGGATTAAGTCCTAGAAGATTTTTCATCATTGAAAAGCTCAAAATAATGAGTGAGATTTTCAAGCAAGACTGAGTTATCAACTCCAGTAACTCACCTCTCCTAATTATTGATGCATTTCTTAGATAAACACCCCTTTCCTGTAGAAAAACAGCCTTGTCCCACTTGCCTGGAAAACTTGTTCCTTCTTTCAGACTCCATAAATGACCTCTTTCAAGGCTTCCTTTGCCTGGGGTTGCACTGAAATTAGTACTGATAATAGGCGTCTGTTTCTGCCTTAGCTGCTCTTCCCTCAAGCCCTAGAAAACTTGCTTTTCTTGGTACTCCAAGATGAGAAGTTCACCTACTACATGTCTCTTGCTAAAATTCAGGAGGCACTGCTGCTCCTTAGGGTAATGGGTTGCAGGTCTGTGCTAATCACACAAGGGAAATTTGTAGCAGTACTTGTCAGATACATCTGCATCTGTCCTGCATGGTGTTATCACCATCCCTGTGCATCTGAATTTCAGTGCAATGAGCACAGATGAAGGCTGGACTACTTCTACCTGTGAGTGAGCTATGGCTAACACAGGTTGAACGTGCTGAGCAGGGTATAGCTCAATTAAATAACTTATGAGTGAAGAAGATGGAGGCTGGAAGCAGAACAGAAAAGTTCTGCCACTGTGCTCCTCAAAGCAATCCACTACGCAGCAAGAGCTGCAAGATACACCTCAACACTCCTGCTACCATGCAGGAGTGACTGTAGTGCCTGAATAAACTGCAGATAGACAGATATTGATTGAGTGAACATGCAATGTGAAGAATGCTTGTAAGTGGGCTTGGCTCACCTGGAGATTGTAACTTACATCTGTGCCCACTCCCTTTTACAAAAAAAAAATACAGGCTTCTTTTTGCTTGCTGACATCTACCCATGTAGGACTCACACTTTCAATAAAGAGTAAAAACAGCTGATGTTGGTGTCTTTTAATATGCAAACACTATCTCAGAAAATGCATTGAAATGGTGTTGTCTGTGATTGTGATTGCAGAGAGATCTCTCTTATAATGTATTAAAACCAGAACAAACAAAATCCTTCATTTTTAAGTTAGGAAGCCTATAAAACTCTGTACAAAGTCCTGATACAGACTCTCTTGGTTAGTACAACTAAATGAAGGTGATTGTGGAGGAAGCTCCAATCTGGAGGAAAAGTCTTATCAGTAAGCATTTGAGTGATTCCACGCGGATCTCTCCTGCACTGATACAAAAATAAAAAGACCAGCCTGAACTAGAAAGCATTCTGATACTCATAATAATCTTCTAGGGAGAACAAATACACCTACAGTAGAGAGAATCCTTCCAGCAGGCTCAGACAGCTTGACACTAGGAAACCCATGAGTCACAGCAATGTTAGGCAAATCTGTTTAATCATTCACTTGGAAAGCTTCAAATATCAATACTCACCCATGAGATTCCTGATATTCTGATGTCCTGCACTTCCCCACATTTACCTGGAAGCTACTGATATCCCAGTGGTTTGATGTAGTCACAGTGGAAGAACTTTGATTTTTAAAGGCACCTGTAGTATTTCAGAACAGTATTTTAAAAACAGCTTCTAAGAGAAAACATCTATCCACATGGAAGTCGGTCAGAACAGTGAGCTCTTCCACCAGACTTTACAACATCTGCACAATCTCCTGCTTTACATTACCTTGGTCATGCTATGCTAAGTTAATAGAATTGTTATTTCTAGACCTGTCTGTCAAGTGAAGGAGCTGTGAACTGGGACTCAGTTTTCCTAGGACCAGACAGACTGGCAGCAGCAGAACATGGGTTTGAATCTAGGTATTTTTAGCTCAAGGTCCTAAAAATGCATGGTCTATAAGCCCAGAACACTGTCTTCATGCTTGGTGACAGATAGCCGCAGTAATCACTGTTGAGGTCTGATGAGAAGGTAGACTGTTGCATTTTTGCTTTATCCGGCAGCTGTGCCTGTCTTAATACAAACAAGTTACACAGGCAACAGGACTTAAAAGAAAGGCTGAACAGAAGCTGGGATTGTTTTAATTTGGAGAAGAGGCAGCTCAGGGTTCATATGATCCTTTTGCATGTAATTACAAGAGTGCTTCAGGAGAGAAAGGCATAATCTGTTCTCTCTGTCCATGGTGGATAAGATAAAAGCAGCAGGCTGAAATTACAGAAAGGGAAATTTAGATTAGATCTTTTCCGCTTGTTAAGGTAGTGAAGCATTCAAAAAGATTGCCTGGGAGAAAGTAGGATATCCAGGCCTGTAAATAATATGGATGGTGAAAATGGTGCTCATGCATTCACACAACTGGTAAGGGCTAGACTAGCATTTTTAACCTATGGAATATGGACCAAGAGTAACAGCCCATGAGACATGCAGAGCCCACACAGCATGAAAGGACAATGGGAAAACAGTCTAAAGAAACCCCTTAGCCTGCAGCCAGCAAGGATGTGGCAGATCTCTGCCCTCTCTCCTGAGGGATTATTTGACATATTGGGGGCAAAACCAGTAAAAATACCATTTTATAAAATGATAACATTTTATCAAAATGCTGAGTAATGTACTCATGCATTGCAATCCCTCCTAATCACCATGCAGTTCTTAAATGCTAGGATGGCTTATAGCCTTTATTTGCTGATTAAGGAAGGCTGAGACATGTTTGACCACCTGACTTCGTGGGTTCCCCCCAGACATCTTGTCTAAGATAACATCAATTTCTGGGATAAAGTAACTTGTATTTATAGCTGGAGATTTTTACAGTGTGTTCGTAACAAGAAGCTACTACCAAAAGCCAGTCCTTTTGTCACTGAAAACCGATAAGAGCCTTCTATTTTTTGAGTGAATACTGAAACAACCAGTGATGCCTCAGGATTATACATTGCAATGCAGTTCGGCTTCCTATATACCATGAATTCATTCTTTCTGGTATTGACACAGACTCAGGAAAGGGCTGACAACAGTGAATGCTATGCCATAACTTGGTTCAGCTGTTTTCTGTATAATTCCTTCTCTCTTTGTGATGGTGAGGCAGCAACCTGGGTGTTTACCAAAGAGTTGCCCTTTAGTAACCAGGAGCCCTTCCTTCTGCCAGGAAAGAAAATGAAGGAGTCCTATAGTTAGAGCTGGCAGAATTTCAAAGGCAACCAGCTGTGCTGTTGGTGTTGAATCACCAAGAAAACTATGGCTATGTTTGCCTGCTAGCAGGGCACATAAATCACAAGGAACTTGTACCAATGATAACAAAAAGTACAATGTTTTGTGAAGTCTCTGTTCCTACAGATTTGGTCTTTTGGCCCTACCTCCTGCACTCCTAGCAGTATTTCCTATCTCCCATTTGTGTCATGATGGATACCTCTCTCTGGCAGGCAAAAAAAGTGTCTAGATGAGTGGACCACTTACCAATGCTGACCGCTGCCCAAAGACATGTGCTTTTCTTGTCTTTCCCTTGGAACGAGCATTAATAAAGTTGTGATTTTCATTAACCTAATTTTCCCTGAGACCACTATCTTACTTTTGTTTGAAATTAGGTAACCAGTTCAAAAGATGTTACGGGAAGCAGACAGATGAACAAACAGATAACAGTAGCATAACCTTACATAACCTTTGTTTTCTTAGAAAACCAGGCTAAAACAAGCATTCTTTGGTTAAATTGTTGCTGCCTGTGAGGTGGTGAAGTCAGGTATTCAAGAGAGAGCCTGCACCTCAAAAAAACAGGGAGTCTAACCTAGAAGACACAGGATGATCTAAGTGAATCCTCATTGACCAAGTGTTCAGAGCTGCTTCTGCAGACTGCAGGCACAGGAGATGAAAATGTCTTTGTTGCTGAAGGATGGGACTGAGTTCAGAAGGACCGGGGTTGGTCCTCATCTGTGTTGGTGCCTGCTTTAGGGACTGGAGGGAGAAGCTATGGCAATGGGTTGAAAGATACGGCAAGGGGGAAAGCACAGAATCTCAGTGCAAAGTATCGTCTTCCAGGACACCTTTGTTAGCCTCCTTGTTGAGTGATTCATAGCAAAATATTGGCTTTTAAAAAAGCACCACTTAGATTTAACTGGGAACTTTTGGGGTAAGGAGCAATGCTTAGAAAGCAGTCTGCATATATTGGTCTCTCCCACAGGGTAAACAGTAATTATATTATCATTTTTGAGTGGTCTGTACTGTATCTTATTTACTACAATATGGTCTGGTCCTTAAAATCATTCCACTGTGTTCATCTCCAGGATGACTTTCATTCTCCAGTCCACTCCAAGGATATAAGTTTTCCCCATAGTTGTCCAGTCTGTCACTGCAATATCATTTGAATTACATAGTGCCATCCCTTAAGGATGATTGCAGTCCATGCAGGGAGTTTTTTGACTGGTGACTTGTCTTGCCATCTTAAGAGAAGATATTGGTGGTTTGAGATACATTAGTCACAGACAACAGGCTGCATGCCCCAGACCTTCTGTGGGCACTAATCTACAGTTCTACAGGAAAACACACTGTTGTGGTGGCCATTAGTACAGATGATCTCGATGTCTTTATTTCTGCTACCTTCCCCTACTAGATCTCCAGCCACACACAATGGCCAAAGTAAATTACTGGAGTCTATGCCCAACCTCTGGCAATTCCTAAGAAGTATCCCCTTGATCCCAGAGATCTTTATTAAATTCAAACATGGCTTTCTAAGGAGAAAAAATTAAGGATTTTTTGCAATCTGTTTTTTTGCCAGGTTACCTCAGTGCAAATAGCACAATGCTTCTTTCCATGTGTTCCGATGTTTTATATCCAGAAGAGATCCTTAGTGAGGTACCTGCAAATCCTCAGGCTGTATCCAGTGCAGCTGTATGGCTTGAGACCTATGGCCTTAATACGAAAATTGCCTTTGCAATGTTCATGTCATTGCAAAAATGCATTCCCTGCAGGAAATGCAGGGAGCATGCAGGAAGTGCAAATAAGATTCCTCTCATGCCACCAGATGATATTATAGTTTTATGCCATCCTAAGCCTGAAGTATTTGTTTTCTTTGGAGATCAAAGCCATTATTTAAGCAAGTCCACTTTTTAAGCAAGTTATTTTAGCAATAATCATATTCCTCTTATAGAAAGTAGAAGGGTTTTCCGTTATTCTCTTGGTTGTTGCTAACCTTCAGTGCAAAGCTCTCTGTCCCCCATAGGTGTGTCTAAAGAACTGCATGAGGAGTTCTTTGGAAAAGCTGAACCTCTGTATTTTACCTACAGAAAACAGTCATTTTCTGTTGGCATCAAGGGAGCTGCTAACACTTTGACAAGTACTGACTTGAAAAAAAAAGAGGTAAATATCTCCCATCCAACTCAGATAATCCCCTCAAATTCAAATAGAAGATTTGAGTCAGGTTCTTTAATCTGAGGTCAGTGACTGAAAGGTGTTCGCCCTTCAAGCAGGAGGAAGCAGGGACAAACCTGAGTGCCTCAGAATATCATTCTCTTATTTTTCTACCCCGTTACAACAGCTAACACTGAGGCAACATGGGGAAATTCCGGCCTTCCTTTATAACTGAGTTCAGCAAAGCTCACTCCTGAGGCAGCTGAGCTGGCTGGTTATTTTGTGGCTACTTCAGATGTCGTAAAGACAGTGGAATTCATGCTTTAGCACTGTGCTTGACGAGTGTCTAAAAGTGTGAATATAAATCTGAGATATTTGGGTCCCAGTTTTATAAAGCAGTTATGTGCCTGCCTAACTTGATGTATGTGACTATCTTCAGTGGGAATGAACCATGTGTTTAGTAGGGAATGAGAGGCACCAAGATAAAAGACATCTGGTTTAGTGCCATGCAAAGACCAGCCCTTTTCATATTGGCCATAACACTCACTTGATCATGTCATTTAACTTCCCAACCTCAGCTGTTTAATCTGAGAAGTCAGATTGCTAGGGCTTGCCTTTTTGACAGGCAATGTAGGAGGATTAATTCATGAGTGTGTGCCCTGGACTTCAGAGAAGTCTGTTAGTAAGAAAACTATAATTAAGAGTTATTTGTCCTGCACTTGAAAACACTTGTACAACAGCCTTATCCTGAGCAAAGCTGACTGTTCATCACTGCTGCTCAAAGCAGTAAATGTTGAATGTGCTCAGCAGGACCAGAATCAGACTAAAAATTTACTTGCAAGACAACTGTTGGAAATCCAAAGTTTGGTAAGAACCTAAAGATTTTAGAAACAAGGTGGACTCCAAAGGTCAAAGCAGTCAGTGACAGCTTTCCACCAACTCCAGCCAGCTTTGTACCAAGCTTGTATCTCCCACAACTGTCTCAGTTATCACTTCATCACTATACATACCTTTTCATCTTCTGCTTCTCTCAGAAAAGAGGAACCCAACAAGCTCTTCAAGTCAGGAGACTCGTCTTTCTTACATCAGGGAGAGGGAAGAAGATAGCATGTTGCTTCTGCATCAGCTATCAAAGATCTAGCATCCTAATTTAAAAATATAAATGTAAAAGAATTGTGAAGGTTCAGAACACGTACCTGTGAGAGTAAATGGCTTTTTGCCTTGGGCTGAATTTGAACTTGGATTTGATCTCGAGATAGATAGCTATGGAATTGTAAAAAAGTCAGTATGATGCTGGAGGAAAAAAAAATCAAGCTTTCAGAAATAGAATAAAGAAGGATTTTTGGATTTGAGAGAATCAGGAGCAGCACATCTGTTTCACCTGTAGATGCTGGATCCACATGCAGATGGTGAGTGATAGGGAGTGGGAAATGACAGGCAATGACCACCAACACCCTTGGTTGTGCAGATAGAGCCCATTTTGCAGGAAACTGGATCTCCATGCTAGAATATTGTATTGTCCATTTCATGCCTTCTGCATTCCTGGTGAGGATTTCCTGGAAGTAAGGGGAAGATGGTGGATAGCCTGCCAGCCTGGCTTTCAGTACAGCTATCTAGGGTGCAGAGGAAAATGTGTGGAAATGGTGAAAATTTGTGTTGAGGGCTATGGCACAGGAGCAGGCAGGAGCCATTTTATCCAGTTGCTGCTGAAAAAGTAAATCTGAGGTGAAGGGTGGGGGGAGCAAAAGTGATAGCAGGAATTCATTTGGGTTAAAAAGTGTAGTAAAATGCTCAAATTGAAAATGATGCCTCTTGGCTAAAGCATTCTGTCTGCACAGGGCAGGCCTGACTAGATGAGGTATTTGGCTCAGCTTCCGGATGGTGGGCAGGAACAAGAGTGGCGTGAGTTGCAACTTCCTACACCTTTCCTGCTGTTTCGGGTGGTGTTGAATGTCGAGTCAGTGTGCCCATCTCACTGATGGAGAGTTGGTCCCTGGCCAGGGGCAGGGTTGGAATGAACAATTAGCTGAGCAAAGAGCAATAATAAGAAGATAAATGGTTGCTGGGGAGGTAGGAAGCACGAGACTGGGGATGTATGGTGGTGGGGCTGGGGCCCTTCTCTGACGAGGAGGGCAGCAGCAGTATATAGCAGACATCAGCGGGATTAAGAGCTCCTGCGTTGGAGTCTGGGTTTGGGTGTTGTAGGAGCAAGAGTAGGGGGGCTGGTTGTGAGGAAATGGAGTGGTATGTGACCGTGCAGAAATTTAGAGGATGCGTGCTGAGATTGACATTTGGGGAGGGAAGAGAGAGAGGTGAAGCATTTGAAAGGAGGTCTGGGCTGCTGCTTTTGAGAGGAACAGGAAGCTGTAGGAGATTTACACAAGGGGACAGGAGTCTTTCCCTGGTAGCCTGCTTTCTACCTGCAGCTTCAGTGGGTAATGCAAGGAATACACTCCCTGTCACCTGATGCAAAGCTTTGCCTCCCTTCTCACTCTGTCCTCCCAAGCATCTCAGGGCTCTTGTTTCCCTAGGGCTTTCCATCTCTTCAGGTGACCTTTCAGAGCTCATGTTAGTGCAGAAGTCTGTGCAGCCACCTTGTGTGGCTGGCTGCCCCAGGAAACCAGCTACAGAAGGAGAAAATGCCATATCCCCCCATGCCTAGGGATACAGGCCTCCATGCTGCAAACCATGGCTGTTACCATGGTGCTGCAGAGGGAGAGTGGCTGTCTCTGGTGTCACGGTGTGACCGGACACACAATACCTCGAACTCGAGTCCTTTTCAGCTTTGGCTCCAGTTCTCTACTGTGGAAGCAAATGGTGTCTTCCTTTATTTGGAAAATCTGCCAAGACACTTACCTGCAGAGACCTTCCACTTCCAACCAAAGCTGGTATGATCTGTTCATGTTGGCTGGGCTTGCTCTGCCCCGGTGAAATGTGCTTAATATACAGAAGCACTCAGCCACCTCCAGCTGTTTGTTGTCAACACTCGTTGCAGTTCTGTTTAAGCAGAGTTAATACTTCTCCTCTCAGCGGTGTTGATTCTCTTTTTTGGCTGTAGCATTTCAGACAGTGGCTGCTGTATGAATGTGCCGGGGTTGTGGGCCATAATGATCTCATTTTGGGGAGGACAGTGGAGTAATGTGCCTTACATTTGCCTGACTCTGAAGGCTGCTTGTTGCATGTCAACACAGCCGGAGTTGTAGCTACAGCAGTCTTCCTCTTACTCAAGTTTTCCAGACACTGTTACTGCTGTAAAAACCTGCTATTTACACTACAAAAAAAAAAAAAAGCCATTGAATAAATGTTCCCTTTCCCTCACCTCTCAAAGGACGGATATCTGTTGTGCAGTCTCAGTCCAGTCTGAACCATCTTTAGCAGAAAGATGACACACATATAAAGGGGGAAACCACACATGGGGACCTTACAGTGCCTAATGAAGCCAAAAACACAAAGCCACAATATATTGGCTTGAACCGTACCATACAGTTGCAGTATTTGGCATCTCCTTTTGGAGGTCAAGACTGGAATGATCTGTGTGAGACTCACTAAGGTTTCCCTAGAAAGGCTACCATTTTGTAGAATCACATATGTTATTCAGGATGGGAAAAGACCACCTGGATCATTTCTGTTCTGCTCAAAAAAAATGTGCTGTGGCCGTTCTCCTCAATTACAGCTGTGGCTATTTGCTAGGGGGAGAATGGTGCTCTTTGCTGTCATTGCTGGCCTGCTCAGGAGGTACAGACCCACTGTGGACAGGCAGATTGCAGGACCCTGCAGCTCTTTGCTAAAGAGAAGGCCAAAAAGAGAGAGTTGCTAGAGGTGGGAAAGGACAAAGGTTAAGACTGGAGAGGAGGTGACAGCAGAGACCTGGGAACCATGAACCTCTCAAAGCAAGGTCATTCAGCAGGGTTTTCTGTGTCCTTTAGTTTGGTTTGGACTAATTAGGAGATTTCTAAAGACTAGCCCAGCAGGAAAGGTACCAGTGCTGTGAAGTCCCTGTTGTTTGGAGTCAGATGTCAAATCTGAGATCCCCAAAGTCTGAAGGCTGCAACAACAAACTTCTGCAATTTCCCATCAAATGCTCTAATTTTGACCAGTTACAGGGCTTCTCCAGCAGAGAATGTTGATCATGTTGGTATGCCAGATGGAGGATGCAGTGAAGTGAAGTCTCTGGAGACAAGAGACAGAGGGTCTGGAAAAGTTATGTTTCCTGGAGCCCTGGGCACGGCAAGACTCTAGAGAATTGTCAGTGAGGGAAAGAGCAAGACAAGCATCAGTTAACCCCTAAAAGGGAAGTTTCCAGGAACTTTGGGTGTGAGGCTAACCCAGCCTGACAACCTGCAAGGTAAGTGCCATATGGAGAAGGATGATACTGGCATGGCTTGCGGCATACCCCTTCTCACAGCAATGACAACTAGCTAGCCTGTGCGTGCACTAACCCATTCCCTGCTGTGGTTGTCACCCTGGGCATTAGTATGAAGATTTATTAGTGCTATCTGACTTCTTAAGAAATAATAGAAAGGTTACCTTCTTTACACATGCCTACTTGTTTCCTAGCCTGCACCTTACCTCCAAATCTGCTGTGACCCTTGTGCTGTTGCAGCTACTTTTTGACCCTTAATTCAGAAAGAAAGGGTTGTGATGGTGACACTGTTTTTCTGAGTAAAACAAGAAAAAAATGTGTTCCCAGCTGTGTCCTGAAAAATCCAGACACACAGAGGAAAATTCAATAAATTATTAACGCAGTCTTTCCACCTGCAGATAATGGTGTTTCTGGCCATTCAGGCTATTTATTTATTTAATTGCTAGCCTTCTTTGCCCTCATGGAAAGAGCAAATCTCTATTTGACTTGAAATGCAAGGTCCTGAGCCGTTTCCTGGTGAGCACCTGGACAATGGCTTTCTGCCCTTTGAATGAGGAGAAATAACTTGGAAGTGAGTTTCCCGTACTCCTCTCATCTCCCTGGGACAGAAGAATAATGAGCAAGAGAGCACCTTCACAGGCAAGAGATTAGAGAGTTTATGCATGGGTTACTCTTTACAGACTGCTGATTGCAATATGCTCCCCCCCTTTTTTATTTTGTCTGAGGGGGTGGGGTGCTGAAAGAAGATATTTTCAACTGTGATTTTTTTACTCAGAAGATTAATGTCTGTCTTAGAAACTGGTAGGATGAGGGTGTTGCCAGCTGCCTGGCACTGACACATCAATGTCCTGATGCTCAATCCATGCATCCAGACAGGTGCTGCCCTGCTTGTGAGGGAAAGCACCCTGTGGTTCTATGTTATGACGAAAGGCAGGTTTGATCCATGCTGTATGGTCGGAAAAATAGGTTTGGTTGGCTGCCCTGCTCCCACTATGGTGGTCAAGTATGGACTGTTTGATGGGCACAACTCAGCAGCCCCTTGACACTGCATAACTTACCCATTTTCCTGTTTCTTGACCTCCTGTTTTCCATTCCACTCCTTGAAAATCCACCATAATTACTTTTTTGCCTTAGGTCCCAGTTTTGCTACAAAGCATACCCAAACTTGATATTTTTAATACTGTTAACCTAGACAATCTCAGCTGACAGGATTACTAGAGCGCCACTGGCCTTGCAATGCTCTGCTCCCCAAAATATCCCCAGCAACTGCCAGCACAGTTTGGCCACTTCTCACGCAACTCACCTTTAACCAAGGTGTGAGATCCAGCTGTTCCTCGTGGTGCTTTCATACTGCTCTCTGCTGTGGCTGGCAGCTTCTGACATCACTTCTGGTTTCCCCTGCTCTGTTCACCCAGCCAAACTTCAGCCCAGCAACCCAGACACAGCCAGGCTGTTGGCCTGGTGCTGGCTCCTTGCTCCCCATCACTGCCCTGCGTTGGGGGCTTTGCAGCAGTTCAGCCAAGGAACCCGGATGGACATTCCTGCAGAGTTGAATGTTTGCCATCTTCACAGAGGCTGACTGCTGCCTGCCTCTGTCCTATTTTTTTCTTCTATGCTGGGCTGTGTCAAAAACGTGCTCAAACTAAAGTTCTTAAGCAATTCAGAATGCTCTGTAGCTGTGACAAGCCCTTATAACTACTTATCAAGCCACCAGTTTTGTGTCAGCATTTGTGTCAGCATTTTTTTGATATATCTAACTGGAAAGTTAAATCAAGCCTTTGGACAAAAATACAGATTTCCTTTATAAATGCACTAAACCCAGCCCATTTCTTTGCTGTTTGCCTGCTGAACGTAATGTTTTGGGAATTAATATGGCCCTCATACAGAAAAAATGATTGATGGTGTAAGTCATACTGCCTTCCCTTTTGTAAATCTCAGGACAGGTTGTGCCAAACCCCATCATCCTCTTCTGCAGAGATGCAAACTAACAGCTAGATGCCAGTGTGGCAGGGGCTGGTAGGATCATCCTCGCCAGGCCTACCAAATGCTCTCCTGTTTCAGTCCTACAGCACAGAGCATATTCCCAGCAGCCTAAATGTCTGAGTGACTCAGGCCAGATGCCTGGGTCAGAGAGAAAAGGTCAAATACTTCTCAACACAAATAGGGGGAAAAAAATACTCACAAAAACCCAACTAATTGGAGTGAGTGGCTGCAGCTGCCACCTAGGTGCCCAGAGCCGGGTGGCAGGCAGCTGCCTTGCAAGGGCCAGCACCAGCCCTCCCCACAAACCTGGCTTTTGCTCCCAGCTGCCTCCTAGCCTGCATGACATTACCTCAGCCCTGCTGGGGAGGAGGGAGGAAGAGAACACCACCTCCTCAGAGACTCAAGCGCTTGGTGATTTCTTTTTCTGCTGCTTTAGCCAGCTTAGATGTGGCACACATGGGGAATCCACAGCCTGTGTCCCCACATTGGCTCCTGGGGCCTCAAGAGGCACCTGAAACAGATGGGACAAAACCCTATTGGGGCCAAAACGTGCTTGGCATCCTAGTCCTGGCTGGAAGAGAGGGCTGAGACCCTCCAGCACATCACCCTGCCCCACTGAGGCACTGCGGTACATGGCATGTGTCAGCCACAGGCAGATGAGCACAGGGCTGCATCACAGGGAGATGCTGCTCCCATGGGTGCGGGCTCAGTGCTGGCACATGTGGCAGAGGTGGGCGAGGTGGTGGTGCCTGTGGGCTTGTGCAAGGGGCCTCTTTGAGACCTGTGCCAGCCATTTTGAGGGATGGAAAGCCAGGTTTTCTTCTGGCTATTCCCAGAGGACAGAAATGACTGGATTGGGGGGTTGCTGAGCAGGGCAGGAGGCAGATCCTTGCTGTTCCTGAGATGTGTGGGTAAACACAGTTTGTGGTGCTGGGGAGCTGGAGGGAGGCTTGGGGTGAGGAGAGGAGTTGCAGGGCAAGAGCAGGATGCCTTCTGAGCTACAGAGTACACCAGTCCTGAGGCACCCAGACAATGGAGGCAGTGCAGTCTCCTGCAGGGTGGCGTGGGTGGAAAGCAGGAGCAGCACTGCTCAGGTAAGTACAGAGCTGGAGCTGGTGAGAAAGAGAGGGTTCGAGTTAGGAGCAGCAGTGTGAGCTCTGCATGCTGCAGCCCTTTTGGGAGGAGCACAGGGAGATGCTGCTGGATGGAGTGTCCAGACAAGCTGGAAGAACCCAGGGATGGTGCTGCCACCCCACCCCACTGCCAAAGAGGGAAAGCTCTGGGCCAGAATGCATCTTGCTTTATGCCTGGACTTTCTTTATCCTCCCAGAAATCGTTTTGTTTTGTTCAGTGCTGGAGAACTGAAAGGCTGAGGTTTCCCTGTGCTGGCAAGGGAGCATGGCTCCAGTGGTGAGCCAGGAGGCTGATGGGAAACAAGGCAGGGTTATGCTTTCTCCTTGGCCGCAGAGATGCTGCCGTCTCCAGATGTGGTACATTTACGTCAGTGACTTCATGGTGATGCACTTCTACCACCAGGACTGTCCAAAGCCTTTCATAGAAGCAAAGCGTCTGGAACAACCTTCCACCTAACATGCAGCTATGTTTTTCCAGTGCAGGGGAAGGAGCAAACATGAAGTGTTGAGAGAGGTCCTTGCTCCAGATTGCTACTGAAAGCCTATTCTCAATTTTGGTGTGTTAAAAAAAAAAAAAACCCACAACAAACAAAACAACAAAACAAGGGAAAAAAAAAACAAAACCAAAACTTTCAACTGCCACTGGAAAAAAACCACAAACATGCTGCAACTACAGAAACAAACATCTTTATCCAGTCTGGCAGCTACTTGTGTAGCTTACTCCTATAACTGGACCCGTGAGATTTGGAGGTATTTTCTAAAGCCTGGCTTCAAATGGGGAAACCCATTTGTGTGGGACAAGTTGCAGAGATCCGGGTTAGCGAAATCCTAACAATGTGACTATGTGCTCAGAAACCTGGTGATGCAAGAGAACTCCCAGTGAACTGTGAAAAAAATAAAAATGAAAGATCAGTTTTGAATGTTCAGATGGGGTTACTCCAAAGACATCTGTGCTCTTTCGCTTTTTGAAGTCGGGCTGCGAAGGAAAACCCCAGGGCTTGAAAAGGCTTTTGGTGCGGGTTTTTTGTTTGGTTTTTGTTTTTCAGCAACTGCGAACGGCACTGAAGTGATTTAGGAGCGGAGCGGAGCAGAGTACGGCACGTTCGGGACCCCGCGGGCTGGGGACGTGTCCGCCCTCAGCGCCGTTGCTGTGGACACGCGGTCTGCGCTGTGTTTTTCACTCTGTTCCTTTGCTAATCCTGAAATTTTTATTTTTTTTAATCCTTGTGAGGAGCACGTGGTGCACTCCGCTCCCCTTCCTCGCGTCCCTCACCCGCTCTCCCCTTCCCGCCCCCCGGCCCGAGCCCCGTCCCGCCCCGTCGGCCCCGGCGCGCGCAGCTCTCGCGCTCGAGCCCGCGCCCGCCGCCGCCCACCGTGCTGGGGCGCCCGCCGCGGGCCGCGCTGCCCGGCTGCGCCGCCGGGGTGCGGGCCGGCAGGGCGCCACGGGCCGGCAGGCGCCACGGGCCGGCCCGGCCCCGCACCGCACGGCTCGGCACGGCACGGCAGAGCCCGGCCCGGCTCGGCACAGCACGGCCTCGCGGGAGGGCGGCTGCGATCCGCCGCGGCCGGCGATGGGAGATGGAAGGAGCCGGCGGTGCGGTAAGGGGCGACGTGTGTCCGTGGGGGTGCAGGGGTGCGCTGAGCCGGCGGCACTTTTCTCCCTCTATTTACTTTTACCTTCTTTTTCCCCTTCCCTTTCCTCTTTTTCTGCTTGACCTTTTTCTTTTTTTTTCTTCCTTATTACCATTTCATTTTCCTTTTTCTCGTCCATTTTCCTTAATTTCTTTTTCCTTTTCCTTTTCCCCCCTTGGGCTTTTATTTCTTCCTTTTTTCTTCCCCCCCCCCTTTTTTTTTTCTCCTTGTTTTCACACTTCCCTAAGGGAAGAAAGCTCAGAGCCCACTTCTGCACTCATTACTGCTAGATCCCCACAGACACCAACTGCACCTGGGAGGCTTCACTGAGACCCCCACCCCAGGGCCGGGGCCCCTAACCTGCGTCCTGTGTTGTTGGTTTTGCTTCTGTGTAACTTGTTTGTGTCACAAATCAGCACTGTTGCTGTACAGACAAGCTCTCTTAATCATACCAAATTCTCAAATTAAATGAGAAGTGAAAAAGACTGTGTCTTTGGCTGAGTAGTAGCATTGTGCTTCCTGGGGAGGAGTGGGTTTGACATGAATTCACCAAAGGTGTAAAGTTTTAGAATGCTAAGCATACACAGGGATGATCCTGTGCAATTGTGGTGTTATCTTCATCCTTGCTACCTGGGACTGGAGTTGCACTTCTCAATGGGAGCATAAACATAGAGTTGTAATGAGCTTGAACTTCACACAAACTCACTGAAGATGCTGACCTCCCATGCAGACATGCTGTTTCCATGCCATAAACAACAATTACCTGGCTCCCACAGGGTGCCAGTTAATACACTGTCAGGCAGAGCACATCTATGTGTTATTGAAGTCATTTGGGTGTGTAGTAGGCAACTGCAATTACTGCTACTTTTGCAGCCTTTTCATCAGTCATATCCTTATTTGATGTATTTCAGCAGATGTTACCAGTTTAACGCTGACCATGCATCTGACCTAGCTCTGTTGATTTACAGTGACTGAGAATTTGGCTATAGAGACGTTGGTTTTAGGGTATGCCGTCAGTGGGAGAAGAAGTGAGGTTAAACCATGTAGGAGTCCCTGTGCAAATGCTCTCTTTCAATTACAGCCTTGGTTCATTGCAGAAAAGAGTGTAAGAAGAGCCTTTGCGGTAGTGGTGATGTTAAAAAAAGTCCAAGAAACTTACATGCTGCTCTTTTCAAAACTTGATACAATGAAAAACTAGGACTTTCTGATACACTAAGAGAATTCTTGCTTAGCTTGCCTGGCAGATGGGGGTCCTCTTGTGCTATTTGTGCTAGTACAAATTATCTGGTTTACTATTGCCATTTTCATACCATCACATTAAGAAGAAAAAGAGCAGTGAGGATCCTAATGAACATGCTGGTGGTTTTTTTTCAGCAAGAATTTATTTTGTGTTGTCAAGCTGCATAGCTGAAAAGATGTGTATGTTGTTCAGAGTATTTCCCCTCCCTGCCTACCTCTCAAAATGGTCCTTTCTGTTCTTTCCTGTCTTACCAGGAAAGTTTGGCATTTGGTTTTGCAGCTTTGATTTAAGAGATGGTTTGGGTTTGATTCCTGTGGGATGGAAAGGCAGTCTGTTTGCAGGGCTACCATGGACCAGTGCCATGAAGCATCTTTGCAGGCAAGTGTTTGTCTCCATGGACATGCTGGGAGCCTATCCTGGGAGCTTCATTGTTGGGGCTGGTGGTCGAGATGTCAAAAGTGACGCTCTGTACGTGGCCATTGATCCAGAAGAAGGATGCTTTGCCTGTGGCTGATAAACTGTCCTTGAGCATGCAGGAGAGTTGATTGCTTGAAGTGATCCCAGCTCCATGGAGAGAGGGGCTGTCAGACCTGGGAGCTGTGGTGATTTTTACCGTGTTTCTTTTTGGAGTTCCTCTGTTTTAGTTCCAGGGGTCCTGATAGGGAGCAAGAGCCTGGGGTACTGCTGGGTGCTGGTTTAAAGGTGACTTAAAGGTAGTGGCTTAGGGAAGGGAGGGAGGGCGGGGCTAGCATCTGGAAAGTAAGATTAGTCAGGTCCCCATGGTACCAGAGAGCCATCTGCCAGGCTGGACAGACCTGTGAACTGCTGCCAAAACTCAAAGGTTGGGGCAGTCAGCCACCAGCCCCCAGTATCCCACTCCACGTCAGCTCTACGACACGAGTGCTGGAGGTCCCTGGGGTGTGGCAGCTGGTAGAGTTAGTTGGTGCAAGGTTTGCAGGGTCAGCCAGAAGTGGTGGGAGCAGTGTCCCTGCGCTCAGTGACACCTGCCACCTCTTCTTGAAAGGACATTTACTTGCAGCTGGTTCCTGATGGAACCAGCTTTTGGTGGAGCAGAGGCTTCACAGACTGGCTTTCCCATGCAGTCTCACTCTCTGGCCTGGGGGGGTTTGTCATGTCCTGGTGGGTTGGAAAACTCTGTGATGGTCCTTCCCTTTGGAAGTTTGGCTCATAAGGGCTATGTGTGATAGAAAACTCCTCTGGATCATCACCATGCAGAGAAGAGGGACCACAGGTGAATGAATTTAGGACTTAGCAATTTCTGTTTTAAACAGCTGAATCTCATTCTGAAGGGATTCCTGTCCTCTGGCACCCGTGGTAACAGAGGCTGTTTCCAGTGCTTTTTTCCTCTTTGCACTGAGATGAGGTTGGGGGGGGACAGAAATTCTGTGTTTCTGTGGGATGAAAAAGGTGTTTGAGACCAGCTCTAAGTGTCTGCCTGGCACTTTCAATCTGTCCGTAAGTGTCCTGTTCCTCTCAGGACTGTCATTATTTGAAGTATGCTTTTGCAATATGCTTCCAGGTGCTTTTTCTGAGCACAGCCTAGCCTTGCTCTGAGATGCCTCTTGCTGTTTTGCCAGCTCCTGTCAGAAACCACAGGCTCCTGGGATGCTAATGCATCTGAGCATTTATTTTCTGCCTTATTACTGAGAGAAGCAAGGCGGGTTGTGGAGGGGGCTTAAAAACAGGGTGGGGTGAGGGCTAGCCCTCTGGGTGTGGGCTAGGTTGCTACAGGGTTGAATTAAGAGTCAGAGGAGCTCAGGTATTATCCAGCCCTTGAAGCCTGAATGGCACCTGAATTGACTGTACTTCCTGAATGCTGTGAGCAAACAAACCTGCCAGGGCACCTGATCTGTCCGTCAGGGATCAGACTGTCTGTCAGACTGGGAGCTCTGCGTTTCCACCTCCACTGATCGCCTCAGACAGCAGCTCTTCATGGTGTTTGCTGTGGCCTGCTTTGCTAACTGTATAAAAAGATTTTTCAGTGCTGTGACCACTGGGCTAAACCTAGGTAGACCAGGCTTTTAAGGAAGGGCTGCCAAGACAAAAGCCCACTGATTACTGTCATGCTTGCTGAGGGCTTCATGTTTCAGCCACAATGATTTTTTTTGGTACCTGGTGAAAGGACTGAACAAGAGGACATCGTCTTGAGTCTGTGATACAGTAGTTTGGGAACAGTAAGAAAACAACCTCAGTGGCACAGATTACACAGTGTAAGCCTCCTTTTTTGCAGAAGTGATGAATGGGGCTTGCTTTCTCTTCTTAGCATGAAATCGCACAGTGGAAGAGGTGGTTTATCTCCAAAATGTACTCTTTTTTTTTTTTTTTAACAAGTTTGCAGACAGGAAGTGTCATTGGGGTAGTTGCATCTTCCAGGCTGAACAAATGCCAAGTGTGATGGCAAGATGCGCTTAAGCCTGGGATATGGTTGCATTTCAGTGTTAAGATAAGAACCTTTCCCAGGAAAGTAATTTTCTCAAAAGAAACCAAATTCTAGTACCAGTGAGTTCTGGTTTTCATCAACTTTCTTGTCTGTGGACTTGCTGTGGCCTAATGAGGGAAAAAGGAGAAGTATTAACTTCTTCAGTGGGACACTAGCAACAGCTGGCCTATATTGTGCTTCCTGTGAGGGTTGTACCACTTTTGCTGTCTTGCCACGGCTAAAACTGGCTGGTGGCTCCTGACGGTTCACAGGGCCACGGCTGCCCAAGGACGCTGGTGCTGCCACTCCTCAACTGGCACTTTCTTAGCAAGCAAACAGTCTAGCTGTGCAGCAACATCCTTTCAGTCCTCCAGTGCTTGCACAGCAGGAGGTTCATGTGAAATTTGTTGGTGTGACTTCTAGTTGTTGCTTCAGTTATGCCAGGGAGAAGATGGTTCAGACCAAGCTTCAGTCAAGTTTCTCATCTGAAAAAGGTGGCTTAACTATGTGGTATGAAATAATCATGCAGCGTCAATGAGCTATGTCTAAGTTGCTGTTGCTGTGTTGTAGCTCTACAGTTTGCCCTTGCTGCAGAGGGAATGCGGTTTTTTACACCTTTGCAAATGTAAATTTTTCGAGTTGCTGTAGCATGCAGTGGTTTGGATTTTGGGTGTGGGGGTTTTGTTTGGTTGCTTTTTTACTGGAAAGAACATTTTAATCACTTTGGGATACTCTCGCTTAAACCATGTTTGTAATATTGACTTGAAAAAGGAAGATAAGCTCTCCTGATATCCCATCCTTCTTCCATCCATAAAGACAGCGTGTATTTAGCTGGATGTAGAGAATGTACAGCACATGGGAAAGGATGTGCTCTGCAAGTTCTCAGTACTCAGCAGATGTTGGCTTGAGTGTTGGAAATAATTTAGTTGCTTAAAGAGACAGAGGTAACTTCTGGTGGGCTCAAGAAGCGCTTAGGAATATCCAAATTTTAGCTTCCATGGAGCAGAAATCCATGTGGGGCAGACCTGTAGCCTGTCTAAACACTGTTTTGCCATCTAAGATACCTAAAGAGGATGAAAAGAAGCAGCCTGTGAGTCTGCTAAATATACTTGGAAAAGACTGAACAAAATAAGTAAATGCAAGATGTCTAGCACATGTGCCACTGAATTATCTGAATAAAAGGTGCTGTCTTTGTGCAACTTTTCTTAGATCAGGCCCCCATACCAATGCTGTTTAACATAACTCAGAAAAAAATACCAGCACTGTGGCTTTATGAGAAATCTTGGACCTATTTTACTGTTTTTATGTTTTACACAGGAGAATGTTGTGGTTCATGCAATGAGCTGAAGCCTACTTCTCAATGGCCTTCCTTTGATTCTTGTACATACTTTAGAAATAGTGCATAGACATCCAGAGCCCCATACAGCATACATTGAAAATCACTGATTTAGCAAATGGAAAATGCTGAGTGACCTTTAATGGCAAAGTGTAATCATACAGACTTTGAATTAATATTCTGTTCACATTCACACAGTTACAGGTCAGACAGTGTGAGTCTTTGCATAATAAAAAGAATTTAATTCAGTGTAACAGCTGACTGCTTCATAACAACTTTAACCAAACAATGAAGCAAACATTTCTTTAAGGGGAGAAAAAGTGCAGGTGTGAAACAAGATGACCAGACTGAAAACAAATTCTACCTGCAACTGCTTGATACTACTGCTAAGGCATCCCTTTTTTTGGTCACTGTTCCCATGCCTTTTTCTAAACAGCGACTCTTGCTTTGTTTCTGAATTGAGCCTCTCATCAGACACTGACCTTCTGTGAAGTCTGCTGTTGAGTGCAGAGAGCGCCTCCGATTGTATCTGCGCCCTTTCAGTTTTGCTCTCTCACCTGATGCCTTCCTGGGAGGCTGCTCCTGGCAAACACATCCCCTGGCACTGGGAGTGACATGGGACACCTGTGGTGCTCCAGTGCTTTTTGGTGAATCCCTGGGGTGAAGGTGTGGCGTGCTCTGTGGTGAGGACTGAGGTGTGTAGATGGCTGGACAGTACCGAGCTCAAGGTCTGTGCGTCCAGGGCTGCGCCAACGCCCAGTGAGCAGGTAAGAGTATCTGGCTGCACTGGTTTGGACCCAAGGTCAGATTAGCCCAGAAGCATGTATGTGGACGTGGATGTTAGCAAATGCCTGGGAAGAGTTCAGCTTGGAGCTTCATGAGAAGAATGTGATTTCTGCACACGTTGTGCATTTGTATCCCTTGAGCTTGTTTACCCTCCTTTTCAGCTGCTGTAGGATTTTGGTTTCCATTACATTGTTTTGCAGAGAGGTCTGTGGTTTTGACTACAGACTGTGCAAGGCACCATCTCGTTTGGTGTGATGACGATTCCCAGTACCTTCTTTTGATGTCGTCTGGCTGTTATAGTAAAAGAGGTGGTGCTCTTTGCCTTTTTCAGACCCCTTACAACTACATGTGTCTCTGCCGTGTGTCTCTCAACTACCTCTTCATCTGAGAAGTCATAGCTGACTTGGTTGTCCCTTTCTGAAATCCAGACTTCTTCTCTGCTGGACAATGGCTATAAGCAACACTCTCACACAAGCCCTTTCCTTCCTCCCCACCTTCTGTCTCTCTACACATCTCCCTGCAACTCCTGATAATTAGAAATTAGTTTAAAACGCAAGCTGAGATTGCTTCTCTTCCAAAGCCTTTCCTAGCATTAACTTCTAGCAGCTTCAGCTGAGATTTACCCATGCAAATCTCCTGTTTTTTTGAGTCTTTATCTATTTTACTTATGCTTTAAGAATTGCAAACATATATATTAGCATGTGGAGGGGGTCTGTGTGTAAGGAAAACACACACATGGTGTATGAGGTCACATGGAAGTAAAACTATAGACGTTGCTAGCTGGTTTTTTGTGAGCACCAGCACTGTCTCTGCTCTCTCTGTGCTGTTGGTCCAGTAGCTTTTACCATCTAGCAAGTTCATTTTAACTCCAGCTTTCTGCATTTCATCCTGTTACTTAGGAAAGTGACTTGAGAAAAGCTAACAGAAATAGTCTTTTCAGAACAATTAGTACAACCTGTCAAAAGCAGTGAGGCTTGCTAAGCTCACGCCCAGACAGGAATGATAACAGTGCTTAAAAACAAGGGCTAGCCATTACTTGTGCCAGGGTGTTGGGGGGATTGTCTATCCGTGACTGCAGAAGCAGACTCCATGAAGACTTGAGCATGGCTTTGCAGCCTGACTCGTGGTCCTTTTGCTCTGCTGGGAACTTACTGGAGAAGGTTGTACATCTGTGGAAACCTTCTATCCATCATTCCTGCCTTTATTTGTTTACCAGTTACTGTATTTCTGTCAGTCTCTTGGAAAACTCCTGCTGTCTAGCATTTCGCCTGACTCTTGCTCCCTGAAGGCTCAAGCTTGGGCAGCCATCCCATTCTGCTTTTTCCCCAACGACCATGTTCCCAGGTCTCTTGCGAGGAGTCAGTCTGTCTAACAGCATCTGTCCTCTCAGGGGCTCTGAGAAACTCCAGACTGACATTTTCCAGTTAACTATTTGCTCCTTTGAACACTTCCTCCTTATTAGATGTTTTCAAAGTCAACATTTGACTTTGAGTGTGAAGGCTTCAGGAGGCATGGGTTCATGCTGGCTCTTTGTGCTTAGACTGTCCCATTCCTTGTCCTGGCAGCTGTAGACGGTACCATCTCCTTCCACCGAGACCTCCAGTGATGGAGGCCATCTCTCGTGTCGACTCGGCTGCAAATGGTGGTGAGAGAGCAAGACAGCAAGACGCTGATATTCCTCAATTAATGTTCACTGGATGTAGGTATTAAAAAAAAAAAAAAAGCCTCAAGAAGAAAACAGTCTGTCCAAAAAAAGGCCCCAAGCAGAACCTCAGTTAAATTCAACAGAGGATGCTTCGTTGCTTTCGTTCCATGGCAAAAGGAGAGTAATTTTCTTCAGGCTTGGATGACTCACCATGCCTGTCTAAAAACCACTGGGATTTTTAGGGAACAGTTTGAGGAGAGCTCATGGCTGGAGTCTAAATCAAATTCATCCAGAGACACATTGTGCTTCAGGAGAGGCAGCAGCCAACTCTTAGCAGGGTCCTGCCTAAAGCCACTTCTCAGTGGTGAACTGTTGACAGTGGTTTCTCCTTGCAGCTGCTGGCCCTCTGCTCCAGTTTGCATGTTTAGACAGCAGAGTGGAGCACAGGCAGCGTGTGTGCTTCATACTGTGCTGACTTACCTGCCCTTGGCAGCTCCTGCAGGAGGAGCAGGATCCCTGAGGTCTTAGCATCCTTTCAGTTCAGTGCTGAGACATTGATTCAGCAGCTTTGCTTCCCGTGCTAACTTGAGACCTCTATGCATGCCATGGGCACATCCTAAACAATCTCTTGATTCCTCAGCAAGGGACAAAAGCCCAGTGAAGTGGGGCCTCTGATGACCCATGCCAGTGCCTTGTGCAAGGTCAAGAGAAACTGGTCCAGTGTGTTGGCAGGAGGTCTGAGGGGTGAATACTGCCATGGCCAACCTAACGCAGCCTCACAAAAGTTATACAAAATGCACCCAAGAGGTAAAAGCAGCTTCCACAGCTCCCAGCCAAGACCCAGAGAAGCAGTCTTGATCAACCATGTCCAGACAGGCAGAAAGCACTGCAAGAACAGTAAATAAATGGGCAGGAACTTGTTGCTCCTCTACCCAGAGCATAATCGGACTCAAAAACAGTGTTTCTGTGGCTCATGAGAAATGTATGTACAGCTGGGCTGATATTAAAGGGATTGATGCTCTGATCGAGTGTCACCCTCTCTGGCAGTGACAAACACCAGATGCAGCAAAGGTTGTAGTTAAAGCCCTCTGAGGGAAGCAATTATGAAATGAGCTGACCCGGATGCACATTTCTTTGCCCTTGAGATAAGGGAGAAGGCTTAAGCAGGAGTTTTATATCCCTTCCAATCTTTCTTGTATTTAATCCTTGCTAATGCAGCTTGGAAGGTACCATGAATGTTTGTTCAGTCCTTCTCTGGGCTCCCGGTTTTGGGGTTTGCGGCATGATGACATCTACAAGGTTTGTGTGAATGGCAGATTGAAAGAATAAAAGGAATGCACATAAACTCTTTTGGTTTTATGTTTTGTTGTTGTGTTGCTTGGTTTTTGTTTTTGTTTTTTTCCCCTGTCTCTAAGGAAGGACAACAGGAAAGCAATAGTCTTAAGAGCCAGCTCTGACCTCATAGCATCTTCATTCTCTCCACCTCTTGCTTTCTCTTTTTAATCTCTCTTGTTTGGATGAAATACCGTACTTATCCTTAAGCCTGGATCTCGATTCTCTGATGTGCTTTACCTTTACACATCCTTATAATGCTCTGACAACCTAAACAAATGTTAGGTTTGGCTGTTCCCATGCAGAAGCCAGTATCTGTAATTCTCATCAGCGGTGCTGAGCCCTTCTGAAAATCAAGTTATTCCTTTCAAGATGCCAAGACAATGGTCTTGTAGTCTGTGCTTAGGCACCTAACTCTGATAAATGCTGCCCTGTACACTGAAAAAACATTAATTTAACCATCAATTTCTGCCTGTTACTGGATGATGGAGAGGGTGGTGAGAACTGCACTCTTCTTCATTGCTTTATGGTAATGTACAGGCAAATAGAGACCCTTGGGTAGTGTGTTTGCTGGCCAGGAAGCCCAGTGCAGCAGATTGTCTGTGAAGCCTCGAAGAGCAGGGCTGAGGGATGGAGATGCTATGTCCCATAGGCATGAAGATCAGAAATTCCTGACTTTTCAGGAACTGGACTACTCCATTCATTTTATTTTCCATTTCATTAGTCTGTGAGTGGGATTTGGCACCAGCTAGTTGTTTAGCCATCCTGTCCTTTTGCATCCATCTGAGTAGGCTGAATTTTTTTCTGGGTGCATAAGCTACTCCTGTACAGGCTGTTGCAGACAGAGCCTTCTCTTGTGTGCTCTGGGTCCAGCTGTTCCTTTTCCAGGTCTTCCTGACCCACTTCTTGTGAATGAATGCAGCCCTGTGAAAGCAGGGGAGATACGGTGGCTTTTTCTCGACTTGTTTCATTGTGCTCATGATAGTCATCTTTGTGCTAGAAAGCCTTTAATCTGTTTCATCACATTTTTCCTGAAGTATATGGTAGTAGCAGGTCTGTCAAAGTAGCCTTGGAGCCCTAGTGATGAATAATTGGACCTGGGAACAGTAAATAAATATATCCAAGATGCCTGTGTAAGATCTACTGCCCACCTGTCACAGAGGTGTGTTGGGCTAAATCCTGCAGAACTGTTGCAGTCCAGAAAGGTGGGAGAAGAAATGGGTGTAAAAGGCCATGAAAACCTGGGACAAAACAGTTCTAGGGCATGGGGCAAATAGTTATTGGTCAACATGCTCTTGGAAAAAAAATGTAATTGTTGGAAAGCTGGCCTTGGAGGAATGTATGCATTTGTAATTCCATCCATGTCTGATTAAAGAGCCTTGACCAAGAGTACCTGTGAATTGTGTTTCCTGTACTTTGAATTTCTGTTTGTAGCTGATGCTTACCCTCAAGTATTTGGTGGAAGTGCATAAAAGTTGTTATTGTCCTGGAGGGCTGAATGTTCCATCTGGCTTCTATTTTTTTGAAGAGTATTTTCGTAAGCTAAGGCCTTTGCCAGTGTCAACCATGCAATGACTTGCTATGCCGTAACAATTGGCTGCCTCAAACATAGGGTACGAATGTAAAGGTCACTGAAGAATTTATAGAGTTAATGATTTATTTTATCTGTCACTTCATACAGAAGAATTACGGGCTCCGTCTTGCCCAGCTGGGGAGAATCTTAATGCCGACTGCAGACAGTTTTTGCACTACAGCTTATTGCTGCTGTGTGCTTTACCATGGAGATTCGATTTGTCCTCACCTGTTCAGAAAATTAATTTTAATCTTAGTACTGCAGCCTTTCTCGTCTCTGAGAAACTCGACCTTTACTGTCTCAAACTGCTTCTAATGAGTAGGAAGCAGTAGGAAGGTGATGGTAGCACCAGACCTGGTGGCACTGGAACGCTTGATCTGTCCATCTGTTCCCCCAGATGCTCCTTGCTAGCTGGAGAGACCAGTCTGTGCCCTCTCCCTGCCTCCTGGCCATGGAAGCAGGTTTGACTTGTGTAGTATGGTCACAAAAACAGGTTGGGCTATTGTCCTGATTTAGATGCTGGTGGTTGGGCATGTGCTGCCCAAGAGGGACCCTCAGACAGCACTTTTCACATGTTTGCATACCTTATTGTCCTTTTTCCATGCCTCCTTGCTCCTGCCTTTCTCCGCTCCAGTCTCCTCCCTGCCCCATTTATGGTTTTTGCATGGGTCTTGGTTTTGTGACATCAAAACTCAAGTTTGCTATTTCTGTTACTATTTCCTAGGCATTTTTAACCCTAACTGGTATGACTGAGATGGCTGCCCAGGGCTACTGGCCTTGCAGCGGGTAGGCCAGCTAAAGATGTGAGAGGTTGGTTGCTCTGACATCACTGCCTAATACTGAAATGCTTTGGTTTGAAGACAGAGAGGTGAGCTTTTCACAAGCACACTGAATTGTCCCATGTCTGCTCTGGTTGATCTTGGTGGTGACAGAGTTAAATGAACACTTTGAAAATCCCAACTGACAGCCCACCTTCAAGGATTTCATGTTCCTACAGCTGTTTATTCACTAAAAAGTAGATAAGCTTTTTTAATTTTGACTTCACAGGCAGGAGCACTTGTGCGGGATAACGATGTATCGGCTCATGCCCAGACTGTTGCTAAGGCCAAATATGAATTTTTATTTGGTTTGGCAGAAGAGAAGCCTTCAGAAATGGGTAAGTGCTATTTATTACTATTGTTTACAAAAAAAAAAAAAAAAAAAAAATCTCTTAAGCCACTGATGAAAGTTTTGCAGAAGATGCTCCCTAATGACCCCACAAGGGCTCACTCACTGGGCTATGCTGTCCTTCTCTGGACCACAGTGCAGGTACCAGACCAAAGGAGCCTGCTGGTTTGGTTCCACAAAATGACAGCAGTTCCCTGTCTTATGGCCCCACCTTTCTCTTGGGCTCTTCTGGGCCACCTTGATGTGACAGTGGCAAGTTGTGTGCTGGAGACATGTTGGTGGGGAAGTCTCAGGATTTCTTTGCAGCAGAGCAAGTTCAGCCATGTGTTCTGCAATTGCATGTGGCAAAACATGGTCACTTCTGCCTAGACGTCCTTACAGGAGCACCCTTCATGGTCTGCCTTCTGCTCTTCCTAGAGCTAGAATTAGATAAGGTTTTAATTTGGATACTTGAGATGGTACCTGAACTGCACCATCCTCTAGTTAGTAATTCGAGAAATCCCGGTGCAGTATCTAATGCTATGCCTATGGATTATTCTTGTTTCTGTTATTTTCTTGTAAATGCAAAGTGTCTTCTACCTTTTCACAGCCCAAGCTTAGAAGAAAAGAAATGTAGTTACTATACCTGTTACTCTTGCCTCGTTGTAGTTATCAACAATCCTTCTTGTCTTTGCAAAAGTATTTTAGTCAGGCCGTTTTCTTTACACCCTGATCCTTTCTAATTGCAAACTTTCTGGAATGTCACTTTTAATTAAAGAAGACTCCCTTCTTGCCAGTGAAGAGCTGCACTTTGTACAGAAACAAGCAAACAAGCTGTGTAGGCTTCTCCAGTTCAGTAAGGAAAAAAAAAAAAAGGCAGAACTGAATGAACTGAAGTCTGGAAAGTATGTTTCTCCCTGGATTTTCTGAAGTTTGGTCTTCCACTTGGGAAGTCCTAATTGCAAAGTGAAGCAGAATAAAACCAAAACAACCAAAATGTCCTCATTTAGGAATTTTTAAAACTTTCACAAATAGCCACAAAATGTGTACCGTGCTTTACACGAATCATTATGACCTCTTTGCTTGTTTAGAAAGACATAGTATGAGAGCGCTGTCAGCAAGCATTAGTACATTTCTGGAGATTGGTGTTAAATAAAGTATTCTGTGTCTAATAAATCCAAGTGGATCTATTGTTATTACTAACCAAAACAATTATCAAATATGACGGGTATTCTGAGCTGAGTACTGAGCCCTAAAATAAAGGCCAGCAAAGAGTAAGCCAGATTTATTGGCTTATGTGTGTACTTTTCTGTATTTTTCCTGTGCTACTTCTTGCTTTGTTTTTGAATCTCTGGTACTTTATTAACCGGAAACTACCATTAGGGGCTAACAACTAGTAAGATGAGAGTGACTTCAAGGGAGAGTTTGCAAATATTTAATGGTGGTTAACATATAACATTTGTGAATTGCACCTGAAAACTGGGTGACATGGTGACTACCCAGACTGGCTTCATGCTGTCACAGACACATGCATCCTCCTCTTCCTCCTCTTCCAGGAAGATATTTGAGCGATATAGATAAATGAGAGTGGTATTGTCCTAGATATTTTTCTTCTTCAAATGAGCAGGTTTTGACTGCTTATTAACTAGAGATGAATGAGGACAGGGTGACTGAGGGCATAGTAATACAAACCCAGTGCTCTGTGCACCAAATCCTGGCATCCTTTGATTTGACATACGTCAAATATGCCATGACATACATTTTGGGAAGTGGCTGTTCCTGCAAATCCCTCTATCCTTCTCTGTGTTAGATGGGAAGGAAGAAACACCACGAAAAAAATCTAAACAGACCTGCTACTTTCTAAAGTTGCCTTTAAAAGGAAGAAGATGTGGTTTTTGTAGGTCAAAGTGTGGATGACTTCAAGCAAATGAGTGATGGGGCCAGGGCCAGGAGAAGTGCTGCTGTTTAACTTTGATCAAGAGAACAGCTTGTCACCACAGGCAGTAAAGCTGAACTTTAATTTATCTATCCCAGAGCAGTTACAGAATCACAGAGTGGTTTGGGTCATAGGGGACCTCTGAGATCATCTAATCCAACCCACCTGCTAAAGCAGGTTCACCCAGAGCAGATTGCACAGGAACGTGTCCATGCAGATTTTGAATGTCTCCAGAGAAGGAGACTTCACAACCTCTCTGGGCAGCCTGTTCCAGTGCTCTGGCACCCTCAAGGTAAAGAAGTTTCTCCTCATGTTCAGAAGGAACCTCCTGTGCTTCAGTCTGTGCCTGTTGCCCCTCATCCTATTGTTGGGCACCACTGAAAAGAGTCTGGTCCCATCATCTTGACATCCACCCTTGAGATATTTATAAGCATTGATAAAATCCCCTCCCAGCCTTCTTAAGGCTGAACAGACCCAGCTCTCTAGGTCTTTCCTCATAAGAAAGATACTCTAGGCCCCTAATAATCTCCATAGCCCTCTGCTGGACTCCCTCCAGTAATTCCTTGTCTTTCTTATGCTGGGGAGCCCAGAACTGAACTCCAGATGTGGCCTCACCAGGGCAGAGTAGAGCCAGAGGATAACCTCCCTTGGCCTGCTGGTCACACTTTTCCTAATGGACTCCAGGATACCGCTGGCCTTCTTGGCCACAAGGGCACATTGTTGATTCATGGTCAACCTGTTGTCAACCAGAACTCCCAAGTCCTTCTCTGCAACGCTGCTTTCCAGCAGGTCAGGCCCTAACCTGTACTGGTGCCTGGGGTTATTCCTCCCCAGGTACAGGACCCCACACTTGCCCTTGTTGAACTTCATTATGTTCTTCTCTGCCCAGTCCTCCAGCCTGTCCAGACCTCCCTGAATGGCAGCTCACCCACTACTTGGCTGGCCTCAGAAACTGAGAATGTAACATGTAAGATGCTGAATGGCTTAATTACTTCTGCCTGCCAGTCTATCCTTTTCCTTTTGACCACAGCCATATTACTGAAGCCCTGCTGGATGCTGTTGACGATACAAATTTTTTAATTGAGTAGTAAAATACTTGCATCGGGTAAGCCAGTTCACAAAGAAAGAAGAATGTATCAAATGCTTCCGTCTACCTAGATGGGAGATGGCTGCCGTGCTGATTTTTACCTTCCAGGTTGAAGCTTGTGGTCATTTTCACAAGTGGGGAGAGAAAAAAAAAAGTTAGATGGCTGTAGAAGAGAAGTTAGATCAATTATATTCAAATACTAATAAAGGTGCCACATTAGAAACAATTCCTCCTCATTTCTTTCCTTTGCTGCCCTCAGCGTGGTTTTATTTGCAATATTTGTGATGTACACATGTGCTCTCTTCCTCACTGTGTGATGCCTCGTGTCTGGCTCCTCTCCTCCCTCCTCTGTTGCCCATCCTTCTGCCTTGGATACATCAGTTGGAGCAGAAGCAGGTCCAGGCCCCCAGGACTCTCATAGCATCATGCAAGGGCTGGGGGCCACACATCTCCCTACAGACCCCTGCTCATGGCGCTGGGGGAGTGCAGAGGATGCACCACATGCCGTCATGGGCCCCTGTGCCACCTGGCTGACTTCCTCGGCAAAACCACAGCCTTCTGCCTTCCAGGAAAAGAAAATGTTTTTTAAAAACTAAAGTTGGCTAGGTTGCATGAGACATCTTCTCAGCCTCATTGACATAAAGGGCACTTGTTGTACATGGAAATGTACCCTCTTCTGGAACTTGGTGTGGAAACAGTGATCTCTATTCAGCAGCCTTATCTTTAGGCTTGGGCATGCTACACAGTGCTGAGTTTTTTGACTTTGCGGTTAATACAGATAAGTACCAAAAAAAAAAAAGTCCTGACTATATGACTTAGTCCTGAAAAGTGTTTCCTTAGGGAAAAAAGAAGGGGAGGCTACAAAATAATTGCTTAAGTACACATGGAAGACAAGTACCCCATAATTCCTGCTATATAGGAAAATAAATCCAAGATAGTTGTAAGGAAGAAAAAGAGCTTCTTACGACTCATAAATGGTCTTGCTTTTAGTAGGAGAAAGCTTTCACCCCCTCCTGTGTAACAGAGGGTTTAATCTCATCCTTCACAAAAAAAGCCCTGTACAAATAGTTCCTGGGTTTATATGCAAATCTGGTCTTTCCCAACAGCTCCTGCAAGAAGCTTGTTTTTGAATTCCTGGTGAAATAAATAGCTTTCTGGAAAGCCTGTCACTTGCTATTTTGTGTACAGTGAGGTGTCATGAGGCAACTGAGCTCATTTAACAGCTTGGTGCTGCCAAAAGAGATGGTCCCAGTCACACTGCTGCAGATTGTCTCAGGCTAGTTCTTGTGCTTATCTGTTTTCTTAGCAAGCTCAAGCCATCAAAAACTGAGTAACAAAAAAAAAAACCAAAACAATGCCAAAGGAACTATTCTAATAAGATGATTTATTTTCTTGTGGCAACTTGTGATGAATCACCTATGCAAGGGGTCAAACAGTGCCAGAGCTGACACATGAAAGAAAAAGAAATGCATGCTTTAACCCATGCAACGTAACCATTCCTGAACCTGAATCATGGAAAGGGTTGCTTTTGCTGCAGAATTAATTTGTTTCAGGAGCAAAGGAAGAACAAAATGGCTGCTTTTTTTTTGTACAAGCAAACCCTTTTCGTGATCCTATGATGCTGATTTAAACATCCTTAAGAAAATTACCCGAGTAACTTTCTGTAAAATGAGCATCACTAACTTACTAGGTTGGCCTTTGCTCTTCTGCCTCAATTGCTTTCTCTGTGTCACTTTAAGACACGTGTGTCCAGCTCTGCTGCCTCTTCCTTACATTGCATGGATGTGGCATCTTCCTGATTTTCCCTCTGAAAAGTAGCCTCAGACAACAGTCCCTCACATGTTGCATTGTTCTCGTACTAGACCAGATTGCTGACTGTAGTCTTGTCCAGTGCTTCAACCACATTGCTTTCCATTTTGATGCACCACCCTTTGTCATATTTTCATGTCTTACTCTTTCCATCTCCAGGCAATCCTGAAAGTCTGGGCTCCCTGGCCTGGTATCGTCCTCTGCAGCTCTGCTTTCCTGAAAAGGTGCAAAACTGCATTTGCTGAGGGTTAAATGACTGCCTGGTTTTCACATTCATGATACTTAATTACGGTGGACAGAGATTGTGAGGATAGGTACATCAGATGTGCATTTAAGAGTATATCCTGCAAAATTTCCCAGGGACATGTGCAGGGCCAGGATCTGGAAAGCTCAGACCTGTGGTGCCCCCACACACTTAATTAAATTCCATCATCCTGTACGTGACTCTGTCAGCTTTATGTTGTTGTTTCTAGTGTCGAACTGCATTTTCTGACATACCGAAGACCCACAGGAGTCTTTAAATAGTACTGTGTAATCAAGACATTTTCCCTGATATTTGGTGTTGCTGGTTAGCAATGATGCAAAGAGAAGGTTAACTTTTAAAAATTAAGTCTCCAGAGGTACTGTATTAAAAGGTACTTTTCTTGTTAAGTTTGAGCATTCTAAGAAGTGATTACCTCTCATGCAGCAGCACGTTGACTGACACTGCTGAATGCTCCTCTTTCACTCCAACACAGAGTAAACCAGATGATACTGAACTACTGCTTGGATGCTCTGAGGAGCAGCAAGATCTCAATATCGGTGTCAGAAGAGTTCATCTAACTTTGCATGTGGAAAAATTAATGCTAGTGAAGGAGGAGAGACTGCATTGTGGTCTGGATCTCGGCTGTGTGAGGTGGAGCTGTCTTGCTGTCTCTCCCTTTGAATTTCTGAGTCCCAGGGCTGGGCAAAACTGGGGCATGGTCTGGAGCCGTCAGGTGTGGTGTGATTGATGTCTGGGTTTCTAGTCCCAAGGAAAAGAAAACTAAAGGAGCAACGAGGCATTATGCTAAGTCCCTTTCTTCACAGGAGGAAATTGGATGTCTTGTGACCTGCATTTGAAAGCTGGATAGTTCAAGTTTTCATAACCTGCTGCTGCAGGGAGGAGATGATTACCACATCCTCAACTTGGTAAACAACAGAGTTGTTGGAAGGCCAGGGTTTAGTACAAATAATCGTTAAAACATGGACTGTTTGTTTATTGTTTTTAAAGGGTGCAGAATTAAGCTCTCAGAAGTTAGGAAATGCCAGAGTTATGGCAGTAAATACCTCCCTGTCTGTGGGCTGTTGGTCAAAGCCAAGAGCTGTGCTGACGTGAGCGCACAAATATTTAGGGGCCTGGTGATTCTGGGAGCCCATCAGTGGTCTCTGGCCATCTCCGATGCTCTAAGCATACGTGGCACAGGCAGAGCTCACCTGAAGCTATCAGTGTTCAGAAACACTTCCCCAGAGGCGGTCAGGCCCTTCCCTTCCGTTGGGCAGATAAAAAATGATGCATCCAGGTCAGTGGGCACAACAGAAGAGGCTCAGCCAGCTGAATGGGCTGGCTGTAGGTGGTTATGGTGGGGCACTGCTTCATTTTTGCTTGTTGTCACTGTGGGCTTCGCTCCTCTGCTCTTCTTGGCATCAGCCCCATCACCTGCGGAGATGGGCAGCACAAGCCCTCCATCGTGCTGTAGCTTTGATTCATCTCTGAAGCTTTCTGAAGGAGAAGATGCATGTTATCCTGCTGCTGACAATGGCTTGATAATGAACATGGAGAATGTATTTAATTAAAGTTATGTGGGTAGATGTAGCTCTGGCCTGGTGTGACACTGTAAAAAGTGTAACACAGGGTACAGCAAGTATTTTTCCTGTTCTCAGTTCACTTAACAAGTGCCTTCTGCTCTGGACCCCCGCGTTGTATATTTAACTCTGTCCAGCTTCCTGAGGAAGGGGATCTCATTCACTGTGCAAGCTTGCTGAAAAGCTACCGTGCAATGTCCTGCTGTGCCTTTAGCAGCAAATACTTGGACCCTAGGAGACGCACATGTCCCTCTGTGCCCTATTTTTGTTCTAGCTGGGTGTGTAACAATATCCAGCTTTTGGGGTCCTTTGAGGACTGCCTAGCAAGCTTTCTTTTAGCCTGGCAAATTGGTCCTGAGCCCTGAAATACAGTAAAGGACATTATTTTTTGTGGGTGTGCCTAGTTTCCTCAGAGGCTACTACTAAGATCCAGAGTTTCTGAGATCTGTGAATAGTAGTGTGGGGTTTTTTTAAGCCATTGTTACTTGCTCAAAGTCTGGTGATATATTTTTTTTCTGAAGAGATAGTTCTATTTGAAGGACTTCAGAGGTTTTTAAAAAGATTCTTTAAAAATACAATATTTAAAATATGTAACATTAAGTACAAGTGGATTCTGAGAGGCTGGACAGAGTTTGTAGACACTGTGAGTGTCAAAGCAGCTGCGGGCTGTCACTGCTCCACAAGTTCGCTCTTTCAGGTGAAGGATTCTAGGGAACTTTTAAAGTAATTCTTGCTATCACTGTGTATATCTGCGCTTAGAAAATCACCTGTTAGCTGCTTCCTTTCTAAATCATAGCAATGGAAAAATAGAAAATTTCAGGTTCTTTTTGGATCTGTCTTTGGAATTTTGTGTTGAAGTCTTTTCCAAACATAACTCTTAAACCAAAACTTGAGATTTTCACAGCCACGTCACTCGGGGTGAGGCTTTAAAGAAGAAAATTGTAAGGCTCACCCACACTTTTACATAAAGATGAGGAGCCCAGATACTCCCTTTGTATTCCCTCCTGGTCCTGCTCATGCTAGCAGCTGTTTTGCTCTACCCTTTCGCTTTTCACGGAATGACTCTTGGGACCGAGCTATCTCACGGACCATCTGTGGCCCATACAGCCATTTGTAGTGGATAATCCCTCACACTAAACCCTTCCAGCACATGCTGCATGTTAGTTTTGGACTGTGTCCTGTTCTGAGCTCACTGGAGGCCTGTGAGCTCCTGCGGCAAGGTGCCATCCTTCCTGCAGTCAGAGGAAAGGTGTGGGTCTCTCTGGAGGACCTTAGTTCAGTGTGGCTGGTGTTACACAAGTGCTCCCAAGTTCTGGTTACCACTGGAAAATAGTTAAAATCTTAGGCAACCGGGTCACAGCATGGCTTACTAAAGGCTTTCCATCAGGAACAGGGTTAGAAGCTTTGCAATTTTATAAAACTTTCCCCTCCTCCAACAGACACGCAGCGACTCAGGTATTTTACATGTTGTTTTGGTCATTGCTGTCTTAATGCTCAGGATTTACATTCTTAACCTAGCAGCTTTTATCACACTCTGTTTTAAAAGCCATGAAAACTCAGGCATCACATTACCACGTGATTCCAGCGACTGGGACTTGGCTAGCAGAAAGACTCATGACGAATTCACCCAGTATGGGCATAGTTGTCTGGTGGCAGACTGAAAGTTCTCCTAACACAGCCTCTAGTTGCCCAAAAACACCAGAATTTATGGAACTATGCAAGAATAGTGGCGAGGAGTACTTCTCTCATAACCTCTTCCAGTGTGCAACAAGCCACGGGTGCAGGATTTGCTGAGCAACACTCTGCCCCTAGGTGCTTGCAGGGGGATTATTTTCTTCCCCGAACCAGTCGGCTTAATTTCAGGGTAATTCCGAGTTGCTGGCTGCCACGCCATGCCTGGCTGTTCAAGTGTTCAAGAATGGTGTGAGGCACACACTGCCCGTGCATGCTGCTGGGTCTGTGTTAAACCTCCTGCTGAGCAGCTGGGACCCCCTCTAGTTGTCCCTTTTTCGTGTGAGGGCTCTCAGCCAACAGAGTCACTTTTTCTGTGTAAGCTCTGCCATATCTCTGGTCCCCTTCACTTTCCCTGCGTGTTTGCTAAGGCAGCAGAGGCATTAAACCAGGGCTTATTTTCTGGGCAAGACTCCCCTATCTCTTCCCTCTGCTACCCTGGCCTTCACTCAGCTTCCCCGTTTCTACCAACTTTTTTTTTTTTGCATAATGCCAGTGTAACTTTGCAGGGTTGAAGGCCTGGCTCCACTCCCCCAGGCAAACGAACTGCACAGAAGCCTGGAGCAGCTGCAAGCTGCAGAAAACCATGCGCCCAGTCCGACGCGGATGTTTGCAATCCAGTTACAAAAGCGTGGTGCTTGCATTATGCTAATCCCCTGGCTTTGGCTAATGAAGGATGTCTGCTGCCCAGACAGGACCTATTGTGGCATGGACAATTACATCATTTGGAAAAATGGCTGCTGCACAAGGCTGCCAGTAACTGTGCAGCATCCCTCCCCTCCTATTGGGGGAGGCCACTTTGCCTTGCTGTGTGCAGGCACTGCTTTATAAATTGGAGTAGTTTTAGGTACCACAGAAGCTGTAACCTGAGGGAGTGCAGGACAAGGAGACACGTATGAACCCCCTCTTTGACAGGCTGCAATAATGATATAATGCCGTAAGTCCTGTGATTTGTTCGTTAAGATCTGTCACCTAGAGATTCACTTCCTCTTAACACATGCTTTTTTTTTTTTTCACTTGGCCTAATTTACCTTTTACAATTAAAGGCAAGAAATGCTGGTACCAAGAAAGCATAACTGGTGTGATGCTGCATGCAGGGTCACCCACGTGCTGCGGAGAAATAAAATGCAAGACTGGGCTACTTTGTGAAACCTTCCCGTTCAGTGATGCTGAAACGCCATCAGGTGCCCCATGCTCTGAAACCAGCACACGACTCTCAGCATTGCCATTCTGTTTCTTCCCTCATGGATGCGGTTATAATAAACGGCAGCTAAGCACAGACGTCTCCCTGGCATACTGTCAGCCAGCCTTGCTGGAGGAAATTTTTCTTCCCCCCTGCAAGTTGCCAAGGTGGACTCCTTAGCTCCTGCGATAGACTGAACGAGACTGCAGTTCCCCCATCAGTTTCATAATACTCAGAAAGCATCCATTTACATCATTGTGTGCAGTGCAGGGCAGCAGCTGCCAGGAAATTTGAAACTATTTTGATTCCAGTTGACTAGAACAGCAGCAATTGAATTAGCTGGTATCGCTATAGATAAACTGATGATCTGTGCATTTTATTTCTTTGACCAATGGGTAACTGCTGGAGCTACAGTAACCTCTGTGAGTAAGGAGACTGTTCAAGCAAATATATCTAATTTCTTGAGCTAGCTAATATATATATATATATATATATATACTGTATAGAGAGAGACACTCACACCATTTTTTGTAAAATGTACCTGTAAACAAAATGTCTGTCTATGCTTGTAACTTGTGTTTTTCTTCCTAGAATTTCCTTTTGTTATGCTGTAGACAAGCTTGGTTGACATGGAATGGTTATTTATCTATGAAATATATCTGTGCCTGATTTAAGTAATGAATTCTTTCAACATCTAGTCATCAGAAAGGCTGCCAACTGCTGTTAGGTTATATTTGCCCGGTCTCAGTTTTCTAGCCACTCACCCCCTTTCTATTTTATCTTTTTCTGTCTCCATTTTCCGTTTAATTTATTTTTCTTTATTGAAAGAAGCCACCTTCAATGCAAAGTAGAAATTGGTGTTACCTGAGAGTGTGTGTCCTTTGTTTGTTTGGTGATGAGTATTTTTTTTCCCTGCTCATCTTCAGTGCAGTCCTTAAATTTTGTTGTTGCCTTTCTAGCCTTGTTTGTAATGCAGTCATGTTGGGGGATGGGGTTGGACAGGATATGCCAGTAACTGCAGCAAGACATGGTGCTGTGGTGGTGGATGGGATTAAGGGAGGAGTTTCCCTTAAAGAGCTAAAGCTCCTCTAAGCTCTGGTACCTGAAGTAGCTCTCTGAGCAAAGGGAAGGCTTTGCAGCTTCTAGAGCAGGAGGCAGTTGTTGGTAGTTTACCCCAAGGAGTGGAGACCTTGGCAGTCACATGCGTGGTGGTACCTAATATAATGGGGACAGACTGCTGCTTTGGTGCCATGTGTGAATCTTTTTTAATCAGGCAGGGAATTAGGCAATGTTCCTGCAGGATACTGTGAAAGCAAGAATCCTGCTGACTTGTGTTTGCGTGTGGAGCAGCAGCAGTCCTTCCAGACAAGAGCACTGGAGAAAGGGCTTTAAATTTATACTGTGAAGGTGCTCGTCTTTTGCCCAGGTGAAACACGGCTTGCAAGTGTGTCAGAGAGGAGTACCTGTGCGTGCGCTCCCTCCTCCCGCACATCTCTCTGTGCCCGTATATGTGTGTATGTGCTCTGTATGTGTACCTTTTCTGGAGTCTGCTGGGCTTGCCGGTGGGTAAAGTTTGCTTGGGATGAAGTTCAGGAGGAGAAGTAAATCAGAAGTATGCTTACCAGTGTCAGCAGAAGCCATTGGAGGCAGATGGGCATGCACAGCAATGTAGTGTATTTAGCATTCACCACCAGAAATAAGACCAGCTCTGTTTCCCTCATGTGGGTTCAGAAGCTAAGACAGCAATTAGCAGAGACGAGCCTGGCCTCTTGGCAGAGTCTGTGTGCAGTGCCTTGTCAGCGCTTGGCCTCCAGCGCATGTTGGCTGCATCCCAGCCCCTTGGGGGACCAGGCTGGTGGTGCTCCAAGCTTCCTTCCAACGAGGAAGGGTGCGTGAGTTGGAGGGAGGCACAGGAGGTCCCAGCTCCTGGGGCACTGTGCATTGCCTTCCTTTGGGATGCAGCCAGAGCGTGTGGCCCAGGCAGTGGCATGGCCAAGTGCTGCCCCGTGGTGCTAGGGCAATTGGGCGATCCCAGCTGGGGCACCTCCCACTTGCAGATCTGCAAGTGAGAGTTGCTATGGGTGGAACTGTGTCCAGCAAGAAGGGTTTATATTGGCATCTATAGTGACAGGCTCCCTATTTTCAGTTCTCTCTTAAAAAGTCCCATTCTGAACTCATGCTGAGAGAGCAGCGAGCACTAATGCTACTGCATTGAGAGCAGACCAGGGCTGCAGGGTGGCGAGCTGTGGCCTTTTGCTGGCTTGGACTGGTCCTGGGACAGGTGTAGGGACGTTGCAGGCACATAAGCACGATTATCATACGTGAGTCTGTCCTGGCTGAAGTGTCTCCCTATAGCAGCCTGGCACCAGTGCCATGAAGTGGGTGGAATTGGGATACACCCAAGCACTGCATGGCAGAATTGTGTGCACAAGTGGCTGTTTTCTGAGGCTTTGGACACTTCGAACAAGCACCGTGGCTGGAAATGTGCGGAGAGGGACCTCACTCTTTTTCAGACTCTCTTTGTGCACCCATACCTGTGTCTTGGAAACTCTACTATGAAGGCAGGCTGGTGATGCAGAACAGGGCAGGGCATCTATGCTTCTCCCTGCTCCCTGGGACCTTGCAGCAGAGAAAAGGTCCATGCTCTGTCAAGTCCCTGTTCTCAACAGCAGCCAGATAGTCTATGTGAAACCTGACCTACTGAAGTTTTATCATGAAGTGATTAAGTCAGCAGCACGGAGATGTGTGGATAACCTGCTGGGGAAGAGACTGTGGTTTGGTATGACCTGAGTCTGTTACTTTGATCCTGCACCACACACAGCATGTGGTATTTGCCCTGTGGCTAAATATACTGGATGGTGAGCTGGCATATGTGAGCTGCTGCTCGTCTTTACAAACCGCTGGCAGATAGATGGCCACATTAGTGCAGTGCTGAGCTTGCGTCAAATTATCCTCCCTGTCACCTTGAACTCAGCCTGTCATTAACCATGGCTTCATGGCTGCCTCCTCAGAAATGGCTTGTGGCCAGCCTGCTTGGTGCAGAGATGAGGGTTGGTTTGCAACACAGAACCTCAAGATGTACCTTGAGTGGGGCAAAGCATCCAAATGCAAGTTGGTATCTGGTTTCAGAGCTGTTGCCCCTGATGTCTTTCAGAGTAGGTGTTTGGATTTGTGCCCCTTGTTGTTTGTTTTAAAGCACTTTTATACTCCAGGCCATTTTTTTTTTCAGAAGGGTACAGCGAATGGAGCTGTTGCTGTTTCGGTTAGTGTTTTTTTGTTTGTTTGTTTGTTTTCCCGAAAGCTCAGTTCCTCCTTGGAGTGTAATATAAGGTGGCCAAGTATCTGTAGTTGTGTCATCCATGAGGTCCTTCTGAGGATAGCTGATTCTCTGTTACCCCTCAACAATGGGAGCCACTGAGGACAGCTGGTTCTCTGTTACCCCACAACAATGAGAGCCACTGGGTGCTTGGTGCTTAGAAAATAAGGCCATCTGTTTTCACCCCTGCTTTGTTTACATCAGTTAGAAAAGCAGCACAAGGGGAGGGGTAGCAAGCTTTTTGTGCAGTGGTGAATTTGCTGCAACAGAAAATGTGAACTGCTCAGTATGTGTACACCACTGCAACTCAACTTTCAGTTACCTGAGTTGTTAAAGGAAGAGGGTAGTGCTGGCAGAAAGTTGAATTGCTCATTTATTGCTTTGTAATTTAACTATTTGGTTTTGTCAAGGCTGTGGAATATACGGGGTGTGGCTGGTTATCTTCCCAGTGTTTCAGCTTTAAAAGTGAAAATGACCTAAAACCATTTTTTAGAAATAAAACCGAGATGCATGGTGCATGCTGAAAATGGATGTCAGACCTCTGAATATCTGCTTTCTTCAGCCTTTGTGCCTTGCTTGTGGCCTCATGGGCCACTGGGACCCTTTCAGAAGTGTAGCAGACATTTCTGGCAGTGCACGCTCCCAAAGTAAGGCTGCCTAAAAACTCCTATGTAAAAGGACCAGCTCTGGATAACTGCAGTGGGAGAGCATGCAGAAATGAGTTAAACGAAACGGTATCTTCCCTGCAGGGGAGAGGATAGTTACTATGTTAAGAGAGGGCTAGGAAAGGAGACCAAGCTTTTTGCTTGTGCACATGATAGATAAACCCACGCTCTCTTTTTTTCTTTGCAGGTAGTGGCCATGGAGGCAGCACTTTGCTCCCTCATACCATCATCAATGAATTTCCAGAGTATGGCACTGTAGAGCCAAGTGGAGACGTGCCGAGGGCTTCATTGCCACACCAGGCAGAGCCTGTGACATGCAGCCCTGAAAGATGGGACAGTCACTCCTGCGCACCCAGCAGGCCCCTTCCTCAGCGCGTGGCTCCTGCAGACAATTCGAGACTGGACACTGAGGCAGCAGAGCTGCACATCCCTGGAGAAGGTAACCTGCCAGAGATTATGAAAATCTCCCAACGGCTGAAAGCAATAAAGACGCAAGGGGAAGAAAATACTTCTCTTGATTCAGAGACGCAAATGGAAAAAAAGATTGTTACTGGCAGCCAAAATGTGCAGGCAGCCAGAGAACCAGTTTCAGCAGGCCAAGAAAAACCCTCAGACATGCCTCTTCCACCTGAACGAACAACTGAGGAAAAAATGCATTTGATCGTGGAGAAAAATCTGGCTGCAATATGGACTGAAGAAAAGCAGTCTGAGTCCTTGCAAGCCGTCCGTAATAAAGCCGAGGAGGACCACGCAGTACAGGAGACAAGCTGTCATAGACCATCTGTGACAAACCTGGAAGCAGCCAGCAGAGTGGAAGGGTGGGCGCATTTTGAGGAGTTTTCAGCATACAGTCAAGGCAAAATGCAAATGGGTCCTGAGAGGAGGCTCTCTAAAGAGGCAGCTGTGAGCAAACATGTAGAATTTCAAGGGGTGGAGATTTTATGGCTGCAAAAAGCCGAGGAGCAGAAAAGAAAGAAGCACTCACTGCTGGAGTCTGTGTCTGTGGAGAGGAAGGTATTCCCCAAAACATCCAGGCACCCTGCATCACCAATGGTCTCCCCAGGCTTGGTCTCCTTGCCAGACAGCGCTTGGAGCGAGGTCTGTGAGGACCCGAGGCTGGGACCCACTGCCTCTGGAGCTACTCCTCTGGAGCTGCTTGGTGAAAGTGGGGAGGGTGAAGCTTTTGTGAAGGACAAGAAGAACCACGGCGAGGAGGAGATGCCCAGAGGCCAGGGCAGGTGAGGTGGTGCTGGGGCGTGTGGGGGCACAGGGGACAGGTGGGGTTTCTCTCATCCCAAGCACGTGGTATGTGCCTACTCTTTAGGACCTAATAACAAACAATGAATGTTTTTCTGCTGCCTGTGGTGTCGTGGCAATGGTAGCAGTTCATGCCTGGTGGTGACTACTGCGTGAAGTTGGGAGTGAACCCCATCCGCACAACCTTGCTGAAGTTCGAAATCCATCTGAGCTTTGGAAATGTAAAGATGTCTCTTGCTGCTTGCAGAGTAATGGCTGTGTGATGAAGCATCTCTAGTAGGTGTAGTTGGAATCCCAACATGGCATGTAATTAAATACAGTCAGCATGCAGGCCTGGCCATATGAGCCTGGCCAGATTTTCTGGTTTCAGGCAGAGTTTGTGCAAGAATGGTGCAAGCACCTCTCAGAGGTCAAATAATAAAGATGTTTTACCCAAGGCTTTGTATGTTATAAGAGAGTAAATGCTGTGGTGTGCTTTCTATATTATCTATATATCTGTGTTTATGTCATTTCACCTATATATATTGCAAAAATTGTGCACCGCTTTTCACAAGAGCATCCGATTTTGCTGAGTTTCCTTTCCTGATGTACATTTGTAACAAAGCAAAGGGTCCCATCACTGTGCTCTGAGCAAACCATGCCAGCTCTGACCTGGCAGGGTGTTTGCTGCTGAAACAACAGGATCTCAGCAAGGGAGCCTCTGCACCTCAGGATCCACAGAATTTCCCTTTGGCTAACATACGGGATCGCTCGCGTGGGCAGTCCCGATGCCTGGCACATGCCGTGAGAAACCCTGTAGTATTTGGGGCAGCAGAGAAGAAAACTTGTTGCAGGCAGATGCTACGGCTTCCCCTGTACATTCGCAAGCAGGCCTAGTCTTCCCCCTTCAAATCTGGTTCTCCTGGCTCCAGGTTTTCAATTGCATTTATTTCCCCTTGTGTTCTGGAAATATTTCCTCCAGCCTTTCACTGGAGAAGCCAGCCCTAGGACTGCAGGACCAGCAGTCTGTCCTCCGGGAGCAGAGGCCCCATCTGGGTGCACGCCTCTGACCTGTGCAGCCTCTATCATGGTACTAGCAAAGACCTTATGCACTTGTGTGTGCTCTTCTCTGTTGCACATAAGCAGCTGATGTTATCATCTCTTAGGCAGTATTAGGCTTTCCCTTGCCCGCCTTCTTTTACCCAGAAGATGGTTTATTTTTATGTCTCCAGAGAAGGAGATGGTGCCAGACATGAACTCCAGTGGTGCAAGGAGAAACTAGCATTTTACCTGCAGTGTCCTCTCCTGCACAAAGCCGCATTAACTTTTCTGTTCGCAAATGTGGAAGGCGAGGAGGTTCACCCGCAGGTCTAAACCTTGCCCCTCAGCTGAAACAAGCTCTTTCTGATTAATTTCCAGGATGATGGAGGAGGGGGAAGCAGCCATGGGAGGATACGAAGATGTCCTTGGACAGAGGCACTCTGATGTCTCCACTGATCTGTACAGCTCACAGTTCGAAAACATCCTGGACAATGCATCTTTATACTACAGTGCGGAGTCGCTGGAGACGTTGTACTCAGAGCCCGATAGCTACTTCAGTTTTGAGATGCCTCTCACTCCCATGATCCAGCAGCGCATGAAGGAGGGCAGCCAGTTCTTAGATCAGACATCAGCCTCAGGGCAGCCAGATGTCCTGCAGCTTCGCCCTGATGCGGAGGTGAAGGGCTGTGGTGAAGGCATCACCAATGGCTTAAGGGATGTCAGCGAAACGCTCTTCAAAGGAAATGTTACAGAAGTCCCTCGTTTGGAAAGGTAAAAGCAGTGGGTGAGCTTTCTGTGTGCCTGCTGATATTTCCCAGTGTGTGTTTACTTCAGCAGACTTGGAGAATGTAGTTTTGCCTGTTTCGACACTGCATATTTTCTACATAGAATAATTCCCAGTGTAACGGAGTGAGCTGCAAGAGAGAAGTGAGCCATCCAAACCTGCCATTCACTAGAAAAGTGCAAATTTACTTTATGAAGGTTTTGTGGGTGATAACTTGTGTTGATAAAGGGCTGACTGGTATTGTCGCATTTCTGGGACCTGGAGGAGTTAGTTACTTGTTACAGGTGAACCTTGTTCATCTTCAGTTATACTTGGATTTGGTGGCAGCAATTTGAAGAACAAGAACACCCTGTGTACCTGGCCAAGTTGTCCAAATGCAGTTCATGATTTGGATGTTACAGGTATGTCTCTGGGCATAGCTTTTCCTCTTTCCAGGTCAGTTGGAATTTTACTGATAACTTCAGCCAGGACAAGGTTTTACTTCCACTGCATTCACAAGATTAGAGACTGCTAGCTCCTTCTTTCATTTTTGCACTAGTTGCTGATTGAGAGAGGACAGAGTGTTGCAAAAATGTTAATAATTTCCATTTAAGTAGAGATAAGAAAACCTATTAAGAAAAAAGTCGTGTGAGAAGTAAAAACTAGCCTAAGTGGTCAGAAAATACCATGTAATTGTGGAAACCATGAGCCTCATTGTGTGTTGTTAGAGAGGGTGAGGAGAGAGAAAGGCAACAACAGGCTAAGTTAGGGGATCAAGACAAAAGCAGTAATCTGTGGAAGGGTGAGGGACCTAATGAGTGAAAGATGTGCATCAGATATCCATCCTCCAGGGACAGGACATTATCTGAGAGTCCTTAGACTGTTCCCCTAGATGGGACTAGTCTAGTCTGAGCTTTCCTGGGAGGCAGTGGTAGGAGGTCTTTTATCTGTTTTATTACTTTTGCACTAGTGTGAAATAAGTCTTCTGAGCAGAAGTACTTTTCCTAACTTCATGAATTAAGGAAGGTGTTCCCTTAAACGAACAGGGAGAAAGACTTAGCAATTTGGAATATTTTTTCTGTCAATCCTACTGGAAAAAAGGTGTTTAAATATTGTATGACCCAGAGCTGCTTTGTGCCTGTAGTCAGTAAGTGACTGCTGATCTGCTACAACCAGTACAGAGCCAAAAACTGAGGTCAGTCCTGACACTTGTGTCTCCGTACTTGTATTGAAACCAGAGATTGCCTTAGGACTGGACACTGGAGGACAGGTAGTACATAGAGAACCAGATATGGTTACCCTGTAGTTGCAGCTTCTAGTATCTAGAAACTACTGTCAAGTAAGGCCCACATGAGCTCATCAGGAAGACAAGGTGTGCTTAGATAATGCTCAAAGACACATTAGGTGCCTGCTTAGTATGAATTTCATTAAGAATTAAGTTGGTTTTAATTTGCAGCTATAGTGATAAACCAACAGAGGATTTTAAAATTCTTTAATTAAAAAAAAGAAGAAAGAAGTATCCCCAACATTGGATTTGTTAGGAAGCTCTGCTGTTGTAGGCTGCAGGGACCTGTTAGTAATGGGCCCCAAGGGCTCACTCTGTTAAGGTAGGCAGTGATAAAGAATGTTGCTGCAGCAGCACAGCCAGCCCAACAGGGTAGTCCTCTGGGCAATAAACTTATTAACCACTCCCCGCCATGATATTCCATTATCGTGTTGTATTACACGAGGGTACAGGTGACCGACAGATCATGTGTGCTATATTTTTGGAGCAAGTGTTGAATCACAGTGTTACAGTGTGTGGGTGAGGAGCTCTGTGTGCATGCTGGGGGCTGCATGGGATGTATTTGCAGAGGGATCAAGATGGTGTGCCACTGTGATGCTCAGGTGAACCAGAAATAACCACCTGGGCTGTGGGTACTATTTCTAAGAGTTTGCATGCATGGTTGTGTTGCCGGAAGCAATCCCAGACCTATTTTTTCAACTGAAATTCCACATGTACAATACACGTGTGGTAGCCACTGTGGCATCTTTGCACCTTCTGCTCCTAGTCTCTCGTTTCTATGGTGCCACAGCCCTGTGGTTGCATTGGGGCTGTAGTTTCCTACATGTAGCTCCTGCCTGGCACTGCAGAGCATCAAGGGCACCTGCCAAAATTGTCAAGCTCTCCTGGAGAGTGAGGTGGGGAAGGCAAGACCGCTGACCTGCCAGATGCAGGCAGGGCTGTCCAGGCCCACGGGGCAGCAGCTCTCCTGCCATTCCCCGTGAGACCGCTGTGGCGCTCTGTGCCTGCCCCAGGGCTGCTGGACCCCCTGGAGCCGCGGGCTGCCTCAGCTCGCGCAGCCCACCCTGTGAAGTCCCGGAAGGGTGGGTGCAGGCAGGAGAGCAGCTAGAGGACACCAGTCCTTTAGGGACGGAGGCAGGTGTGACGTCTCGCGTGTGAATAGTAGCAAGTGCAAAGAGAAGCAGGGGGATTTGGGAGCAAAGCAGTGCAATGTTGCAGTGCATGTGACACCCATTTTCCAGAAACTGTGCTGCCAGCCCAAGCAAACAAAAATTAAAACTAAGACTTAGTGCTATGGTATTTTGGTGACATGAAAAATGTGTGGGAAAGTGTGTGTGGAGAGAGTATACTTCCAAGTACAAGCTCTAATTTATGGGGGAAAAGAGTGAAATACTGGCAGTTCTTCATGGTCCAGTACAAAAGTGGAGATGGATGTGAGAGCAAGGAGTTAATGGTTTACACCTGTAAATTGTAAGCTGGGTGCCAGTTAGGAAAGGGGGAGAAGGTGCTCCCCATGGCTGTGCTCTCCTGCTAGGAGGTAGCTGATCAGCACCGCACCGTTTGCATCCCTCTGGAGGGATCCTGATCATAACTGACATGCAGGCCCTAGGTGGCGTGAGGCTTTAATGCATAATGGCAAGGAAATCTAATCATGTAATGAATAAGCAGGAGGGTAACATCCTTCTCCACTCTTAGGAAATCACTAGTTCTGGGAGGGGTCAGCTCTGGTATGTGAAGGCAAGTCACATGCCTTCAGAATTGAAAAAAAAAAGGAGGAAAAAAAAACCAAAACCAAAATGATTAGAGGCTTCTGGGCTGCAAGTTCCTATGGTCTCCTGGTTGTCTGGATGTTTCGTCCCTCCTGTCCTCCATGTCAGCTGCTGGCTGTGATTAAACATCGTAAGTCCTGGCAAGAGCTGTGCAACATGCCTGCTCTGACAGCCACCCGCCGCGCTTCCTTAGGGGACGGGGGCAGTCAGCTGGCCCCTGGGTTTTCCTGCAGGACAGGTTGGCTTGCCTTTGCAAGTAGTCCTTTCCTAACACAGCTTAGGTGCCCTTTGTGTCTGACCAGTGGAGGAGGGAAGCCTGGGGGAGAAAGACATGGAGCTTGCCTTCCTTTGGGAATGGTTCCAGCTCTTGGTGTCTTTTGTAGGGCTTATTCTCTTTCCTGGGTATGTAATGATCATCCCTCTGGGGGAAAAGCAAATTTCTGCAGCTGAAGTAGCCTTAAGTTTCCCCACGTTGGGGTGGGAGAACTGAGGGAGGAGGGGGAGTGAGTGAGATTTCAGAGCTGAGACAGCCTCCCTGTGTTTCAAGGCACCATGGGGTCTCCATGAAATGTGCTGACCCACAGGTTGCTGGCATAATGAAGTTTTGCAGTGGCAATGAAGGTATTGCATTTGGGCTATGTTTGGTCCCCCTGCCTCCATGTGATCCCTGCAGAGGAGTGCAGTCCCTGCCATGGCACCCCAGGTACTGCAGTCCTCACTTCTTGTGTCAGTGGCTGGCTTGTGTTGAGATGGTATAGGGGAGTTCAGTCTTGCCCATGGAGGCAATCAGGAAGACTGCAAGGTGCTACCCAGGCGCCCAGGCATCAAGCCTGAGTTGCATCGCCTGAACAGGGTGTAATCGTTTGTACCAAATCAGAGTGGGAGGAAGGGGGCATATTTCCAAAACAGTAAGATGTACTTGAAGGAAAACTGAGTTATCTTTGCTATGTATACAGTGAATGACAGAGCATCAGTGTGTCTAAAAGTGAAGTAGTAAGTTCTCTTGGTGATGATCTCCACCTTTCTTTCCTGCTTTCAGGTTTTAAAGGCAGATTTTTTTTTTCCTTCTTTCTTTATAACAGAGTTGCCATTCCCTCTTCACTCATGCGCTACAGTCAGAACAAGAAATGAAACAAAACCAAAAATCTTCTGGTATTTCTTTTACTGAATTGTCTTTGAAGGTGTGGTTGCTGTTGGTGGGACATCTCCCAGGATTTTTCTAAATCCAGAGAGAGAGGAAAAAAAATCTGTGTTGAGCTCCTAATCCTCAGAAATGCTAAATATTTGCCATTTGCCATCATCTTCAAAGCATTGCTTGTGCTCAGCAAATTCTGCAAGTCCTGTTGTTTTATATTTTTTTTTCCCTAGAGATGAAGAAAAACTCCCTAAAGCAATCTGGTGGTTCTCACAATAAATGCACAAGAATGTAGGCTGCACTTCCCAATGGCTGCCAGGTTACTCTTAATAGTTTGGTCCTCTCATAGTAGCTCTCTTCTGCATATGGTTGATTTCCAGCAGTTTCTTAGGTGGCATTCTGCTTATTCCTTCTTTGAGATGGTAAACTTCATTGACAGATAAACCCAGTTTTGATCACTTTCTCCACGTTGATTCTATAAGTATCCTCTCAGTTTGTCAGTATCCTGCATGCCAATTATACTTCTGGTTTTTAGTTTTTACTGTGGTATTTTTGACCAAGGTAGCTTGTATTTGATTTTCAATATAGATACGGGTCTCAGTACTTAAATATCTAACATGTAACCTATAGTCGTTTACTTTATTTGCCTGTGCAACAGCAGTTTAGTAGAACTTTTTTCCCTTTCAAAGATTCATCTTGTGACCTGATTGAATTTTTTCATTTAGCATGAAATCTACTGAGCTCCCTGTGTTCCTAAGCAGATAATTTGGGGCCTTCAGACATGCCTCAGCTCATGGTAAACTCTGGGACCTGGGATTGCAAGGGCTGTCAGAAAGTGGTATTTGCTGCCATCCATATGCCCAGGGTAAGGAAAGTTATTCAGGGCAACTGTTTTTTGTCTTAAAAGCATGAATGTGTCAAATGGATCCATAGCAAATGAGCAGGCAAATGTGCAGGAGCCGATTTTCCCACACATGGGCTACTGCATCTGTCAGTTGTTGAGACACTAGTAAGCACAGTGTGCTGGCACGGGTATGTTAAATCCTGGTAACGATGGAGTGGAACAATCCACAAGGGTAAATTTCCAAAACTGGTGGCATGTTCGCAGCTGAGGATTTGCACAGTTTAGTAACTTCACAAATGTTAAGCCACAGTGATCACCTTGGTATTCCCTGTAGGAAGGTGGCATCGTTTCACTAAGGCTCTGGAAATAAAGCATATGAGTTTGTCTTTGCTCTGCCTAACAAGGTGCTTGTAACACCAGTTTAGGGAGAATTTGTAAAACTGCTTCCAATTCCTAAATAAACTGTTGTTTTAAGGAAGAAAGAGCCGCTTACTTTTCGCCTCTTCTCTTCCCAGCCTCCTCTGAAAAGAAAACAAAGAAAACAAAAATCCAGGAGCTGACAGAGGCAGAAAGCAAGAGCAACAAAAAGAAGTGGAGCAGCTGATCAGTTTGCTGCACAAAGAGCCTCAGTATAAAGCTGTCAGCAGCTCAGCTTCTAAGCTGGCATCCGTTGGCATATCTCCATGAAAGTCAAAGCCTTTTAGGTCAGGAAGCCTTCATTCACCAAGGTATCTCTGCCAGCTCCAAGTCAGTCCTGAAGTGCATCCTGCTGTCTCATCCAATAACCACGACTTGCTGCCAGTCAAGCCCTCCTCCACATTATTGCTGGTTAACTCTCTTCTTTCTTCATTTGTCTGTCTGTTGGGATAGAGAGAGGCAGAGCCTGGCAGCTGGTGGGGTGGTGTGGAGGCATGTATAGCTTCGGATGTGATGCTGGAGCACCGGTGGAGAAGAGGGCATATAGCGCGCAGACTTCTTACTAGCGCAGCTTGGTGAGCTGTGGGTTGGTTGGTGGTTGTTCTTCCTTTATTGCAGAAATCTATCTTTTATTATTATTAACTATTCCTTTTGAGGGCAGGAGGTTAATTTTGCTGCATGGCTGCAATGTAAAGCTCCTGTGCAGTACTACTGCCAGCACTGGCATGCTCCATCCACACTTCTGCAAAGAAGCCTCAACCAAAAGGCATAGAAACTCATACTTTTATGCATCTGTTTTGCTCCCTGCCATGGAGGATCAGCTGCCCTGCTAGTATGTACTTCCTGGGCCAGTCTTCAAACAGTTAAACTGGCCCCAAGCCAGGCGGAAGTAGTCCGCTGGCTTCCCAGTTTTGCTTCTCTGCTGGAGGACTCGCGGAGCCTAGTGGGGAAATGTCATGCTTGGGCTGAGTGCAGGGATGGCTTTTGGTACCTGCAGGGTGCGGGGGATGGGTGGGCTCAGGGAAGAGAGCCCAAGGGCTCCCAAAACGCTTATTTTCTGAGCAAGGTCATGGATGTGCAGTGCATTCTTTGTGTCTCATTTTTGCTCGTGTCTGGGGGCAGGTAGGCCAGATCCTGAGCTTAGGACTATCCTGTTGGATCCAAGAGACTAGTCTACACATCAGTGCATCTGTTAGAAGCACCTATTGCAGGAGGAGCCCTTGGATACCCTCTGTGGCAAGGGTCATGTTTTCGCTTTCTAGGCATGGAGACATTAATGTGGTGAGAGACCCTTTGCAATAGCTAACCCCCGCCACAGCAATGTAGAGAGCTTGATGTAAAAAGGGAATGAAACCTCAAGTATTTTTAGCAAAACATTTGTACTTTAGGTAGCAACAGGCCAGTGTGCCTGTGTGATAAAGGACACACTGTCTCTTGGAAGGGCTCTAATCCTGTCCGTGTGTGCCGTGGGACTTCATGTCCTGATAGTGTGATTGCATAACGATATAGCATTTGTGTTTGCTGTCATGCAAGCCTACTAGAAATGGCATTTTCTGAGCACTTTAGCTGTTAGCTCCCTGCTTTTAAGCGGTGTGAATTCTTTTAATCAAAGAAAAAGGCAGATGATTACAGGGAGCAAGAGGTTATTTTTTAGCAGCGACATGCATTTCAGCCCCTGGAATTGACTTTGTATATGTATTTTAGTGGTACCAAATAGGACATTACTGGGCTTGTTTGTTATTATTTTACTTTGCTTCTCTCTGTGTGAGGTGACAAGGCTGAGGTACTTGTTAATGGATCGTTGGTGAGCATTCACGGTTGTAGAAACCGTGTGTCCTGGCTGATGCTGTGCTCATAAGACACCCATTGAATTGAGTTGCAGCAAAGTGCAGCTCTGTCAGTCCTCAAAGAGGGATCTACTTCAAAGTGTGTCTTTGAAGAGAATCCATATGTAGGATTTCAAAGCTGATGAAACCATTTGGAGTAAAATAGCACAGTGACTCATCTGCTTGGAAAGGGTATTATGTTTATTTTTATTATTTTTCTCCCCTTCCTACAGTTGTATCTTAGAAGGGCCCTGGAGCTGAAGGTAACTGGCAAGGTATATCATTGCTTGATGTGATTTTGTACTTCCTCCTGGCCCTGCAGTAGCTGGTTCAGAGCTGTAGCAAAGCTGCAGCAGAGCTGTTCCCAGTGTGTCTTTGTGGTCAGTCATTTGTAGCAGGAACTGACTCATCACATCCCACTGCTGCTGGGATTTTTTCCCATTCTCTGGTGGGGCTACTCCTTTCAGAGCCAGGTTGTTCAAGCATGGCTTTTTAGCTTCCTTGAAACAAAATTCTGTCTCTGCATCTGATAATTTTTGGTCAGCTGTGAAATGTGGAAGGATATTGCTGGCTGAGCATCCACGTCTCTCTAAAGGGTTGTAGGGCAGGGATTTGTTCCCTCAGGGAAGGACTTTTCGCAGCAGGCAGTCTGCCCCTCCTGGAGTCCAGGCTGGTGTCAGGGGCACCTGAGTGCTTCTGCCTTTTTGATGTCCCTGCCACGCTTTGAGGTGAAACCCACTGCTGCGGGGCTGTTGAGCTGGAAATAGAAGGTACTTTTCACAGCCAGAGGATATGGCAACATAGAAGCATAGAATAGTTTGGGTTTGAAGGCACCTTCAAAAGTCATCTAGTCCAACTGTGTTCTTTTCAACCCCTGATTCTGCAGTTTGGGTGCTGGCTGTTTACCACAACACAAAACTTTTATTTTCTTTTGAATGCACAATTTAAGGTTTGTCCCCTCAGGAGCAGAGGAGATACGTCATTGTGGGGCCAGATGCCTCTGTTTTGGAACCAGGAGGCGAGGAGGGCTTGGAGTGAATGCACGTAAAACAACAGGGCCTGCACAGTGCTGAAGAGGGTATTTATCAACCCCAATATGACTCTTTAATGGATGGTGTACCCCTGCTGAAAACATTTGTTCTAGCCCTGGCTTCAGCGCACCAGAACGCCTCTCTCCACCCTTCCTTATTTTTAATCATTGCTGTGTTTTGCTCTGGTGAACTTTGCTGGCAAATACCTGACTTAGCCTGGCTTGAAGTAAAGCCAATCTTAAAGGCGTACAGATTCATTTGAGAGAAAAAGTTGGTTTTTCTCCTATTTCCTCCTTTTTTCTTCCCCAAAAGACCTGAGAAGGTCCCAGCTCTGTTTCCTCCAAGCTCCCCCTGCAATGGGTGCATCCAGTGCAGTCCCTCCAGACGCGCATGCTGTGTGGTTTAGCGTTCCTTTAGGAAGTTGCTCTCTGTGCATCTAGCGGAGACCATATGCCACAGAGCATATGCTGTGCTTTGGTCTGGCAAGAGCTGCAGGCCGTGTCCAGCTGGGATTGCTGATGTACCTGGGCTGAGGACAGCAGTTGGGCTGAGTTATCACACCCTGCCACTCTCTATCAACTCTGAACATCTTCTCCTTGCTAGCAGCTGGGGTGGTTACCCTGTACTGGATCTGAGTTTTTGTCTCATAATGCAAAATGCTATCCTGCTTTTCTTCCTTGGAACAAAACAGATGATTTTTTTTTACCCATGGTTTTACTAAAAAATGAAGAGCATCCCAAGGTTTAAGGCACCTGAAACTGCATGTACTCATGCTGAGGTTTCCAGTTGCAGCTTAGTAAGACTGGGAGAGTGGATCACTGAGATATGAGGTGCCTGTATCCTTACTATTATGTTACTGGCCTTGCTCTGTTTTTGTGTGGAAGTTGCAGCCATTCCCCAACCATACATTGTTGTGAAGGGTTTCAATATTGGTGAAACCCAGGACAGGGGTCAGGGACAACAAGTGAATCTGGAATATTGTTGAACAGATCAAATGTGCTAAGTGATGAGTGTGATGTGATTGAGATACCTTAGCATGGGGAGCTAAATCACTGTCTACTTGCTTGATAATGGAATAAGTGAAGAAAACTATACCATGCCTAGCTGTTATGGTGTGTTACGGGAAACCAACTTTATAGATGTTACATTCTACCCGTGCTTCGTCTGTGATTGTGGAAGAGGAGCTGCTGCTGGTAGAAGGCATTGAATTTAACGTAGCAGCTGTCTATTGAATTGCTGTAATTTCTGCTGGATAAGGTCATCACAACCTCTGTGCATTCACTGTGAACCTGAGGATGCTTCAGCAGACGACAGAAGATGTGTCAGGAGCAAATTGCTGGGGTCAGAAATAAGAAGAAACCTTCTTAAGTACCTGGTTTCTGGCCACAACTCATGCACTGTGAGATCAAAGAGATCTGGTTTTTTTTGTAGCTTCTGTTTTCTGTGTTTTCTGATAGCAGAGGTTGAAGTAAGAGTCTCTGGATGAAAATCAGGAACCGTTCCTGTACAGGCAGTTACCAGTAGTATTGTTACAAGTCCCTTTTGGCCCTGAATCCAGGATAAGGGTGAATATAGTCTTATTACATTTTCAGCCTGCTTTTGTCAGTGGAGGTTTCTCATTTTTACGTGATAAAGAGTAAAGGTGCATGAGAAATCTGTGTCCGGTCTTGCTCTGCATCATAAAGCACTTTCTTGGCTTCTTTTAGCTTGTAATGCTGCTGTGGACTCTTTATGTGTAGAAACTGGAGACTGGAGAAGACAGACCTATTTGCAGCCTTGGTCACTCCTAGCCCTAGATTAAAGTCCTTTATAAGCATTTTACAGAAGAGGTAAGTATCACTATCTGTGTTCAGCAGCTGGGGAAACTGAGACATGGATGGAAGATGGTGTGCCTGGAGAGACCTGGAAGTGAGATGTCAGCCTTTCCCCTGTGTAACACCCTCTGGACCCTGCTAAAATGACCTGTCCAGAAGGCAGCTTGCAGTAATCATGCAGAGGGTGTCTGTATTTCTTAAACCTTCAGTGACATGGGTACAGAAGTCTCACTTCAATGTGAACAATCTGGCATTTTCCCTGAACAAGACGCTTAGGTTACAGGCAACATGTATTGTTGATTTGATTGCCTTCTTTAACTTATTAAGGAAAGACTAATTAACTGTCAGAATTACTGAAGGGAGCATCCCGTATTCTTTGACCTGATACATGTATGGAGTCCCAAGGTCAGGATGAAGTTTGAAATCAGGAAGGTTGGAAGATAAGGTTTCTTACGCAACCCTGTCAGCTCATTTTGGCAAGCTGGGGGAAGAGCACACTCTCCTTTTTACTGGTGTCGCCGTTTAACCTGAGCTAGCGATACAACCACAATAGCCACTCCCTCACCGCCTCCGCATCCCCCCAATAGGGGAGCGAATTGAAAGGGAAGGGAGAAACTTAGATTGAGGTAAGCACAGTTTAATAAAATAACAAAATAGTAATACATTACTAGTAAATATATATATATAATAGAAATAGAATATAATATAAAATAAAAGATACTCAGTGCAATTCCTTATGAACTCCATCCACACTGAGCAGCCAGTCCCAGGAAACAGCACCTGGTTCCGAACAGCTAATCCTGAAGAGAGAAGAGAATAAAAGGCAGAAGGGCTCAGAGACCTCTGCAAAACAATAAAAGGCCTAATTTAACATCCCAAACAGAGCTCCCCTGGCTCCAACAAAAAGACCAAAGAAGGCGAAGAAGCGAGAGAGAGACTGGAAGATCCCAGCTCTCCTTAAATACAAAGCATGATGCTAATGGGATGGAATACTCTTATTGATCAGTCTGGATGTCAGTCAAGCTCTGCCCCATCCATGCCCCCTTTCCTTGATGCTTCACACCTGTGGGCAGAACATCCAGAACATACTTGGCTCTCAAACTAGAGCAATTAAAAACATTAACTATGTACTGGGGTGTTATCTCTTGTTGTCAAGCTAAGTCCAAATAATGACCATGCTAGCTATGAGAAAGAAAGGCTTCTAACTGCATGAAGAAAATGAACTCATTTGCAGTCAAACCAGCACAGCTGGGTGTTCTTCCCTCACATCCCAGCCGCTGCTCTGAGAGGCAAAACAGAAGCTGGGACTTCCATACTGTTTGTTTCACTAAGTGGCAGATGCTGGCACTTCCTTTCTAAACTTTTGGTGGTTTGCAGTAACATTGACTTCTGTAGTGCACCGGTTCCTAGCAGAGTGCAGATGTTTTTTGTCAGCTTTGGCTATCTTTCAAGCCTATAAATATTGCCTTTAATAAAGAGCTGTGGTGAAACAGGGCTGTGATTTATGAGTGAGGCTCTGCAAGTTGGCATGACTGTTGAAGTAGCATTGGATGTGGAAGGCTCTGTGGATGTGTTAGCTCACCTGGTAATTCTTTGCTCTTTTCAATTTTAGAACTGAGAGTTTGAAACCAGTCGTGCCTGATTGGAATGGACAAGGAGTTGCTTGGTGTGTGTGTCAGAGCACTGTGGAATCTACTTTCAACACAAGTTTGGAGTAGACCAAATTTAGAGAATTTCAGACATTGGCTAGTGCTTTTGGAAAGGGCTGAGGAGGCACTTCCCACAGCAACTCCCACTGGAGTACTGAGACTGAGCCCTTTTTGTTTTAGCACCTTATTATTTACACTGAAATAAATCCCCAGTACTTGTAGGAACAGGTTAGACGTCTGTTTTCCCTGGATACTTGTTAAAAAGTTGTATCCACAGCATAGATGTGTGATACTTTTAGTGTTCTAACAGTACTAGGAGGTTGGAAAAAAAAAGGTGAAATGGGTAAGTCTCTTTCCTGTAGGAGCACTACACACCTCCTCCTCTTAAACCATGCATGGGAATATAGGTAGGACACAGGTAATGATTTGTGTGGAAGGAGGCATGCAGAATAGCAGAAGATTTGTATTTTAAGCTCACAATGTATGAAAAGGGTGAATAATTGGCTAGCAGACATTTCAGTAAATGGTTAGATAATAGTTACTGGAGCGCAGTGATCAGTTGTTCTAGCTGTGGTTTGTCAAGCCTCAAGATTACAGTGGTGTATGGAACTGTGGTATGTTGGAGTGTTGTGTTTAATCTTTAACTCGTTCCACTCATATCTGCCCTGCACATGACTCCTGCTGATAGTTCGTTAGCCATGTGTAAATGTAGATGTAGCAGAAAAAATTTTTGTATAGTGTGTTTTTTAGAATAGAAATGCTGTCATGAGCACACACACAGACACACAGACACACAGACACACACACGAGCTGAGATTTTGCAAGAATTTTCATGCAAAAAGTGTATGAGAAAAGCTTTTCAAAAGTTAGAAGGCTGTCAGTGTGCAGGGGAGTGTATGTGGGGATGCACTTTCTGGTGTGGAGGGCTCTTGCCTCTTTAGGGGGAGAAAGCAAAATAGACACACATCTCAGCCAGAAGTTTCCTGCTGTAATAGAGGTGGGAGCAATCCACAAATGCATGATTTATGTAAAGTGCCCTGGGACTGACTTTGAGCAGCCAGTGAGGGAAATCATTGCCACCACAAGGGAGCAGGAGGAAAACAAGCAAGTCTGAAGGCAGGCCTGGGTGGCTTGTGTCTCTGTCCCATTCCCCGAACTGGATTAATTGCTCCAAGTCCTGTTTTTTCTAGTGGTTCTTCCCCATGGGATGCCCGCAGCTCATGGGCGGCACGGAAGCTGCTGAGACTTCTGCAGATGTTTTTTTTTTTTAAATTTGGAGAGTTGTAATGTTTCCAGGGCAACTGGGGAAGAATGAGGAAGGGACTTGTGCTGAGTCAGCTTGGACTACTGAACACCCTAGCTTGCTCGTGGCATTTTTGCCTTTACACTGGCTAATGGCCTACTTTTACAGGGACCCCTTCAAGCCAAGTAAGCAACTGGGTTAAAAAATATTGGTGCAAGAAGCAAGTGAGGAGCAAGTGTTGTCAGGTGCACTTGTAGGCTGATAATAGCCAACAGCTCTCTGAAGTAAGCACAAGTTGTGGACACTCAGGACACTTGGAAGGTGAGTGCAGAGCAGAATGTGTTTCTGGGCTGGAAAGCCCATATTTGTGTCTCCGTGTTAAACTGTCTTAACCTCTGATGACTGCTAAATAAATGTCCCTGTTCTACACAGCTCCTTCAGTTAAGTGCAATTTGCTGTATTGTTTAGTCTTGCCTCTGTACCATTAATTGCTTTGTATTCTAAGAGGAATCAAATCCTTCTTTAAACTGTAATGTCATCTAATTTTTCTTCTTTCCATATTCTCTCTGTCTCATAGCAATGCTGAACTGCCGAATGTGGTGTTAAATTCCAGTGCTGCCATGGGGAGCAATGAACTACAGGAGAAAGATGCCACCAGAGCCCTTGGCCATGATCTCAGCAATGGCAGCAGCAGCAATTTGGAAGCAGCCAGGCGCCTGGCTAAGCGCCTCTACCATCTGGACAGATTCAAACGCTCTGATGTGTCAAAGCATTTGGGTAAAAAGTATGTGCTGATACAAGGCCTTTGACCGTGTTGTTCTTCCTGCTTCTGGAGAGGTTCTCTCTTGAATGATAACCTTTACTTATTTATTTGTTTGTTTAAAGCAACGAATTCAGCAAGCTTGTGGCTGAAGAATACCTTAAGTTTTTTGACTTCACAGGCATGACGCTGGACTACTCGCTCAGGTACATGCCCATTTGCAGACCTTATGTTCTTGTTTCAGTAATGGTGCTGTTTGCTGTATTGTCCTGATTGAAGCGGTTGTCCTTTGGGGGCTAGAGAGAGTGAAGAGAGGGTTGTGATGTGTTTTGGGGATGGAGCTTTTCTCTTCTGTTTGGCTTGGCATGCTGCCATACTCTGGAGTGCTGTTGGAGCCATGGTGTTTCCTGGAGAGGGAGGTCTTTGGGTGGACTTGCTTAGTGATGGTCCTTGATGCAGAGGAGGTGGAGAAAAATGGCAAGTCACTCGGTAAACAGTGGACTGGTAGTCTGCCAGGTGCTACTCAGGAATGAAGTTCTTGCTCACAGCTGAGCTGCACAGACTTTTTGGCTGATGCCCTTTGGAGCTTGCTTTGCCTGACTGCAATGCACAAAGACAGGGCCATGTAGCTCGGCAGCCCCTCTCTCCATGTCCCTCTGAGGCACCCAAAAATGTGCAGAACAGCAAAAGCTTCCACGTGGAAAATGCTGTTGAGAGTTTGGTAGCTGCCAGTGTGGGTGTTTGAAAACCCAGCCCTTCAATTTTCCTTTAACACTTGAATTAGGCCTCAACAATGTTTTGGTTTGGTTTGGGTTTTTTTCTTAGGAGGCAAAACACCAAGTTTGTGTAGCAGTGGCTGCACAATTAAATGGGATTTAAAGTGAGTTTAAATCATCTGACTGAGGTTACTGAAGTGGGTTGTTGTTTTTTTTTTTTTCTAATGAAACAAAACCAGCAGGTCTGCAGGCACTTGCTAGTCCCCTTGCAAATGCATTTCCAGGTTGCTGACTCCAGGAGGCCATGGCAGACCCCAAGAAAAACCCAGAGTCCTGCCTGCCAAAGGTGGCTGGAAGGAAATGTGCCTGCAGAAGAGTGAACCAGCTGCTCCCATGTTGGGGAATGGAGCTGGAGCCCTCACTCAGCACAGGGCAGGAGCAGCTGGAGTGGTGGGAGGTCTGTGGCTCCTTCCAGGTTTTAGCAGCCCTGAAGTGCGATGCTAAATATAGACATCTTTTAAATGGTGAAATCCAACACCTAATTGCTTTGTGACACATATTTAGGAGGTCTCTGCTCCCATTAGATTTCCAGTTATTATTAGTAGTCATGACCTTCTCTGAAATATGCCCTGGCTCGTGTGGGACTAGCACACGCCAGGGGTTTGCTGAGGTTTCAGGTCTGGCTGCAGTCACTGCCGGCTGTACACCCTGAGCAGGCAGCAGAAACCAGGAACAGAGCATCATCCCGAAGCCTGGGGCAGCTGATGCCTGCCGCTTCCTGCTTGTAGGGAGCGAGAGGTGACCGTCCTGTTGCTGCTGGCTTGCTGACGGGTTGTAGTTTGTTAAGCATATGGGAGCCTGTGGTGACAGCCCAGACCCACGCTACCCCCAAGCTGTGGGAGGCTGTTGTGCAGTGTGTATCACTGTGAGTGGCAGGTCTGGGACATGGGAGGGTTGTTCCTTTGTCGACCTGCTCTGCTTCCACATCATGGGCCCACATCACCCATGCATCTCCCGAATGCATCTTTCGTGTCCTCTGCAGGACTGCAGGAGGTGGAGAGGTGGAACCACTGCTTCAGCCCCTCTCAAAGTCCATCCTCGTCCTCCCAGTGGTTAAAAACTTGCCCTGGTGGCCCTTGGCCAGAGCATCGTGCTCTGAGAGCAAGGAACCTGCCGTGTTTCTGTAGCAAATGCTGTTTCATCAGTTGCCTTTCCAAGGCAGCTTCCAGAGGTGGGTAAAGGTGCTGAAGAGCAGTAGAGGGTGTAGGTCAGTGGTGCATGGTGTGGGCAGGGGCTGTTGCTGGAAAAAGCCAGAGCTGTAGGAGGAGTAAAAATGGCTGGTTGTCAAAATGTCCCATGGGGACATGAGGTAGGGAGAGGAGAGGAGAGGAGAGGAGAGGAGAGGAGAGGAGAGGAGAGGAGAGGAGAGGAGAGGAGAGGAGAGGAGAGGAGAGGAGAGGAGAGGAGAGGAGAGGAGAGGAGAGGAGAGGAGAGGAGAGGAGAGGAGAGGAGAGGAGAGGAGAGGAGAGGAGAGGAGACCCTGTGAAGAGTCAGTTATACCTACTTGTGAATTGAGTTATTTGCAATACATTACATGTGAAATTAAGTTATTACCAGGCAAATCACACTCTCTATGGGTGTGAGATCATTGCAAGTACAGCCCATCTCTGACCTTATATCAAAGAGAAAAAATTAATGTTTATTCGTCCAGACTAGATAGACAGAAATGTTACAGCAACATATTCCACACCTTTCAGATCTAGTGTTAGTTTCAGTCTCATGGAGCATTTAAAAATTGTCTATTATGCACTCATTTTGTATGCTGTCTTGCTTCGGACCCAGAAAGTTTGTGTTTTCAGGCTTTTCTTGGAAGCATCCTGACAATGAGCGTAGGCTTATACTGCTGAAGTCATCTCTTGGCTCCAGGATGTGGGGATTTTGCAGAAGTTCCTTGGCTGAGAGACGAGTTTTTCTAGCAGGAAGAATAGTGATGTGTTTAACGGGAGGGGTGATTAAGTGTTGGATGAAGAGTGAAAGATGTGTATGTGTCCTGCCTCTTTGCACAGGCTCACTGGCTGCATCAGCCTGCACCCTGGACTGTCAGGAACCCAGGAAGGCCTGTTTGCTCCTCCTGCTGTTGAAGTGCAGTATGAGGTGTTAAAACTCCTCTGCCCTCTTCCCCAGATGTTTTCAGCAGGTCAGGTAGTCACACTGCCCTTCGCAAGGTCACTGGTGTGGTCGTGGCCAGTCTGGTAGGTGAACCACCAGAAGGAGGACCACACATTTGGTATGGGCTCTGAGTCTGCAATGCACAGGCCTTACTTCAGTGTCTGGAGTAGCTCCTCGGATTTGGATGGGAATACTAATGAGTGTAAAGTTAAAAGGTGCAGGGTGACAGACAATTAGAGAAGTACAGAGAACACCCTGGATGTCTGTCATGCATAAACAACACCAGCTCAAGTTCCTTCCCCAAAGAAAAGAAAAATATTAAAAAATAAGACCAGGTCCTTGAAGTGATATGATTGCTTATTAGTTTATATGTTCTGTGACTGAGACCAGTGGTAATTTAACTCCTGCTTAATTTACTATAATGGTGGGATTAACTGCACATGGCATAACAGCCCGTTTTTCTAGAAAGGCTTCTTGGAAGCAAAAGTCTGGCATGTACTTATATACTTCCTACTGTGAAGTGTGCTTTACTCTGTGCACTGTGTAAGGCAAAAAGAGATTTATCACTTTAGTTTCACCTTTTTTCTGTTCTTCTATTAGGAGTTTCTTTAAAGCCTTTTCACTTATTGGAGAAACTCAGGAACGAGAGAGAGTTTTAATCCACTTCTCCAGCAGATACTACCAGTGCAACCCCAACATTATTTCTTCTCAAGGTAACTGTTTCTGTCCCTCCTCCTTCATCCTTGTCTTCAATAGCATGTATGATGCATGCCTAAGAATTGAAGGTGTTTAATTGAAGTACTACACTTTAGAGGCTGCCAGTGGTGAGCATTGAAACCCCTCATGTTCTCCAAACATAACTGTGATAAGGCAGTGAAAAATCTGTATTTATCCCCAGTCAGGAAAGGTGTTTAAGCGTCCTCAGTGTAAAGCCTCAGTTGTAGCATCTCCAGATTTGAACATCCTCAGTTGTGGTTTCTGGTCTCACTGACTTTCAGCATGTGGGTACCTGTACTCTGGCTACATACATGTAGATGTGAATAGGTCCCATCTCAGGTGGAAAAGAAACTGTTTGCTTTCCGTGTTCCATTCAGCGCTTGCATCTCTGCGTGCACAGCAGCAGTCATGCCAGTTCTTGCCAGTTGTGGGGGTGAATTTTGGGTGCTGTATCCAGACCCTGGCATGGTTTCATCTCGCCTAGCTAACATCACTCGAAGTGCTGCCTTCTTGCCAATGTTTCCAGTAATTTTGGAAATTTATGGTGAAAGCAAACGAACACGTGGATCAAACCTGAGAAGGCTGGCATTGGAGAAGAGGACGAACTGTCCACTGACATAGCTGGTTTGTTCAGGCAGCCACGCCAGCAGAGACATGCAGCCCCGTGATGGCAGCGCCGGCTGATCACACACTGAGAAAGGGAGAAGGGCAAGAAAGAAAGTAAACACAGTCTCAGCTGTGCCTTTAGTCTCAAGTGTAAGTGAGAAGGAGCTGCCACACTTGGAAGTACTGTCACACTTCATTACCCCTTGCTTCGTGACCTGCCTCTGTTGCAGCAAGGTGATGTTTGTTCACTTTGCGCTTTACTGGCTGGCATGCAGGAGAGAGGAATAGGTAGTGGTAGGACAGGATCTGCTGCCATGCTGTTCCTGTCCTCTTCCTAATGCATTTCTTGTTTCAGGACTCAGTCGTGTAGAACAGGTGTGGCATGTCCAGACCGAAATAATGACAGGCATGTTGATGTGGCAGCCTTAGTCTAGTCAGGATACAGAAGGGACATTGCCACTTCTGAGCCTTAGAATAACGTGAGCCCTCCAAGTTTTGTGCTGGATTTCACATAATTTTGATGCTGTATTTCTGCTGTCAGTAGTCGAATGCTACACTGCAGAAACACGGTGGTGGTTTCTTTTGATGGAAATCCAGGGTTGCATTTGGCTTTCTCTTTTCCCTTTTCTATCCTCTGGATGCATTTGTGGTTTGGAAATGAGAGGGTGTGCTACTCTAGAGAAATGCATAGACTTGGAGTACCACAGACCCAGAATCAAGCTACTTCAAATTTACTACTGCTAGTAATAATAGATCTCTCATTTCATGGTCTGCTACAGTTCAGGCACATTTCTTGGGTGCTGGGGCCTGTACAAACATCATAAGAACACATGATCCTTATGCTGGGGAACATCTTTTTGTAATGGCTTCATCTTGCACTAATTTAAGCCTGCTGTAGTCACACTGGATGTGAGATATATCTATCCTTACCCTCCATTCCTCTTCCTTCACTGCACAGAGGGACCTGTGCATAGTCATTATCTGGACTCGTCTGTGAAGATTTTTATGTACATCTCCCTTCAGTGTGTGAATGTCTCAAAAATTATTCTGTGTCTTTATGATACCCCAGTGAAAGAAGGGAAGGTGGCACCATGTGTTTATGAACAAGAGAATGGAGAAAATATTTTTCCTAATGTGTTCCTCATGTTTGGAAACTGGCTAAAGGCATTTGAATTTTCAGAGGTGATAAGTGGCACCATAGGCACTATCACCTTTGTCTGGATTTGTGCACAGCCAATACACTTCAGATTTTAAGAGGTACCTGGAAAATAAGGATTGTGAAATTGGTGTCCACTTCTGCAAATTACAGTTTACACTGTAAGTCTGCCACAGTTACTCTGAGGATGGACTTAGCGATACAATCTGCCTCTACTGGCTCATTGATGAGGGCCTTTGCTACAGGACCACCTTAGAAATCACTGTAGCACTCTCTGCCCAATATGGAGCCAAGGTAGTGTGAACCACTGACTGAAGTTCTCCAAAGTTCAGTCTAATTGAGCCCTTAATGAGGGGGCCAGAGGAGGAAGAAGACAGGATACCGTGTTTTGTCCACTCTGTACAGAAGAATGGGTGTATTTTACCCTTCCCTTTATGCCCTGAATTAAAAAGAGGGAGTTGATTCAGGCTGTGGTATTGGTATTAGCAAGCACAGGGTGACAGTGTGGCTTCATCCATGGGTGCTGCAAGATAGTTTTGACAGTCATTAAAAGATGAAAGAAAGGCTGTTCTGGCTTGGCAGCTGTGGGATGACTTCACTGTTCATATGTTTAATTATGTGTATTTCTTGATAAAGCAGATTCTCGTTAAGGGAACAAACTCAGGCTATGAAGCTCAGTTTCAGCTGTTCTTAAAAGTCCAGACATGGGTTTGCATGTGACTCTGCTTGTGTCTCTTTCTGCAGATGGAGTTCACTGTCTTACGTGTGCCATGATGCTGCTGAACACAGATCTGCATGGCCATGTGAGTATGTGCAGCTTTGTGTAGACTGTTCCTGTCAACATTGTGTTTGGAGGGGGTGGTCTTGTGACAGCAGAGTCCCCTTGCTGGTAGCCTGCTACTAAAGCACCCCCGCAGATGACAAACAGTGAGAAGACTGCACTGCCAGCCTGATGTCTTGGGCAGGGCTTTCCAGCAGGTCCAGATGTGTAAACCGGCATTTTGCCTGACTTTGCCATAATGTCTCAGGATGCTCCTTGTCCTCAGGCCCCTGTCTTTCTGGTGTACTCTCCATCCTTCCCTGGTTACAGCAGCTGGCCCTGGCCATGAAGCTGTGGTTGGTTTTGGGTTCTCCTTTCCATTATGTAAAAACATTTGGGAAACCAGAAGAAAGAAGGGAGGTGAAGAATTGCTGAGAAGGTCACAAGGGGAAGGTGATGTTTGCAGGCGTCCAATTGCAAGGTGGAGATCTGGTGGAAGCAGTGTTCTGCTCAGCCAGGGTAATGACAGGTGTCCCCAGAGCCAACGGAGTGGAGGGGGCCATGAGCATTCTGAGTGGGAGCCCTTTGTTCCCCCACTGCACACCATTACATGGACAGGGGAAATATTATTCCAGTTTGAGTCCTCTTAGTCACACTGGTACAGGGTGCCAGCAGCCCTTGAATGTGTATTTCAGCACCTGTAATGCAATATGCCGGCCATGCATGGTGTTCCCATGCTGATGGGAGGCTTCCTGCATCCTGGCATCAGGATAGAGGGGAAAACACATGGAGCATGGCATGATACCATGCAGGAGCAGTGGCTTCAGCCACGTGGCTTTGGGGCTTGTCTACACTGAGCTCCATTTGTTGCTGACATACTGATTGTAAGTTTGGACACTTTAATTTCACAATAAGGAAAGCATTTGCAGGTCTACTAGAACAGCTCCGGCCTGCACCCAAGACTGCAGTTACGAGTTGTGTTCTGCAAGCTTAGCAACCAGAGAGCCAGGGTTCCAGCCAGACTATATTGTCAGGAGCCTTCCTCATGCTGGAAGCGGTGCATCTTTCTAGCATTCCTGCCTACCTCTTTCTTCTGTTCTATGCTCGCTATAGGCTGCTTTATCTTCCTTTGTGGCTAGATGAGGCTAACAGTCAAGGTTTGCTGGTTTTCTTGCTCTCCCTGATCATACATTATGGAAATGAAATAGAGGATGGTGCAGTCCAAGCTGTAATATAACTATAAAATTGAATGATCTGTATTACTAACTGATGCACTTCTTTGGGCTTCACTCCTATGTTAATTTGGGATCTTGCTTCTGCCCCAAGTCACTGTTGGTGCACCAAGCTCCTCTGTATTTCTGCAGCCAAGGCATACCCTTACCATGGAGAAGTCATCTTCACCCCCTTCTCCCGACTGGCAGCAATGGCATCCCCAAAGATACCGTGGTCATCACAGGGCCTTGTCTTCCCTCTGTTTTTACCATGTTTCACAGCTCATTCCAGGTTGCTTCCCTTCCCTCAGATCTCTCTGGGTTCCTTTTTCACCAGCTCAGTGTTGTCATTGCTGCCCCCTCACAAGGCTCCCTGCATGTCAAGTGTGGGACTTTAGCACCTGAGGCAACAGGTGGCTGAGTACAGACACACTCTCTGAGGGGTGACGAAGACTGGAATCCAAGAGCAGTTTAGGACACCTTCAAGACTCCAGATAGAGCAGTTTGGGTCCTACATGAACATGGCCATTCCTTTCCTGCTTGTGGCTCAGTTGGGCAATTTTTAGTCTCAGAATTAGACAGAAAGAGAGAAAAGAGAGCAAAAAGTCCAGTCAGCCTTAGCCTGTGAATCAGAAAAGGTAATGGCTGCTCCTGGGCATCTTACTCCAATTCAGAACAGTTGCTACTGGAGGGGAGCACTAGGAATAGTAAGAGCGAGATCTGGAAAGGGCCTCAGTTGGCTATTTCCTTATGCCCCACAGCAGGATCTAGTAGAGCTTTTCCATTAGAGGCTGGTAGAGACTCTGGAGACATGGAGATGTAAGGCACCATTAAGATACCTGGCAATTTTATCATCACCCTTTTTGTTACCCTCCTGTATTTAGCTGCTTTCGGATGGCTGTGTGGGACTTGGGGTCCAAATGCACCTTCCCTTTTCTAACTATATTCACACGAGGATGCTTGTCTCTGAGTAATCTTGGGAATGCCTGTGATGGGATTAAATGGGAGCAGGGAGTTGCAGTTCATCTGATGTTGCTTATTTACATCATTTTGGAAAACAGCATGAATATGATGCTGTGTTTCTCTGCCATCCCTTCCAGAACATTGGGAAAAAGATGACCTGCCAAGAGTTCATTGCTAACCTCCAGGGGATGAATGATGGCAAAGACTTCCCAAAAGGGCTGTTGAAGGTAAGGAATGATCTGCAGAACACGGGTTTCGTTTTTAGTGAGAGGTGGTTCAAAACAGAACACCCTGCTTGCATTTTCTGAATCTTAATTGTCAAACAGGTCAAACGATGGGCATGTTTCCTCTCCCAGAATATATATAATATAAACAGTGTTTATTCTGCTGTTTTTCCACTTACCTTCACTCGATTGTGGTAGAGACTGAACGCCATTAGGGCCAGCTCCAGAGCTGCGTGTCTTGTAAGCTCAGGCAGTCATGCCATCCCAGAGTACTGTCTCCTCATTAAAGCAGCCAGAAGCAGCCAGTTGGTTCTAACTATTGAATAGTAAGGGCCAATCCTCAGCTCTGCCTGTCTGGAAAACATGTGTGTGTTTTTTCATCAAAGGTACTTTGTGGTTTTCACATTAGAGCAGGAGATGTAATTTGAGATTATAATGTGTTGTCTGCCACAGGCTGATTTGCTTCAGGTTTTGTTCATTAAGTTTGTGCCAGGAGTTAAATCTGAAGAACAGGCAAAGAGGCTGAGCAGGATGAATCTTGTTTCATTGTCAGTAATAATAAGAATGTTTCGTTTCTCTTTTGCCTGATTGCTGGCATGAAACCACAGTCTATCTGAATGAAGAGAGGAGCGCATACACTAGAGTTTATAATTTTTTTTTTTTGGTAGTGGAAATAAGAATGAGAGGTTGCTTCATCTGAGAGCTGGAGTAAATCAAAATAACTGCAGTTTCTTTTGTGGGTTTCGTGTCAGGCCTATTGTGAAATGTGGATGTACCTGCATAGTTACAAGTGGCAGACTTTGTTTTCCAGTATTGGTAATTTCTCCAGCCTCCTTGGGGAGCTTTTTATTGTGTCCTCCTGCCTCAGTTCGGAGTTAGGAACTTAAACTTAACATCCTCATTTTTAGATTTAGTGTCTTTATTTTTAAAATCTGGATACAGATTATTCATCCGTCAGCAGCAATGCTGTATTTTTTTTTTTCCCAAAGACTCTTATTTCTTAGTCTGCAATAGAGAGATGTGTTGAGATTAATTTGCAGGCTAATTACAGCTCATATTGAAGAAACAGGTCTCCAGACTCTGTTTAAATAACCTTCTGAGTGCACTGATGAGAGAATTCCACTGGTGCTCACCTGCTCTTTATTTTCCTGCTGACAAAATTATGCGGTTGGGGTTGTATCTTGCTGTTTAGCACTGACCTGCTAATGCTAAGGCTGCCAGGCGGTTCACCACCACACTCTAAGCAAGGATTTTTTGGATGTAGCAGGATGGAAGAAACTCAGAGTCTTGCCTCATTTGAGGCTTTTTGCCTGTTTTCTGCATGCTGCCCTGATGTCTGCAGACAGAGGTGTGGCACCCAGCCTCAGTCTTTTATCTGGCTTATCTGAAGATTTGCTGATGTTCTGCCCCTTGTTGTTTTAATTTGTCAGTGGAGAGGAGTGGAGTGAGTAGTAGTAATTGTTCATTTCAGTAGCTACCTCACTTTATCTGCAGCAGCCACCCTGTCACTAGATATGTGATTACAAAGACTTAGCGGAAATTAAATTTGCATTAGTCTCAACAAATTAAATTCACAGAGCCCTGCTTCAGCACAATGCCAAAGTGCATGTGGCTAGCTGGTGCATTAGCAGCGTATCTACTGAGCATTGATGAGGCTGGGAGCCATCTCCTCATGCCCTTCCCCAGCCCCTGGAGAAGGAAGACTCTTTCCACAGGGTGGCAGTGTTCCCCCGTGGGAGCAAACTCCTGAGCACCCACTGGTGGGTAATGCAGAGCCATGGGGAAGGGAGCACGCTTTTCTGCCTGTCTGGGTTCCCTGTGTTCCCCTCCTGGCTTTGCTGCACCTTGTATGAAGCTCTGCAACTCTGCCGAGCCCTGCGGCTGAACTGTGTGGTGCTGGTGGGGAAAGAAGAGGGGAGACATCTGACGAAGTGCTTATGTCTTTGCGCGTAGCATTCACCAAGGGCTTGGGAAGCTCTCTGCAGCGCTTTCCATGGAGCCGGTTCACAGAGTCAGGGGTGCAAATACTGCTGGGGCTATCCATGACAGTCAGCTGAAAGGCAGAAATAAAATGTTGCCTTCAGTTAGTCCCATCACCCGTAGTGCTACTGAGCACAGAGTGTGGCCCTGAACGTTTGTTTGTCTGGGTGGGAAAACAGCCTCTCAAGGAGTAGACATCAGCGTGTCAGGAGGGACACCTCTCTCTTCTGTGTGATCAGCCTCAGAAAACTTCCGACGTGAGATCTGATTGCCCCTTTCTCTCCACTCCCATCATGGAGTCATCTCTCTGTTTTATTAATTTTTTTCTCAACAATAAGGACGCTTTAGTGCACACCATAAGGCCTTCATGACGTGATTCTCGGTGTGTCACCGATAAAGCTTTGAGAACAGAGATTTTACTCTGACTAGAGATAGAAGTGAGAAATGCTAATATGATCATGCTCACCTTGTGTCTTTCTGTCTTTTCATTAACACTGAAAAGAGTTTTGCTTTTGTGCATCCATTTGCACAAAGATTAATTTCTTTTTCTTCTTCCTCATTCCTTTTGTCAGATCTGAGATTACTTTTAATGTTGGGACCCATAAAAGCAAGTATACAAAACTGTGATTAGAAGCGTGGTGCTCCCCATGGGATACTCTTGCAGTATTCATATATTCAGTACTTTGCAAAGCAGGCAGGTATATATACCTTCCTTTTTATTCCATGGTAGCTCCACTTTGACCATCTGTCACACATCCCATTAATCTGCGATCCACTGCTAGTAAAGACTAGAGGCGGAGAGTAGCCTGATTTCCTGCTGTCAGTGCATGCTGACCTGAGCATGGTGGTTTATACTTACTGCAGGGTTGCTGTAGTCCTTCAGACTGGGGCAAATTCCTTTTAAAGGGGGGCCAGAATTCCAAGCTATAATTCTCTTCTCTGGTATAAATAAGGAGCATCTATCTCTCTGGGTCTGGCTGGTGTAGAAGGTGATCAGGTCTGTTAAATCCAGGCAGATTAATGTTATTGAAAGTGAAATTTTTCAAAAGCAAGAAAATGTTTTGTAATGTCTGTCTTTTGGCTCTGAGCTGTCACAGTCCAAGCACACAAATTTTATATGGTATCAAGCTGTGATCAGGAATGGTGATCCTGACTTTCAGCCTTGATCTTACACTTTCCTGTGGCAAAGGTCCCTTTGTCCTGGTGAGCTGAAGCCCTGGAAGGAGTGCTAAATACCAAGAGTTGTGACTGCCTCTTTTCTAGTTAGTGCAGCAGTACTCTGCTGTGGATAGGCTCAGTGCTCACTCCTGAGGCTGATGATGAATCACATAGTTACCAGCATTTACAGGTGGTGATGAGTGACAGGTTTGCTGGGACTGAGAGAGACAAAGGAACCCAGCTGCAGCGCCCATTTTCTCTGAGCAGATGTACATGACACCCTGGATTAGCTGCTGCAGATGCTGCTGCGGAGAGTGAGGGAAGCTGGAGGAGGGATGCAACACCACCGTGAGTGGGAGAGAGCTGAACATATCAGAAACAGTTAAAACAATTAAGTCTAACCTGTGAGTTGTTAGCCTAAGAGAATAATGACCAGACCATTGTTCATTTATTCCTGTAGAAAAGGAGGCCAGGCCTAGGGTCTGCCTACTTGGGTGGGAAACAAAATCAGTCTAGGGCAATGTCAAGAACCTCATGACTACAGTGTAGGAGCAGTTTATCTGCAGGCTAGTTCCTTCCTCCTGGGCTCACACCAGCTTTAATCTGGTACAGTGATACCATTTTCACTGATGATACCCTGCGTTACATTATCTGACCATAGCTGCCTTCAAAGCTGAAGTTCACAAGATTGTTCTGGAATGAGAAGAGGAGGAAATTGGCTTGGAAAGAGCCTAGCTTTGGCCATGCATGCTTGCTTCATTTCTGGCAGGCAGTGCAGTCCCCGTGAATGAAGTGCTGGTACAGTGCTGGCCACTGTGTCTTCCTCTTGTCACCTTGTGGCAAGGTGTGTGAGACTCTGCTCCAGCAAGGTGGCAGTGGTGAGGCCTTTCTTATGCAGGGAGAGAAAATATGTGCCCTGGCCCACAGGGAGCCTGAGTAAATGGATCCCTGCTTTTGTTAGGCAGCAGCCTGGGAATTTTACTCTGTCATTAGGCTGTGTGCTAAGTACCACCTGCCCATATTGTGTTGCACAAGTAAAATGTCCTCTGCATCTGCGGTGTCCAAGATACCACATTCATGGACTCAAGAACATCACCCAACCTCTGACGTGGAGTGACTTTGGTGGGCTGTGCTGGCCCATGACACGAACACGGGATGAAAGGGGTCATACCTGGCTGCATGTCTTCTGATAGGAGGTAGCAGCTCTTTGCTGACCCATCATGCTATCAGGAGCCTCTCCATTATGTTAAAGGACCTGGGATGCTCTATGGGGACTTGGCTAACACCATCCTGGCAGGGGCTGCTGATGGAGGTAAGATGCCAGTCCTGCATAAAAGATCTTTTTCTCGAAGGCTGTTTTTTGGCTAGGCCTTATCTTCTGGAGAAACACTGTAATGAAGTGACCAAATTAAGTGAGAGTTGCTGGTGCTGAGCTCTTCTGAAGAACTAGTCCTCCTCAATTTCCTAAATGATCTGAATTCTTGTTCAGGATTGCTGGAATATGCAATTTCCTGTAGAAGTTGCAAGGTAAGGTTTATCTCATTTTGCTGTCAGTTCCCTGCCCTTTAATTAAGGAGGTGGTTTTTTTTTTACGCTGTCTTGCTGCTGCCTCTTTTTTTCATTTTTTTATTTCCTTTAAAAGCCCTTCAAAGCAAACACTCAATTTAAAGAGAATTACTGGTATCTTGCTCCATCCATTCCAATCATTTCAGGTATTTAGCAGAGAGAAGGGAGTGAGCATCAGGCGGCTAATTCCCTCTCCATTTGCACAGAGGAAATCACACTAATCAGACTGATGTGTACACCCTAATTGCTATCATCTGCAGTCTCTTCACTTCTTCCATTTCATGGCTGAGGCTCCTTGGCAAGGAATTCCCACCTTCCTGCTGCTGCTGAGTGGTGAGGGGAGCATGTGGCATCACACCAGAAGGGCCCCGGCAAGACAGCAGGACAGCATTGGCTGCAGCAGCACCTGCAGCTGCCGGCAGAGCACGTGGTGGAGGGGACCAAGTGTCTCTGGTCCACTAAAGAAGCCAGAGCTCTGCTCAGTTACTGAGGTTACCTCCTTTTTTTCTCACCCAGAATGAAGTTCTTCCTGTTAAAAATATTTCTGTTGGGATAATGTTTTCCGGGGTAGCCATTTCTTATCTATTTGAAATGAAAGATCTGTTTCCGAAGTCCCTTTCAGCTGCTAGGAGACAGAGTGTAATCTGGCAGTTAGAATTTAGGGAACACAGGATAAAACCATTAATCCATGTCTGAAACAGTTGTTTGCAGAAGCATGCTTTCCTTTCACCCTGCCAAGTGCCTCAGAGCCATAGTGACTGAAGAGAACACCCAGCTTGTCTTTGCTCCCCTCCATACTCAGCGAGGACCTTCCTGCTGCAATAACCTATGTCTCCTTTGGCTTGCAATTTTTTGGGTGTTGTCATTTGTCCTGTCTGAGAGCAATAGCCAATTAAAGCATGCCTGTGCAAAACTGTGACTTAAACCAGATTATGGTGGTGCCTGCATTGCTTTGGGCCCCACGAATAACAGAGATCCTGGCAACACCCTGTCCCGTTGAAATGCAAATGTATTTTCCTTCCGCATTCCAGGAACTTGCTTCAATGCACATAAAGAGAAAAATCTGAAATCTATGCTTCTCTCAACTCAAATAAGCCCAGGTATTATGTTGAGGAAAGCAGCGTAAGATAATAGCAAAAGCCTGATGCTCTCCACTGGCTCTGTCCCTAAGGAGGGAAAGCAGAACTTTAGAAAAGGCTTAAAATATAAAATTTTGTAGTGGTGATCCAGGAATAAGGATTCCTCTGGACAGTCTAGGGGTGGTACTAACTGTTGCTTATCTCATTAGGAAGCATGCATCTCAGGATGGAACTGTTGCTGCCCTCATGATCTGCATTTCTCTGAGTTATTTTTGCTCCCAAACCTTTCATCTCTTTGCTTTCTGACTGTTATTCAAAAGATCTTACCTAGTCCACCAGGCTTTTATGTCAGTAAGGGGTGAAACCCAAGCAGAGTCAGCTAAGAATTTCCATTGCTATTAGCTGCAATTACATGATTCAATACCAGGCTCCTAATGAATGTTTGGGGAGTTAATTTTCATCTGTGGGGGCAAAGCCTCCATAGTATCTTGTCCGGGTTGATCAGGCAAGTGAATCATTTGATGTTTAGCTTCTGCAGCCTGTCAGATAGCCAAGGCTGTCAGTTTAACTGAAATGCTTAGCAGCTCCAGAGGATGAATGTCACTGTTCACAGCTTCCCATTTCTTGTGCTGCCACTGTGGAACATACAGACTGGTAGTCTCCTGAAATTTACAGCTTTGTCACTTTAAAGGAGGAATTTTGGGCTCTCTTCAAGCTGGGAAATCTCTAATACAATGTCACACATGCATTTTGGTCCCTATGACATATTACTCCCACCTCCATGTAGGTAGAAAACAAATTCTGAAAAACATTCTTTGATCTTCCACCCACGTATCTGCTTGAAATTTAAGTTCTGTGCTGCAACTTGAAGGAAGGAGGAGTAGGAATATAATTTATATCATACTAAAAAAAGAGGAGAAAATATTACTTCCACTAGTTCTAGAATTATTGCTGTATTCATCTTTGTATTCCTTCCTTCTGTTTGTCACCACACTTTTCAATTGATATTGGACTATTCTTTCTCATCCAGTTACACTGTTTTCCTTCAAGGAAGAGTGCTACCTTGCTCCTGAAGTTTTTGTTTTGTTTGGTTTGGTTGGTTTTGTTTTATTTTGTGTTGTTTTGTTTTGTTTCATTTTTCCCCTACTTTCCTGTTATCTTTAATGGAACATCTGGTTTCCTTCCAAGGTCGTGCTTCCGTGGGGGATGAAGTTTTCATAAGATGCTGGTACAAACATGGGGCAAATCCAAGCCAGCTATTTTCTGCTCTGCTGACAGATGGGTTCTAGCAGAAGTCATGAGGGTTAGCTGTCTTTTGCAGCAAGACGGCTGGTCATCACTCCATAGGTACATGCATTTGTGGAGGAAGAGGATGTCAAAGATTATGCCTACTTTCTCCCCGTGGTGCAACACTCAAGCAACACCCATGTAAAATGTGTGTGTGGCTCTCAGAATAGCCTTGATTCCCTTTCCTCTTCTCCCCTTTCCACCTCAATTTTATGTGCCCTTTTGGCCCCCTCTTCCTCCCATTCCCCTCACTTTTCCCTTCCCTCTTCCACCCCTTTTCACTTCTTCCCTTTTTCTTTTCCTCCCTTTTCCTTCCCCCTCCTTTCACTTTTCCCCCCTTTTCACTTTTGTTGTTGTTGTTTGCTGTCTGAATCAGAGGGAAACATTGAAGGGTGGTTGTTTTTCTTTTTCTATGCACATCTCTGGGGGAATGCTGGGTGATGAGGGGTTTATTTCAGTGTTGTCTCTAAGCATACTCACTGTAGGGACAGAGGCAGGGGTTGTTTGCAGCTGGCTTGGTTGAGTTTGTAGGCTTTGCCCAAGTGTTTGGTTCAACTCCATGTGGGTTTCTGTCACAGTGATGCCGAATTTTAGGGTTTTGGTGCTTTTATAGACTTGTTCAAGATGCTGCTGTTTTCTGCAGCTACATTTGGCAGCTTTAACTTAAGGAACTGTGTTAAGGTCTGTGTTAGTGCCTAATACATGGCTGACTTAATTCGGTCAGCTCTGTTGACAGTAGGCGATAGTTCCTAAAGGGAGGAATGCTAGAAGAGAAACTTTTTTCCCTGGAAACTGTGGTGCTTTGCCAGGAAAGGCAACAGCTAGTGTGTGATACAGAGCTGTTTTCAGAGATGCTGCAGGGAAGATGAAGATGGGTAGTGGCAGCTCTTCACTTGCAGTGCTACAGGAGAACGGGGCATGTTTTCTCAGCATCCCTGTTATTATCAAAGAGCTTGTTTTCATTAACTATGGTCTCCCACCATTCTCAGCAGGACACTTACCTTAGGAGTGGTTTCTTTTGGCTCACGATACAACATGGATCCCAGAGAGATACAATGATACAAGAATTGATTTGGTTTTCCACCAGCCTTGTCACACTGCTCACCAGTTTTGTCACACTGCCCGTTTTTAGGGGTTTACTGATGTAAAAAAGTCAGAAGTAAAGACTTGTGTCAGTGACCACAAGCCAGGTGGTTGTGGACATGCTTTTACCCTGCTTCTCAGGTGAAGTGAAAAATACTGACTTCAGTTGCCCTCATGGGGTGTTAAGGAAGTTTCTGTCCTCTAACACGGGGTCATAGGAGCAATGCTTGTGTTTGCCTGGTACTATGAGTTGATGTGCTTTGCTTCGTGGTCAAGATCATCGAAAAGCACATGTTTATGCAGCTACAGTAGCTAGTTGACACGGAATAGCTTTCCATGGTAAGGATTACTTTCCAGGTTGTAAGAGAAATCAGTCAGTCATCCCCAGGGATTCCTTCAGAGCCTGTAGCACAAGTGTATGTACTACAATATAAACCATAAGAAAAGGAGAGATTCTTCTTCAAAGACATCAACAGATGTTTTTTGTTGGCAAATTCAGATTGGGATAAACCCCAGCATCTCTGTAAATGTCTGGTAACAATGTACTGTAGTTGGTGGAGAACAGGAGTCTCTCATGGGGAAAACTAGGTGGATAATTTTGGTTGATAATATTGGTTAATAATTTTGAAATTTTCTGTCAATATCTGACGTTCTCCATGTTTACTCTTACGCTGTTAGGGTTCCTGTTGACCTCGTTGTTTATGCATGTAAAATTGAAGTGGTTGCTCTAGTTTTTCTGCTGTTCACAGTGGTGGCAGTTGGAGATATTCGGATTTAATCTTGATTGCCTGGAGACCTCAGAAATCATTATCTTAATATCAGGGGAATGTCAGTTCAGTAATGTTATTGTTGATCAGTTGTTGAGCTCTAGTTCTGTAGCCATTGTGTATGTGTAGCTTATCCAGCAGAATTAACTTTCCCCTCCATGTCCCTTTTAGGGAGAAGAAAAAAACAAGGATGAAGGAAGAAGGAAGGCAATTATATGAAATATTTCATGTTGTTTAGTTAACAAACAGTATTTAATAGCAGCATTACATAGTGACACTTTTCTGTGCTACTCAATGTGTTACTGGATCTTGAGAGTGTATTTTAGGTAGTTCGTGTGTGTGTTTATGTATTCTGTTGGCTTTTGTTGTTGGTATTTTTGTCGCTGGAATCAGGCTTAAATGATGCTAATGGATTCTTGTGGCTTTGTGTGAGGACATCACATTCGTCAGATACAATAATGTGGCCTTTGGGTTTGATGCCTAAAAGCCAGTAATGAATTTCGCTTTGAATTCCATAGTTTTTCTTTTTGTCTTGTTGATTTGCTGAAGTGATGTTAGGAGAAACAGGCAAGGACTGAGTACATTTGGCTTCCCAGGGAAATTTGACTGGTTGGAGGGAGAGACAGGAAGGAGGTCATTGCATGGTAAGTTGGAATGGCAGCCTGATTCCTCTATGTAGTGCCTGTGACAGGTGGAAGGCTTTTGGGTGGCTTTAAAAGGATGAGACGGAGGAATAGTAGGGACTCTGGTTTTCCCCTCCTGTACCTGTTTTGACCCAAAGTTTCAAATTGTTTTTCTGGTTCATGGTTTGCTCATTAGAGGTGCTGATGGGGAAGGTTCATTAATATGGTGACCATCCTTTTGGGCCTGCCAATGGTGTCACTGGGCTGTTCAGACCAAATACTTACTGAATATCTGCATTCTGCCCCTTCCCACCACCTCTTTGCTAATCTCTCTCATCAAGGGAAAGGTCGTGGCTTCTCAACACACCTAGAGGGTTCCCTTGGTGTGGAAAACTTTATTTTTCTGGTTTTGCACAGCCATTTCAGCCACTGTTTAAATCCCTTCTGTCCCCCTTTTTATGTTCACAACTCACTTCTCCCCTAGAAATCCCTGTTGCTCAGTTACAGACAGAAATCAATCCTGTGTGCATGCTAATTTCTGAAATGGTGGGACTTCTCTAATGTTGAAGAGTAGTGTTTCCCCAGAAGAAAACAGTCACTGTGTACAAAAGACTACTGGCTCAGTCAGGACTACAAGATTGTATTTGTACTATCACTTGCAGATGAAAATCAGGGGCTCTGATGAAATTTGAGCTGAAGACATTTAAGGCTTCAAAAACATAATCTCATGAGGCTCTGTCTTTTGGAGAGTGTGAGCTTAGAAGTACTTTCCATACTCCACTGGAAAAAAGAAAAAATGAACAAGATGCAGCTTGTCACCCTTGGCATTTTGGACTGCTGCTTGGTTATAGCTGAACCAGACCTGTTCCCTTGTGAATAAAGGTTCCTGTCCTGTCTGAGAATCTGCTAAGCTCAGTTCAGAGGGTGCTAGGTGGAGAACTGCTGCACTTAGGCAGCACTGATGGTGCTGTGCTGTGGGCAACAGAAGAGAAATGCTTCAGCGATTCAGTCTAGCTTGTGTTTAATAATAAAAACCGCTCTGTGTAATTCACATTGGCCTAGGTTCGCATGTGATTTTTAGGGAATATAATTATTTCAGATGTTTTGAGGGTGCTAGGGGAGGTGGCCTTGTAAATCCAAGAGCAATCTGCTAGGCAGGGGGCTGCTAGGATAGGAGGTGATTTCTGGCCATTTATGTAGCTCCTGTCAACCTGCTGCTTAGCTCATCTGGAGCTGTTTGATTGCAGCAAAAATTTCCTCTAAGAAGAGATTTTATTTGAAAAGCTTTTCCACTAGCATTGAATAATTTCAGATGGGTTAAGTAGCATAAAACCTTTCCTGGGAAGTGGCACAAGTAACTTAGAGCATGCAACTGCCTGTTGCTAGGGAAAAGGGCTCCTCTGTACCTTCAGGTACCCCATAGAAATAACAGGTTTGTGTAAAAAGGCTGGAGCACATCTGGGATTTGATCTTAATGCTTGAGGCAGGGGTGGGCTTGCTAGACCTGACTGCTATGGAAATGAATGTGCATTTTGCTTGTTTGCCAGGTGGAAAGAAGTCTGTACCTCAAGTACAGACAAGAGGCAGGATATGTGGGGAATCAGAAGTTTCTCACCCCAGGGACAGTGTTTACATTTGTATTTAGGTTCTCTTTTCTCTGCTTCACTGACCATTGTCCTTTAGCATGGTCTGCATCTGTTGCAATCTGTGGGAAGGATTTGTACCTCTAGCATCCTTGGAGATGACACAAGCAGAGTGACTGCTGACCAAAGAGCTGGTGCAGAATAGGGAGGCAGCAGTATCTTTTGTGAGCAGACATGCACCTAGGACTCTTGTGTAGCTGTCTAGCCATTTGTCTACTAAGGATGTAAATCCTTGATTGCAAGAGGCTGGAAAGGTGTAACCAGGGAAAGAGCCCACTAAATTAGTCTGCTTCTTACCTACTCCTGGGTGCAGTCACACCTGTGATGTAGGGTGAGCAAGCTCTTGCTCTGTCTCAACATTACTTGGCTGACACTGAACAGGACTCAGGTGTCAATGAGGGCTGGAGACCCTTCACCCAGGTTTCAGCTGCCTGATGTGTTTCAGCAGCACTGGATGTTCACTTTGGCGTGCCACAGCAGCGAGCCCTCGTCCCTGCCTTGTCCACAGACTTGCAGCTCCCTGCGTGTCATTGCAGAAATGGGACAAGAGGATCTTGTGTCCTCCCAGACTGCAACCCTGCTGCTGCTGGCCTTGTCCTGCCTGGTGGGCTCGCAGCATAGGGCAGGTTGCTGAACATGGTGTTAGCCCATGGTGAGGTCCCTGTGCCACACAGCCTTTCACCTCCTTGGGCTCCCTTAGCACAACTGTTTGCCTCCTCTGAGTTGGGGATGATGTCCCCTTCATCCACTTCTGCCTTGGCACTTGCACAAGCTGCTCCACCTGCCCCAGTGTGTGCCCACAGCTGCCATGACCCCATGCGGAGCAGAGCTGAGATATCTCTCTCTCTCATCAGAGCAGGTTGCCATGGCAATGCACAGTCTGCTGCGCTCTGGGTCTCCAGGAGCCAGAAATGACGGTGCTTTTGCAACACTGAGGTAAACAGCTCCCTTTTCACTCATATAACATATCCACCCCTTATAAGAGCCTGGCTGCCCTTGGCACCGGCCACCCCTCACCCCATGCATGGGGGAGAGTAGATCTAGGCACCGGGAGCATGCCTGACCCACGACGAAGCGCTCCCATGAGTTGGAGTGGTGCCTCCTGCCTGTGTGGGCATGGCAGTGGCCCTCCTGTCACTGGGCAGTGTGAGTTTCACTTCAGAGGAGGAACAAGGTGCTGCTGGCGGGGCCAGGCCATGTGGTTTGCTCGTGGAGGGCCTGACTGCAGCCCTCCTGGGTGCCGAAGCCACAGATGGGTCCCCAGCTGTGTGCTCACTGGTTTACACTGGTCATCTTGGGAAAGTAATCTCTCTTCCCCCAAGCCCCTCTTTTGAGTGTGAAGTGTGAAAGTCTTGGTCTCCTTTCCCCCTGGAAATGCACTCCAAGGACTCTGGCTAATGAGTGCAAATGCTTAGAGTTATGGAAATGTGCTGGAGCCACTCTCTGGAGCTTGCTAGGACTTTGTTCTGGTGCTGCGGGCTTTCACTCGTTTCTCCAGTGCTTTGGGAATCCGTCAGTATTTCTCACATCCAGAAGCGTGTAGCTGGCAGGTGATTGAAGACTCTTTTTACAGTGTCCTTTGTTATTGCAGGCAGTAATGAGCATGGCAGGCTGTTGCAGGCAGGGAAGTGTGGCTGTGTGAACTGAAAATGAATCTCTTGCTTGATCTGCTGGCATTTGTTCCAGCATCTTTCTCTCCACCTCTCTCTCTGTTGATGTGTGTATGAAGGGGGAGTTGATGCTGGAGAAGGGAGTGGAGCAGGGGAGGAGTTTCTATCAGCCTGTTCTTTTTTTTTTCTTTTTTTTTTTTTCTTTTTTTTCACCCTGTCCAGTGACGTGAGCAATGCCTGGAACAATCAGGCTGGCTTGAAACAGTGTGCCTGAAGATGCTGGAGGAAACAGCCTAGTGCGCTTTAAGCACTGATTGCTTGAGCCTGGGCTCTCCAGACATAACCTTTTCCAATTCCTCTGCAGGGGATTGGGAAGTGCCCTTAGCTTTCTTCTTCCCCATCCCGTACACTCACTTTTGGAAATGATTGGAGTTAACAGTGTTCAGAGCACCAGCAAAGTCCGGGTGAGAGCCACAGGTTCGGTGAAGTACTCCCGAGAAGAATCTCTTTGGCGGCAGTCCCATCGATCAAAATCTATGAAAATCTCCAACTCCTCTGAGTTTTCTACTAAAGAAAGCAAGGTAAATAACCAAGTATTTGTTGTGTTTCTCTTGGATAGGAGTGAAGGTGGTGGTGTTGAAAAGGTTATGCTCTGCAGGAATTAAGGGCTCTGCATGGTCTGCAGTGATCCCACAATTGCTGTCAGGTCAGAAAAAGATCTCTGGGTTTGAGGAGAGACTTGAAGGTGAAAAAGGTCTGGTGTATAATAGTGATTGAGTCTTGTCACTAAGCTTGGTGCAATAGGAAACAGTGAAAACTTGCTAGTGAGAATGCTAATTGGAGCTCTGCTCTCGGGAAAGGTGCTGGAGTTGGCAAGTGATGTCCTTGGGATTATCTGTTTAATGGGAATGACTTTCTATAGAAAAATATTTTTTTGCTCCTTTTCCACGGTTCTGTGGTTTAGTAGATGTGGATGCTAGGTAAACATTGTCTTGCACGCATAATTAAATATTGCTGTCAAGTATTTATTGGGAAGGCATGAATTGTGTGTTTGTAGGAATATTCTAGTGTATTGTAGCAGTTGGTAGCACAGGCTATGGCCAGCTGCTACAGTGGCTGTGTGCAGCATCTTTTCTTCCAGCCCAGCTGATCGGTTCCTAGGTAAACAACCACCCCTCCATGCAGTATCTCTTTCCTCATTCCTCGCTCCTGCTCAATAACTGAGAGGCACCTGGGAACCCATGGCAAGACCTTTAATTGCTGTCTCCCTCGCAAAGGTGCTCTGTGTCTCCAAGGATTGGATGAACTTTACGCAGTGACCAAATATGCCTGGAATTTCATTCCTGCTGCACAGTGATTCTGCCATGGGATTAGGAGATGTAAACATTTGCAAAGGTGTGTTGAATGAGGCTAAAATATTTCAAAGCATCAGCCACAGGCATTTAACCTTGTCTTGTGGTTGTATGAATGCAAATAAGCAGACACATGCGTGGATGTTCCTGTACTGTTCCTTCCCTAAATCTCATTTATCCTGGGAGATCTGCTGTGGTGAAAGATCCTAATGCTGCAGAGTAGTTCCTAGTAGTTCCTATCTCCCAGATTACAGATTTTATGTTATTTCAGGGCCTCAGCTGCAGACCTTTAATCACAGAGTAATGCAAATAGAAATAAATGCATTATTTTATTCTTGCCTTATTGACCATAATTAAGAAATAGTGTACAGCTAAGGTTATTGCAAGGCAATAGCATGACCACTGTTCTCGAGCTGTTGCTGATGCAGTATCTGCTACTCCAGCAAATGCCAAAGTAAAAGGTGTATTGCAGGTGCTCTGGAATCCTGCTCTTGTGATCACTTTCACCCTAGGCGTGGAGGATTTATGTATGGAAAGACTCTGAATATGGTGGAAAGTCGGGTCTTTTGACATGGGGTGCATTGCTTAATCTCTCTACCTCTGTCCGCTCTCCAGGCTTTGTGTCCACGCTGTAATGTCCTCAGTGCAGGGACTTTCTCCCAGGGATGGTGTCTGACACAGTTAGCTACTGCAGTAATGAATGCACTGTGTTCATCCCTCTGTGGGATTCACATTTCAGCCTCCTGAGTGCTTTAGGTTGTTATGTGAGAGATAGATACCCACTTCTTCTCCTGCCTAGCTCAGTGAGTTGGCCCTATTCTTTCCATAAGTCTGTTCCCCCTTCTGCTTTTTGTCTGCCCATCCTATTTTGCTAAGATGTCACTGATTTAGAGAACTGATTTATATTTGAGCTTTAGGTCTTCTGTACTGTTGTGTTGGTGGAAGGGACCTGGAAGTAGTTGCCAATGTGGAGTGTAGCAAAAGAGGTCTTTTTATCACTGTAAGTCTGTGTGTGTGCTTATACATCACCTCTCACGAAATGTCTTCAGTTCTAGTCTGGGCGTTCTGGACAGTGGTGTTGTGTAGATCCCCTTAGTCTCAAGTAGGGCTTGATTTATAGACTTGTCCTCTTCCATATTTCTGTGGGTGTGTTTCCACCTTCGTGTTTGGACTGCCTTGTATATTGTCTGCTCCCCATACAAAGTAATTGCAATGCTCAAGACATGTTTCTGTGACTGCTTCAGCTGACTTAGGACAGAAGACAGATTTAACCCATTCGTGCCTCAGAAATGTACTTTGCGCTTAGTGTGATTTGGCCTACTTTGCTGAGCTAGAGAGTATTATATACCCTCATGCTCTAGAGAGTATGAACAACACACCAACATGCATATGAGGTCTGCCTGCTGCCAGCATCAAAGAAGCTGCCCAAGGACCTGTCTTCTTGAAAAACATCAGATAGTGCTTCTGTGCAGACATATACACACATGCACCTGTATGTACACAGGCTCCACCAGGTGATGCATCCTGGGTGTGTATTACAGGCAGGTATCACAGCCTCAGGCCAATAGGAGAACCTGTGAAAAGGATACTGTGAATTGTTGTACCGTTGTTCTCTGGAGAGTAGGCTCAAACTCAGGCTGCATGCAAGGTGAGTCAGAGGACCTTAGGGTTGTCTGTGTGACTCGGCATGGTCAGCAGTCTCTCTTCTTGACAACTGTTTTCCTGCAGCTCTGGACTGAACTGCACAGTGCCCATACCTGTCCTGCCTGCAGATGCACAGGGCCAATAAAACAATTCTTGAAATAGGCTGTGTAGGTGCTCCACTGTCAAGAAACACTTCACTAGCCTTTCCTCTGTTCACCTGTAATAATTCAGTATGCTGCACTTAATGCAACTATCACCAATAGCACTGATGAAACACCCCAGCAAGTACAGAACAAATCTTATCAAGCAAACCACATGTATCAATTTTACGGAGGATGCGTTTCTTGTGTGGCATTAATTTGTTGGCTCTCAGGAGCCCCAGCTAACCATTCTTTTCTGTTTCATGATGATATATCTGGCACAATCTTTTTTCTTTCTCCCCCTCCCTGCTTCTCCATACAAACCAGATTTTTAATAGAGGAGTTTCTCTTAGAAATGTTCTCCTCCAGTTGGTGACGCACTTGAAATTCCCTGGGTGAAATGATCTCCTTTCCTTCCCCCGAAAACGTTCCTATCAACCCTATCTCCACCCACACCAAAACAACATTCATCGGATCCATATGCTGCTGAACAGCTCTGTGCTGTTTTATGAATAATGTATGCCGGTTTGTTAGAATAACATTTGTTGTACAAAACACTGGAATTTGAAATTGAGAGTGATATTAGCAGATATGCCATGCTACTAACCCATGAGCTTCTTGGGGTACTACCCTGGCATCCTTGCTGCATCCTTGTCAGAAGGGGCAAAATGTGTGTGATATCAGGGGCTTGCCTGTTTTGAGACTGTCAAAGAGCTACAGGCACCGAGTGATCAGAGCCCTTATCCTGGCCTCAGCAGGTGTTACAGATCCTGTTCATAAGGACTGGAGAAAATTTCAAGATCTGGATTTTGGGGGAGGGTGGCAAATAGGAGATGGTGAAATAGTGTGTGTCTCCATGAAAGCAAGAGTTCTTGGGGAGGGTCAACCTTCAGGTAATCACCTAAAAAGCAAACCAGCAGTGGTGTGTCACACCCCATGTAAACCTGGCAGAAGGCGAAGACACAGAGACATACCCTGCTCCAAAGAACGGGCGCATTAACACCTGTTGGAACTGCATGCCAACACCTGCGATGTCTGGTATCTGTTGCCTCTGTAACCTGTTTTATTTTTGTAAGATTCTGCTGTTTTTGTTGTTTTTCCTACCAATAAACCACATATGGTGGGAGCTGAGGCTGATACCTGGCTGACTGCCATGGTCTCAAAGGCTGGTGTACCAGTGCTGAGTGACTGGGAGAGATGCTGAACTTCTGACCGAATACTTCTGACTGCAATGGCTGAGCATGTCTTTGCCCAGAGATGTGACTGGGGCTTCCTTTGCTGCCTGGAATGGACAGTGCTGCTACCAGCTGGAGGTGAAGAAGAAGTGTCCTCAGGCAGGGCTTATTTTGACAGTGGCTGCAGAAATGTGGGTCAGAGAGCACAAGTGCATCCCTGTCCTGGGGCCTGCAGAAGCCACCCGGGGTGTCTGCTGTGATGATCAGATGGTCCTTCCCCTAATGATGACTTCAGAAATGAGTCTGGAACTGAGTGTGAACAGAGAGCCTGGGAAACAAAAACTGGAGAAGACAGTCTGGGTCATCCCTGCTAACTCTCTGAGCTCGATTTTGATTTTCCCTGTTTATCTCTTCCTGACAGGCATTTCTATCTCCTTCTCTTTTGTGCATAGGGCAGGTGTAAGAAATACCTGTCGTAGATTTCTTTCCCTCCTGGCAGGCTTTTATGTTGCCCTTTGAGGGAGGGGCTTGCACAGTGCCTTGGGACTTCTTCAGCATCTTGCATCCTGCTGGCCAGGCTTTGGGACCCTGTGCCCACTCGTTACCTAGAGGATTTACAGAGATGAGTATCAAGGTAGTTCGTTATGTCTTTGTTCCTGTGTGCACACCTGGTTTTGCCTTTTGTTCACTGCTTCTGCATGCAGTGGCTGACTCAGAGCATCGTCGGCAGGTGCCTAGAGCAGCGCATTTAAATCGGTCCAATGGTTCATGCATGTGACAAAGTTTTGAGGGAGGTGAGGATAGTGAGTGACCTTTATTTCTTGGCAGCTTTGTAAAATAAACAGGAGTTTTTGGAAGCTCTCCCTGCATAGTCTCGATTCTGTTCTCAATTGAAATAAAAGTACCAGCTGGTGAGAGCTTATAAAATCTGGATTTTTAGTTGACCTATCTGCTTACCAGAGGGAAAATGGGGATGGAATTCAGCAGCTTCTTACAGAGATACAGGCTTCCACTTAAAAATGGAAGAGTAAGTTTCTTGCCTAGTTTGTGAACAAACAAATCCCACTAACACATAACAAATTGCATTGGTTTTTTTATGCCGGAGTTTGCTAAGGCTCAAGTTGGAGCTGTAGGAAACAACATTGGAGTTAAAATAAAGGAGGTGTCTAGGTTGTAGCCTTCTGTTTTATGCAGCAGTGTATTTCTGTTATTCTCGCTTCAAAACTGCATCTGTTTCCCCAGGGAGCTTAGAGCAGTGCTGGGCCTCAGACTTGGTGGACTCAGAGATCAGCAATTCTCAGAAAGGGGAAAGGTGTAGGGAGTAGGTTTTTGTAGTCTGGGTAACAGAGCTTAAGAGTTGAAGCAGTGAAGTCGGACTCTGCTGAGTAGTCCATTGCTGGGACTTTGGATCCTGCCTACAATAGCCTTGGGTGCCAAAAGAGATAGAAAGTCTCTCCCCTTTCCAAGTGGTATTGGTCCAGTTTGGAAGATGAGACCCATGCAATATTCATTTTGGCATTCCCTGATGTTGTGCAGCCTCCAGTTTTCTGGCTTAGAAAGCAAATTTGCCAAGCACTTCCCAGGCTAGCGGGTAAGAAGCCGTGACTGTTGTCAGACTGTAAGAGAGCTTTTTGAACTTTTTTTTTTTTTTCCCAGAGAGAAAGCATGAGTTAGTAAAACCTGTACTTGCAGCTAGTGAAGTACAGTGAAAGTCATGTCACCACCATGATCTCTGATCCGCCTTGTTGCAATTTAGAGAAGCATTTAAGTGCTTGTCTACAAGTTTGTTTGATTTAATCATACTCTGGAGAAATGACTGCTGAAAAGAGCTGCTGTCTGAATCAGGGCCTTGGGAAACAGCTATGAAATAAATTATAGAGCAGGTGCTGGGCTGTACATGTCTGCTACTGGTTGCAAAACATGGGAGTATGAAATTTTTTTTCTCTGAATCATACAAGAGCCCAGTAGCCATCAGGAAAATGTTAAAGCATAAATTGTTTTGGAGGAGGAACATAAAGCAGCTCTAACAGGCTGGTGAGTCTGACAGTGAGTGTGCAGCTATCTCTGCCAGAGAGGTGGGTTTGAGGGGCAGGCAGGAGAACTTGTGTATTTCAGTCCTTGAGAGGTCTGGTCGCTGAGGTTTCACTGAACGTGCTCAGCAGACACACTGAACATGCCTTACGTACAGCTGTCCAGGCTGTGGATCCTCTCTATGGTTTTCTTTCATTTTTGTAAATAGCAGAGATGTTCTGAGAGGCTGTATTTGATGCTCTATGGGGGACATTGTGTCCTTCCTCTGATGTGTGCCATATGACTGTTAACTCCCTGAAGAAGAAAGATGGAGTCTGGCTCATTAGTAAAGATCAGGACAAAAATCGTCACTTTCCACAAGGCAAAAGCCTGGGGCATTTGTTGTTCCTACACCGATCTGGAGTGCTGCTTTTGTAAGTCCTGCGCTTTGACTGTAGTGATCTCATGAATCTTCCTTAGCAGCACAGTCCTATAAAAAACAGTACTGTACAGGCCAGGTATTAATTTTTCAGAGGTTGTGACCCAATTTTGTAGGCATTTGGGTGAGAGAACAGCAAAAGCATTTCTGATGCCCCAGGCCAGGTTTTTGGTGCATTTCAAAAGCTCATCCAACCAGCTGGGGAAAAAAAATACTGCTTCTGAAAAAATGGGGAGGTGACTGGTGAAAAAAATGCAGCCTCTTCGTCATATATTTGGAAGTAGTTGTCTGGCTCAACATGGAAGAGAATATTTTAACAGTAGGAAGAAAAGGACAAGTCAAAGAATAAGAGGGGAACTTAGGTCAAATCGTTAGAAACATAGTATCTTCTAATGGAAAATATTGGTTGTTCCCAGGGAATCAGTGTCAGCATCAGCTTGTGCAGAAATTGGAGGTGCATATGATTCTGCTGGACTGCTGGCTGCATGGTAGAAGAAATGTTAGCCCGTTCTTTGCTTTCTTCCTGCAGGGTGGTCTTAAAATCTCTTGATAGCTCTCACCTGAAAGTTAAGTGAAATGCCTGCAAACTGGCAGTAATACAGTTTCCTTCACCTTTGCTGCCTTGTATGTGGATCAGAACTCCATGTGCAAGTTTGGAGAAGATGAGGTATAGTGAAATAGACAGTGAAAACTCCAGAGTTGGAAATATTTCATCATATTGCTGTGAGTAGCACAGCAAAGCTCTGTTACTGGTGGGGACTTCTGTCTCCTAGCTTAGTATAAGTAGGGTGTAAGATGGTTCCTCCTGATGGTCCTATGTTTTCTGTTGCTCTGAGAAATATACTGTTGTGGTACACCGTGACTAAAAGTTGCTGCATGTGTAGTGTCAGCGTGAGGCAAATTGTACCAGTATGTTTGACCTGCTTGTGCGTGGTTCAGTTGAGCCAGAATTTCACAGAGCTAAGTATTAAGCATCTTCAAATAGAACATGCAAGATTTGGAAAGGAGCCAGTGGATCACAGGATGAGCAGTGGGATGTGCTCATGGGATTCTCATTGCAAGTTTGGCTGTGGCATATGCACAAGATTAGTCTTAACTCTTCAGTTTTCAGAATTATTTTTGGTTTTGGGTCAGAGCTAGGGCTATTTACATACTAATGTTTCTGTTAAGCATGTAAATAGCTATTATTGTATGTGATTTTCAGGCTTGTTCATACTTGATGTGCTACTTTTTGGTAATCGTGTGCATCAACAGTTCTACACGTTAACATATTTTGAGGCTGTGTAGGAGTTATGTGTCAGAGGGAGTAAATCTAGCTATGTGTATAAGGTAAATTACAAATATGGATGATAAGTGCGAGATTCAGGGACGTTCCATACCAAAATACTTCACTTGAGTCAAGCGGCCTATTTGAAGAACACCATTAGCTTGTAGTAATAGCAGGCATTTATCCATTGTATGCATCAGCTACTGGAGGGCTGAAATCAGACATGCTTATCCAAGTAGTGTACCTACTCCCTTCCATAAGAAATCCATCCTAACTGTCTGATATACACCCAGGTTTAAGTCAACCTCCGGACCCTTTTCTTTGCAGGCTGGTATCAGCAACAGAATTGTGACCTTTGGTGTCAAACCTACTGGCATCTTTCCTGTGAACTGAAAGAAGTAATGATGTTAAGGAAGCAGCAGTTGAATACATTACTCTTCAAGCAGAAAGCAGCTTATCATTTGTTTTCTGTTCTGCACTTGGAATGGAATGTGTTTATGTTTGTGTCTGAGAGTGGGAAAGCATTCAGGTGTCTATGAGGCTCAGGGGCTTTGGATAGCTATTCTGGTGTAGTTTTACAGGTAAGCTCATATGGCCCTGTTAAACTCAGTGACAAAAAAAATTTCACTGACTGTCGGGAATTAAATTGGACCTTGAATTTCAAGGCTGTAATCTTGTGTCTTTTGCAGATTTAACAGTGTTATTTAAAAAAAATAAAATAAAAACAAACCACAAAACCCAAAAACCTGCTTGAGAGAATGACTGTAATCTCAAACACTGCATTCCAATGTTTTTTCCTTCGATGAGATTTCTGCTCAAGGCTTTCGTTTTACCATGAGCAGATACGGTACTTCCTTGATCAGAGACATCTCACTTGCTAGTATTGGTTAGGTGGTTTTCCTCAGTATATATATTTATGTGTAGCAGGGGTCAAACAATAAACTCATCTCATTTCTTTCCCTTTGCAGGCCCTCTACAATTCAATCAAGAATGAGAAGCTGGAATGGGCAGTGTAAGTATACTGTGTAGGAATTAGGAGTTTAGAAATTGTACCTGTGTAGTAATCTGTTTATTGGTCCTATGTCACTGTCCGAGCAGGCTCCAAAGCCTGTAGAAGACAGCCAGTGTACATAATGAGTTTGCTTTTCTGTTAATGAATGACCTGGCAATACTGCCTCATCTGTTTCTCCAGCAAGGGGAGTTGTTAATGATAGGAGCCAACTGCATTTGTAAGGAAAGAGGACATTTCATTTAGTAGGAAACTTCAGTCTGAAAAGAGAGAAATTAAATCCTCTGTTGTTCTATGACTGCATAAATAAAACAAAAGTTGACTTCTCCTTGTATCTTTCAGTACATTGTGTCAGCAGCACTGAATAGAAACACAAGTCTTGGATTGAGTTTCCTGCTGTTGGTTTATTGTCTTGGTTTGTCACCTGACAAACTGTGGATAGCTTGACAACAACCTAATATGAAAGATGATAAATTGGACAAAGTCTGATATTCCCCCATCCTTAGCTGCTTTCAGCAGGCTAACACTTGTTAACTGCAGAAATACTGCAGACAAGAAGGAGCTTCAGTTTCTGATCATATTAAATTGACATTTCTTTGTGGTTAGGTTTCATGTTGCCTAGATATGCCAGCAAAGAGTAGAAGGGTCTGCTTTATATTTTGACACTTGTAAAACAGTGGATTTTGGTGTGAAATAAAAGAGTGATGTCTTTTGTCTGTTTTGGCTGTACAAGATGTTTACCTGCCTGGATTTACATATCTGAAACTTCACCTTCTTGAGAACAGTGCATGTCTGGGAGGCATGCTCCTGCACCTTTTGTTCTAGAAGTCCTAACAACTGCCATAGGTCTTGCAGGCCCATTGACTTCTGATCTCCCTTGTTTTAAGTTCATCATTTGCAAATTAATTTCTTGTCAGGGTGTGCAACCTCACAGGGGCTTCTGGTCCCAACTGAGATTGCAGCCCCTGTCCAGAAGTGTGTTAGGTAATGTCAGGGTAGTGAGGAAGGTATGCTGCTAAAGGTCATGACCAAGAAGTGCCATCTCTGATGACCCTCATAAAAAGCATGGTGGGAGACATTTCCCCAGACTGTGTCTTGGACTTGGACTATGCTGTGTGAGTCGTACATTGTCCTGTCCCACCAGGTGGGATTAGAGGTGAGTTAACTCTGAACGTGACATGCGCCGTGTCTCACCAGGTGAGATGAGGTGTGAGTTAACTCTGAGTATTTCTGCACGGTAATGCAAAGTGAATGACAGACAATCACTCCAAAGGTCAAGTTCAATTATGGATTTACTAAAAGCACTCGGTGGAATACAAATTACAGCGTCTAGTGACTTGGCAAAAGTATGTTATTATGTCACAAAACTTAACAAGACTTTAGCAGCAGAATTTAGGATGATATTACCTTTATATGGCCAAGAAGAAGGAAAAGAGAGAGAGACAAGGAAAACTGAGATATCAGATAGAGAGTAAGGTATCACCGCTTCACAGGTCGATCGGTCCTGTGACATCTTCTGCAGGGGGGTGGACTTGTTGAAGATTTCGGTACACACCACCGCCACATGTCATGGGTAACATTGTTTTATAAACCAGTGCATTTACATGTGAGATAGGAGAGGCGGGTTTGTCTCTTCCCTCTGTTTGTTCTTCATGCTAATTAGGAAGACTCTTCTGGAAATGGGTCTGGGGTCTTCAGACTAGGGGGAAGTTCACAGTACTGACCAGAAGTGAGTTGTTTTGCCCATAAGGGGTAGCTGTTGGTTCGTGTTTCTTCCGGTTGTTGGTTGTCTGACAGATGGTTCATCTCTATCATGCCAGTTAGGCCTTGAGGCCTTCACAGCAACACTTTTAGTGCCACAAAATCTTGGGAAAGAAAAGACAGGGTGTCTGCCTCCACAGCCATCTATCTTTTCTGCCCAAAGCATCAAAGACTAGATGTTTAAGGCATAACTTCATTCTTTGTTTTAATTGGGATGAGTGAAGTGCTTCAGGGTTGTCACCTACTTCAGAGACAGCAGAATCAATTTTGTAACTTTCTCAATGTCAGAATTTTCTTCCAGCTCTTGCCAAGAGACCACACCGTATCTAATACACTTGGGGAGCCTCTAGGTGGGAACTGGCTCCTGCCCAGCTCTACTGCCATGAGCTTTAGTCAAGGTGATTTATGAGTTAGCTTGTTCCTGTATAGGTAGTAGCTGTTTCGGCATTTCCTCAGTCCGGTCCGTGTCCCTTGGTAATGAATTGTTTGGGGGAAAATTGCAAGCAGGCTGCGAGAGGGAGAAATCAGAATCCTCCTTAAATAAGATTTTGATATGTGGGTGTAAAGCCACCTTCTCCAAGCAGAATTCTCAAAGTGGCCAATTGTCCATTCCAATCTGAAACTCAAATAGCTGAGAATGATGTTACAATTACTTTCCATGCTAAGAAACAAAGCTCATTCTAGGCATAGTCAAAGAAGTTGTGCCTTTACCTATAGGACTGAGAGAGCTGTCATAAAGAGGGAGTGTGCAGGTGTCTCTCCTTACTTTTACAGAGAAGTGTGGTTCCCGTAAACTAATTGCCCTTTCTTGCTCTGCTGTTGTGATCTGCAGAGAAAGGTGGATAGGAAGGAGACATGGTTGATTTTGTGGTGATGGGACTGAGGAAGATCCTCTCTCCTTTCCAAGGAGCATCCCTTTGCTTCCCTGATGCAGTTGGCAGGGGAAGAAGTGGGATGTAAGGCAAAGGTGGAAATTGGGCTGCAAAACCCAACATAAGCTCCCTTGCGATGCTGTCATGTTGAAGGAATGCCTTTCCTCTAGCCAGAATCCCTTTGAGGAACTAAGACTCTCTCTTATGAGCTAAGCAACAGTTCAAGAGCTGCTCTGGCAGTACATTATTTAGCTATTAATGGCTGGCAATAAGTCCATAGACAGGGGAGGATAACAGCAAAGCATAAGATGGAGAAGACTGCTACATGATCTTTTTCTTACTAGTTGTGAGCTAGGTGTGTCATCATCCTAAAAGGTTTGCTCTCCATTTCCAGTGGAACTACAGGCTGATCCAAAGCCCACAGAAAGAAAAGACTACCATTGACTCAAATTTTTAGTCAAGAGAAGTGGTGCCTTGGTCAGCAGATATGCTCCAGAGACTTTCAGTAGGAATATTCATTTATCATTTGTTGAACAGAGAAGCATGAGTACAGCTCTGGAAGACAGAATTGCATTAAAGTTGTTTTTCTGGAGTAGTTCCAGATTCAAGTTCTCCAAAAGGTTAAAAGTGAATCACATACTATGATCTGTAAAATAAACAGATCTGACCTGGAATTTACACTGAACTGGTGAATGTGGGATCCTGAATGCATACTCCTACTCTGCACTATACACACCATTTTTTTTCATTACTTTTCACAATAGAACTGCCAGAAAACTGTATGCCATTTACTTGGATTGCCATTTCCTCGGATTGCCATTTCCTCTGGCTTACCCTCATGTTCAATGTCCTGGAAGAAAGGAGAAAAGCAGTACGGGAAAACTAACCACCAGAAATAAAATTATTGTATCTTTTGTCCCATTCCATATTTCTTCTCCACTGCTTACAGTTCTAGATCTCTCCTGTTTGTTGAACTGTGGTTCATTTCTTTGAGCAGCAAGTGAAGCACTAAGTGAAGCAGTGACCAAACCTGCCAGAAGTTCCTGCTGACTGCACTGCAGCCATGTACTGTTAGTCCAGTGCATCCTGTTTTCAGTGTGCTGAGGTCACAGGAACCACCCCAAGAGTGCACATAGTCCTAATAATTGTGTCATAATTTTTCGTGCTGCTTAAATTTCCTGGAGAGACTTGATATATCCATGAGATTTTTTTCATACTCAAATGATAAACTCTTGTTTTTAAACCCTGACATCACCTGTAAGATGAGTGGAATTCAAGATCCTGTGAAAATGAGTGGTGAGATTAAAAGAGTTGGTTTTATTTAGTGGGAAAAGGTAGGACTGAGGACAGGGACCAGAGTGTATTTTTTAGTGTGTAAAGGCTGTCACAGAGGACACAGGTGTGAGTTATTCTTCACACCCATTGTGGATTGTGTTTGAAACAAGGGAAGTTTGGGTTCAACATTTAAAAAAGTTTTCTAGCAGTAAACCTTTTCAACCAGGTCTTATGTTTGCCTGCATGAGCTATGGAAGTGCTTTCACTGGAAATTTTTGTGACCTGGTTATTCTGTCCAGAATTAGTTAAGGAGAGTGGGTCCAGCCTTACAGGTAAAGAGATGGATTAGCTGAACCCTTAACATCCCTTCAGTCACGTTGTCTATAATATTATGGCCCAGGTTTTGTAGCTGTTTTTCATACTTGGGCTTTTGCATTGATTATCATCAGCTTTAAGCTGAAGAAGAAGAATTAATTTGATTTCACAGGCACCAGAACTAAATATGTTTTGTTTGCATGATGTCTACATGGAAAAGTGGTGAACATTATTGTTCTCCAATGTTTGTAATATTTTGTCTATTGCCTGTTAAAGGTGACAATAATAATAAAATCATCATCTTAAAATAGGCTGAATGGTGATCTAAAATTTAACATGTGAAATCCCGAAGTGCTGCTTAAAAAAATTACAAAAGAACAAATGGCTGCTTTAGAGCTAGTTGTATCCTTGAAGCTTTGTCTCAGCAGGACAGTGTGGTTTTCAGGAGAATCACTTGGGTTTTTGACTAGCTGATGGTAGTTTTCATTCCAGAGAAGTTTAGGCATAGACATGGTGTGTTCTTTGTTGTTTTTCTGCACTGCACTGAAAAATCATCTCCTTGCAGCCAAACCAAAATAGGTCATTGAGACAGTGATGGTGAGAAGGGGCCGCTGCCAAATCCTTTCTGTGTTTCCTGCAGCATGCTGTGACGTGGGAACCACAGTGGTTATAAAGACATCTGCGCTGAAGCTCACCTTTTTCTAGGTCAAACGGAGAAATCTCTCCCTGTTGTAATTAACTCTTTGTCTCCCAAGTTCCAGGATATTTCCTGTTTGAAACTTCATGATTGGTTTTAGAGAGGGGTCAGGCAGTAATCACCTGGCTTTCCTTTCTTTTCTTCTCCACTCGGGAAAGATGCCAAAACTTTTCTCCACTGGTTTCTCAAGTCAATTTTCTAATACAGATGCTATCAGTTCCACAGATTCGTATAATTGTATGTTACGAATCTGAATATTTTTTTAATTCCAGTTCCAATTGATAAACCCAGTCTTTTGCCCTGTCATGTAAATTTTCTAGTTGAAAAAATGCAGAGATGAAGCAGACATTTTAAAGTGAAGGCCCTGACCATATCTTTCCAGCTTAGTGACTTCGAAGTTTTTTAAGGCAGAGCCTCAGATGAGACCACAGAACATACAGAAATGTTTTTGTTATTGAGGGAACCGAATGGTGGTGTTTTTTTTGTTTGCTTGTTTGGGTTTTTTTTTGTTTTTTGTTTTTTTGTTGTTGTTGGTGGTTGGTTGGTTTTTGTTTGTTTGTTTGTTTTCCAGAAGACAAAAATGGAATTTGCTTGTATATGATCTTTTTGGGGAGAGACAAGAATCTATTTCTTCACCAAAATGGCAACACCTACATTTTTGCATGTTTTTCAAATCTGCATGTTTAAGAATAAGAGACAAACTCTTTCCAGTTGTCAGTGATCATTTCTTTGAGAAGGAAAAGGTTGCTGTTTCAATGCTGAGTCTTCAAGTGATAGAACAAGCAGATCCTGGTTTGCTGTGCTAGTTCCCATGGGCAGCTGGTGCCCTGGTTATTGCTCTGCCTGCAAGTCCTTTTCCAAAAAGATAAGCTAAGGGAGGTGGAACTGAAGCTCCTTGCTTTTGGAAACCTTGCAAATATGATGTGCAGAGTCTTGGAGAATCTCTACAGGTGGTAGCCTTTTCCAGTTCACCAGTACCCTGCAGCGCAGACATTAGTAGGTCCTAGTTTCCATGGATGCCAAGTGGGACCTACAAGAGGTTTCACAGCTGTGAGGCCCTTACTGTCATCAGAGAGGTGTCAGCAGAGGAATCACTTCAGACCCAGGGCCAGGAATGATCTTCCTCTGCTGATCAAAGACTTCAAAAGATCTCTTAAGACTTCTGCAAACCATGATGATGTTTTGCTGCTGAAAGGTGTGTTGGAATCAGCGTGGGTTTTTTTTCCCTAAAGGCACAAGGATTGTGCTATTTTGCATACCAAAGGGAAGGGAGAGGCTCAGAGCCTGCCTGTGGCAAGGACCTGAGCGCTGCCTTGTGACACAAGATGCATGACTGAACAGACCTGTGCAGGTATGTTCCACCCTCTGATTCTTACTCTCTCATGGCTGGAGGCCTTGGTGCTGGGAATGTTACAGGACTTGAATCATCTGTGAGAACCATCTGAGAATAGGGCAGTAGTTGCTCCTGTCACAGGCTAGGTTTTCAAGCAAAGGTCACTTTTCAGGTCTATATATCCAGAGGCCAGCTGAATTTTCTGCAGCTCTTCTTTCTTGCAATGTACCCTAAAGGCTGGTGAGGAGTAAGCTCATATTGTTATATCTTTGATAAAGTTTATCCAGGACCTGTCTGTTCAGCCAAGTTTGGAGGGTTATGTCAGCAGAGGCTAGTACCTGAACTGTTTTGCTACTTTGAAATTCCTCCCAATTGTCCTGCTTTCTCCTTATGCTTCATCACCGAAGCAATATGGAGTATTTAATAGAATCATAGAATCATTTCAATTGGAAGAGACCCTCAAGGATCATCAAGTCCAACCATAACCTAATTCTAGCACTGAACCATGTCCCTAAGAACCTTGTCTAAACACCTTTTAAAGTCCTCCATGGATGGTGACTCCACCACTTCCCTGGGCAGCGTGGTCCAATGCCTGACAACCCTTCAGTTAAGGATTTTTTCCTCATATCCAATCCAAAGCTCCCCTGGCGCAACTTGAAGCCATTTTCTCTTGTCCTGTCACTTGCTACTTGGGAAAGAGACCAACTCCATCCATGCTACAACCTCCTTTCAGGCAAATGGATATAGGCAGCGATAAAGTCTCCCCTCAGCCTCCTTTTCTCCAGGCTAAACAGCCCCAGTTTCCTCAACTGCTCCTCATCAGACTTGTGCTCCAGACCCCTCACCAGTTTCATCACCCTCCTCTACATTCTCTCTAGTATTTCAATGTCATTCTTATGATGAGGGGCCCAAAACTGAGTACAGGATTCAAGGTGGAGCCTCACCAGTGCCAAGTACAGTGGCACAATCACTTCTCTAGTCCTGCTGGCCACACAGGCCATCACAGTCCTGATACAAATTAGGATGCTGTTGGCCTTCTTGGCCACCTGGGCACACTGCTGGCTCATGTTCAGCTGGCTGTTAACCAGCACCCCCATGCCTTTTCTGCCAGGCAGCTTTCCAGCCACTCTTCCCCAAACCTGTAGCGCTGCCTGGGGTGCACCCAAGTGCAGGACCCAGCACTTGACCTTGTTGAACCTCATACAATTGGCCTCAGCCCAATGATCCAGCCAGTCCAGATTCCTCTGTATGGCCTTCCTACCCTGCAGCAGATCAACACTCCCACCCAATTTGGTGTCATCTGCAAACTTACTGAGGGTGCACTCAATCCCCTCGTCAAGATCATTGATAAAGAGATAAAACAGAACTGGTCCCAGTACTAAGTCCTGGGGAACACCACTCACGACTGGCTGCCAACTGGATCTGATTCCATTCACCACAACTCTTTGGGCCTGGCCCTCCATCCAGTTCTTTGTCCATTGAAGAGTACACCCACCCATTTAAAGAAGTGAGTCCCAGATCCCTTGGTTTTATTTCCACTGGTGTTTCATATTCAAGATCAGAAGGCGATAGACGCTCCTTTTAGTTATATTTTCTCAGCTGTTCATCCATTTCTCATTCCCTGTAATGAGTCCTCCTTGCCTCTCTGGTTCCCTTAATTGCATCTTACAGACTGGGTCATGCATCTTGACCTAATGCATGTTGTCTGAGCACTCAGTTGTCACAAATGCCTGAGGCTTCTGAGTCTCAAGGATGTACATTTGCAATGACAGATTAAAATATCAATTAAAGGTTTGTTCAGTGTTACCAGCAGCCTTGACAGCAGGTGCCATTTTGTCCATGTCTTCCCTGCCTGCATTTGTGTTTTGAAGAATTCCTCTTTAATAGCTGCCCCAGAGATGCAGAGTTTGAGGACATTGCCGCCAGCACTAGTGGTGTCCAGAATCCCCAGGACTGCTCACCACAACACTTGTGGCTGACTGGATAAGGGCACTGATACATTCCCACAGAACAGTGGATCAGTATAAGATTCGTTCCCATAGCTTCAAGGGAGATAGCTTCTTCCGAAAAATAAGTGCTAAGCCATTTACTGCAGTAAGTCTCTGCTGACAAGGAGAAATCCACTGTGTCCTTGGCTGAAATCCCAGAATTCACAAGGCACTCCCATGTGACAAATTAACCCCAGTGCTTGTCCCCCGTGAGAGATATTAGTCTGGATTAGGTACCACAGACTTCTGTTGAGAGCAGGGGCTTTGGACTAGATGACCCTTGAAGGTCCCTTCCAATCCAGACTATTCTGTGATTCTATGAATTTGCTCCTGGAATGGACATGCATCTAAGAAACAAGCATCACACGATGGTTCAGGCTTGCCAGCAGCTAGTAAATGTGGTAGACACAGGAAGGATGGGAACAATCAAAAGTGACAGAAATTCACACAGGTTTTCAATTGGGAGCATATGTGAAGAAATCTTTATTGCTTTGACCAACAAGAAGTTTTTTGTGGATCTCTCTGTTCTGGAGTAGCTGAAAGATGCAAAGACTGCTCTCCCTTGCAGGAATTAGGTCTTCAGGTAAAAGTTTGCTTCCTCTTAGTGAGGAGACTGCAAGACAACACCAGGAGGGTATGGTGCACCACCTTGGCTGTATCTCTACAACTGAATCAAATCACTGGCACTCTCAGTCCAAATGTTGATGTGCTACATCCATATCCATACTGATGAAAAGTCTTGTCCTCCAAAAGAAGATGCCTGCTGTCAGTCGGGGAGGTCCTTGACTGTGCTGATTCCTAAACAGTGTCTGGAAATTGGGAGTGTGCTGGTCTGAGACGATGCCAAGCACAAAGTAATATGAGGTGATCAAAGTCAGTTCCTGGGAGCATTCCCTGGCACTGCTGAGTTCACTAATACAGCCTCGGTGTCTCTGGATTTGGTTTCCTCATTGTCAAACCAGTCTATTACCCTTGTATCTCCTCAGACTAAGTTACTCCTCAGAAGACCATTTCAGCAGAGATCAGAGTAACACAGATTGTCACTCTTGCCTGTAGTTCCGGAGGACATTTTTTTGGAAGGTCATTCCCGTAAACAGACATGGTTGTAGTGTGCCCCAAAAGGAGCTTTTGGACTGATACATGCCTTGCTAATCCTTGTCTGAAATGCCTTTGAATGTATGCTTGTGATTGGAAGGTCTGCCTGAGCTTGCTCTCTCTGCTGATCATCTAGGCCCAGTGAGATGCAGCAGTTTGAACTCCACCCCTGGTATTAGCCATTGTTACTCAAGTAATAATGTGGTTTTTTTCTTTTAATCAAATGCTGGTTTTAGGAGAAGCGTTACTACCATGACTTTCCAGTGACAGCCTTCATCCTCCATGACACACTTTTCCTAGAGGGGGATACATGTGGGAACTTCAAAGGACACAGGCTGCTCTGTAATCTGACAATAACTGTGGTTCCTCCAGATACATCATCCACCCAGATTCAGTGGCTTATTGTACTCTTGTGGTGGACACATTTTGTTTCCTAGGTTTCCTTGTCCTTTTTGCCTTCGGCTGTGATGAGCAAAAAGGCATTTATTAGTCAGGCAATGCTTATGACTTGCTGAAATGGGTTGCGTTGTTGTCCCAAACTGTTGAATACATTGCCCTAATAAGAAACATTTAGAGCAGCATTTTGTTTCTAAAATACAGATAGCGTGATACAGCTTGTGTAGTTTTATGGTTTTGAATTACTACTTTTGTGCTAGTCAGTGAAGGAAAATAAGGAAAAGGAGGTAGAGTTTGTTAAGGAGTAAGCCACAGTGATCTGTGGTGATCTAATTCTTTTCATCTGCATGTGAACTTATGAAGAAGTTTGAGATTTTTCAGGAGAGCCCAGTAGGCAAATATTTCCTATTTTAGTACTCAAATAAGTGGAATTAAAAATGGGTGAAGTTGGAGGACACAGAACAGTCTTGAAATCATGCCTTTTGAGACCGTAAAAGGAAAACTCAGGCTTTTTTGAAAATCCATGTCCTATGTCCTGTGCTGGTGAAGGAAGTGAACCGAAGCTTTGCTATAATCTGGTTTGGTATATGTCTAGGTTTCTCTCTAAATAGGGCTTCCTTTAAAGAGAGGTGTATGTTTTGATAAGGAGTGTGCAAGAATTACTGAAATGAAACTTTTCTGGTCAGTCCCTTGTTCATGCTTGGTTTTCACTGCTTCTTAAGGGATGAAGAAGAGAAAAAAAAGTCTCACTCAGATGGTATGGATGAAAAGGATAATGGGAGCCAGACGAAGGCTGTCAGTCGAATTGGCAACTCAAATAACCCATTCCTGGACATTCCACATGATCCCAATGCTGCTGTGTATAAAACTGGATTTCTGGCTCGGAAAATCCATGCGGATATGGATGGAAAGAAAAGTGAGTATCTTTCACCCTTAACATCTCATTTTCTTCTTATCTCTGTATAATGCCACTTAAAATAAGCCTCTGTGCACCTTAAGGCAAATAGTTCTGCTTCTTTAGGGGAAATTGCTGCAATAACAAACAACACAGCAATTGGATTATCACATTCTCACTATTAGGCCAAGATTTACAATGTTCAGTCCCATTTGCAGCAGTTCTAATGCTTGAACATAGTGAGTGATACAGTACAGCAAAGCATTGTGAGTTTTTGTGCTAAAATAAAATGAATCTCATGTTTTACAGACGAGAAAACAATTTGAAGTGAATTACTGTAGCTGTTCTGTAGTAGTTTCGTAATTCTCGTTTTCCTTATGTGACACCAGCTTGCTTCAGATCTCCCCTTCCTTCTGGGTCTGTCTTTAAAGAAAGGCTGTTCTTCATCTCTGCTTGGAAGATGCTGTCACCATTCCCTTCCCTTCTTTCCTAGCCTTGGGTCACATACTCAGTGAAGTTCAGCAGCTTTTGGTTACAGCCAGATTGATGCCATGCAGCTCTTCCCTGCCCCTTTTTTGTAATAATCCTGCTGTGTCTATTGCTTACTGTAGTTCTCCCCTTTCCTTCTTGTCCTGCTTCAATTTGTGGTAAACTAATTATTGATGGCTTCTGATTCACCTGTGTGTGTTTTGTTGTTTGGATATCTTCAATTGCTTGTTTTCTATTGAACAGCAGAGGCTACTCAGAGCATCTGTATTTTCCCTGATCATTGTTGATCAGCTATTCAGCGTTCACACTGTTGGGTTGAATCCTGAAGGCAAAGTCTGACTTTGTGATGGATTTCCAGTAACTGCAACTCTCTCCTGGCTGGGCTAAGCTCTTTAGTATTTGCATGTTTTGCTAGTATATTTTAGAAGATACAACTGGAGGTTGGTGTTTTCAAGCTGAAGGCTGACAGCTGGGCAACTAAATGCAAAGAGATGCTGAAATTAAGCTGAACTTGTTCTTTGTGATGACTGGATGCTCTGAATAGGCTCCTCTTTATTAAACTTCCGCTTATTTAACCTTAATAAGTAATTGTGTCTAGTTGCTTTTATTAAATTATTTCTTTAATTATAAGTGATCAGAATTGCTCCTTATTCAGCACACTAGATGCTGGCATTTTTGGGGATAATCCTTTTATGAGTAATGTAGTTAGGACTATGTTTTCATAAGTTCCTGTACATCTTAAAGGTCTGTCTCTCATTGTCATGCAGCTCTTGAAAAAGTTACATTCTGACTTTCCAGTTGCAAATAAAGTGAAACTAATTTTTTTAAAGTTAGATAGACCTTTCCATATTTCATTTTCTAATGCAGTTGTTGTAGGTCAGAGATCAGCTTGTGTGGGATGGCTAATGAAGTGATGTGCTAGCATGCTGTATGTGTTTTCTCAGGAAAGGAATATTGAGGGCTAAAGCACTTAGGCTGTCTAGAGGAGAAGGATCTAACAGGGGCCAATTCCTGGAAGCTGAACCAAACAAATGCCAATCAGAAATAAGGCCCGTCATGTCAGATGAGAATGATTAACCTATGGAGCAAAGGACTAACAACCTCTTCACCATTGCTTATTGTCTTCAGATCAGAATAGAATGCCTTTCTGAGGATGATGCTTTAGTCGTGCTTGGGTCATTAATTTCACTATAGAGGCAAGTGATTGCTGGTCAGTAGTGCAGGCTTGGTGGAGAGTGAGCTTAGATGCAGGCTTCTAGTCTCTGGCACTGTGACTGTACAGCCTGTGCTTTCTCTCCCTCTATTGCAACTGAATTTCAAACAGCAGCCTTCATGCTAAATCCACTTTTATTTTTTTTTCCCCACAGATTTTTTTCTAGGAATGAGTAGGCTACATATGTTGTCTCTGTTGTGTTCTCCAGCCTCTAACTGACTTTAGGTTTCTTGAAGGGCATATTTTTTTCTTACATTTTTGCTTGGCTGCCATTTCTTTCCTCTTCTTTTGCTTCCCCTGTGGCTAAAGGAAGAAGGGAAAGGACCAAGAAGCCATCTGACTGCTCAGTGCCAGCTTGGGTGTGCAGCAGCAGCATGAAGGAGGAATGCTCTTGAGAGGCACTGCTTTCTGAGCAGTGTCCCATTGGTGCTGAGCAGTGCCTGCCAGCTTACTGTGGCATGTTTCCTTCTGAAACTGCCACAGTGCAGAGCTCAGACCTAGCTGTGTAGGAGCACTATCTGCCTACCTGCAAGAACACAAAGGCTGGATCTCTCCGGCCTGCTTTCTGCGTTGCTGCTGTTTACTTCTGATCCAGTCCAGGGCTGTCGTCAGGGCTGTTTTATTACTCTCTCACACAGCAGGTATGTGCAGGTGGTACGCTGAGTTGCATTGTCCTTTGAAAATGAGAGTAACAAAGGAGGTTTAACACAGGACTAATGTAGATCTCCTGTTGCCTAGACAAAGTGTAAAAATGGATCTGAGTTAAATGGGTTTTCATTTGTTTTCTTTGCAGCTCCCCGGGGAAAAAGAGGCTGGAAAACCTTTTATGCTGTGCTGAAGGGAACAGTCCTGTACTTGCAGAAGGTAGGGGAAATCACTGTCTTTTGGAAACTAATTAAAGAGGGATAAAGCAGCAGGCATCCTCTCTGCTTTCACAACCCACCTGCAGGCTCCTTTCCCTCTGACACACGGTGTAGCTGCTCTCCCTGCCCTGCCACCTAGTTTACACACACATTCAGACATGAATCCTTCCATTGGCACCCTCCCTCTTTTCACACTTTCAAGTTGAGATCCGTTGTCCCCATTGACATATGCACCTTATCAATTCCAGCCTGTACCATTGCTGTCACTCATGTCTGAAAAAATAGCCAGCTTCACCGGCAAAGGCAGCATCATCTCTCTGTGACTTTCATGTGATTTTCTAGGCTCCTTTTAACATTGCATTTCATATGTATGACTTTCTCTCCTGTAAGGCTGTCCTCCTTTCCCATCTTTTCATAGTAGACTTTTCTGCAGTGCCCACAAGACAGGATGCAATACAATTGAATGGCAGCTTGGCCTTGGTAGCATATGCAGCTTCTTCTCCACAGTAAAATGAAAGGATAAAAAGATTTTTTTCTTTCCCTCAAGCAAGATGATACATAGGTTTCTAACAAACCTTGCTCCCTGACAGCAAGAAGTCTAAACAAAGATGTCAGCTGAAACCTTGTAAGTGTTCTGGTACAAGCTCAAGTATATTGTGGTACAGTTTTTACTATACTCTTGGAAATGCAACATATGAGTCAGAACCGTCAAAATCAAATAAATGGTAGCAGCTAAGTAGATTGGTGAATCATTCATGAAAGGTGGTATTTGTCCAGACTACCCTGTATTATAGAAGTATGCTCGTTTGAAAGTCTTTTACATTCTCACTGTGTTTTCCAGCTATCAGGAGCACAGATTCAAATGCACACTTTTGTTTCCTCCTTCCCTGCTGCTGGATGTCTGAAGTTGTTGCTTTCGCTGGAGCCAACCTGGGTAGTCCCTGAGAAGAGAGTGGCTTGGATCAAATTCTTACAGCATGAAGTTGACAAGGTGGATGCTCTGAGTGCAGTAGCTTTTTGAGAGGACTTGAAATCCTGAAACAGGCAAAACAACTGAAACTGAAAAACTGAATTGCAGCTGAGCCTTCCCTCTTGTCCTCTTACTGGCAGCAGTTCAGACTTTAGTACAGTGGCCTTCATGGCAGCTTTGTACTTGCCTTTTCCTGGGTGAAAAGGAATCACTTGCTTTGATTTGTGAAACAAGTCATCTTTATTGTTCACCTGAAAAGAGTGCCTGGTTCCCTAAGAAGTAAGAAGGCTCCTTCTCCATAACACATTAATTAATTTCTTATTTGATCTTTGAGGGAGATTAATAGGCTTTCAAGGAGAAAAAAAAGGAGATATTCTCTGTTTTACTCTTAATTAAATACTTTTATGAGCATCACAGGCATAATAGTTTAAAACACTTTCTGTTTGAAAAAATATAGAGATGCTGATGCAGCATGCAAATTTTCTATAGAATGGTGCTCTCCTCACTCTCACTCTCCATCGTTTGGAGAGCAGGAGAGTAATTTCACATCTGACCGCATCTTTGCAGAATGAAATTCATTGCTGGAGTTCTTATTTGTTTGTTACTTGTGTATCTTGCACTTGTCACAGTGCTTTAATTCAGTGATTACAGGGTGGTTACTCCGCAAAGCTGCGCTCTTCCACTTGGACCTGAAGACTCTTGCACTGAAGCCACCTTGCTGTAGCACAGTGACAAATGAGGCTTTTACTTTAGTACCATAAAAGCTTGACAGAGGGGCCTGATGGGACATGATTAATTCCCAGAGGGATGGGGCACCCTCCCCAGGGTGCCTCCAGCCCCTGCTCAACCACAGTGCCTCATGCTGCAGCTATGAAGCATCCTCTGCTTTCTCTTCAGCTCCAGGAAGTCTAGCAGGGCTTTGCTTCAGCCCTGAAATAAACCTCGCTCTGTTAGGGACATGGTATCGCCGAAATTGAGGGCACCATGGTTTTAAAATACACAGGTACACCAAACTGTTAAAGTTGCTGAGCTGTTGTTTCCTTTTGTGACGTAACAGGAGATTGAAATTATTCTAATTTTAGAAAGTTCAGGCACATTTTTGAACTGCTTGATTTCTTTGTAGAAATGCATTGGTCTAGCAGTAGTCGGCAAAGAATTTCCTTGCTGCTGTTTGCTTTCTCTCCTGATTGTGGGGTGCTGTAGGGCAGGGTGCATTCACAGATGTGCACACACATTTCTGCTCTTTCTCTCATTATCTGTATGTTATCTTTATATCTGTGGAGACAACATCTGTGAGGATGATTTCATTGCACTAAGTGCTGTTCAAGCAGGGAAGAGAGAAATCTCACTGTTCTGGCTGCTGTATACACATAAGCACATGTACAAAACTCTGCACTGTTGCTTTCTGTGTTTATCTGTAACTCTGATTTGTTCCTTCAAGACACTGCTGTAATATAAATATTAATTGTTCACAGCAGCTGTGATTCCCCCAGTAGGCAGTATGATTCCAGTTCTGCTGTCATTCTGTTTGCCTACCTGTCCAGTTCTCATTGTTTTGTTGTGAAAATCCATGTACGAGAGTGGTTTGTAAATGGTGGTGACTACTGGGGAGTTTACCTGGGCAGTCTTGTCTCCGTGCCCACGTTTTTTAACTTTTTTTTCCCTCTTGGAGGTTTTCCAGTGCTGATTCCTGTTCTACATATTGTTTTATTTTAAAATGGATTATTTAAGAGAGATGATTTCTGAGTTAGTGAGCACAGAGGTCACGAGAGGGGCTCGCCTCAGTGGAAGTGTTCACAATTAGCCAACTGAACATGCCTGCGCAGTATTATATAAAATGAGAGGTTTGACATGTTTGGCATGTTGGCCCTGTGTTTGGGCATCCTCAGGCCAACGTTAATTTCCTGCCCTCTGTTCATAGCAAGCGGAAATTGCAAAGTAGGAGCGCGACAGAATGTCTGTTCACTAGATTGACATAGAATGTGATGTGCATACAGAAGAGAGGTTTATAAGAAGAAGACACAAGGCTGACCTCGCTTTCTTGCTAGGAATTGCTTCTGGGCGAGCTGTGCAAGATACAGACATTTGTGTTTTGTTTGGACTCTTCTGTGAGGTTTACAACATCTTCGCCCTTTGATGTGACACTTCATAATCTTGCGAACTTTCAAGTTTTTTTATATAACTTCTCTCAAATGTGTTTCCTCTATTCAAATATACATTAAGAAAGAGAGAAAGGCCAGAATGATGTATTCAGTGACGAGACTCTCCGAAAGAGAATTTTGCAGCCATCACATGCAACTTAGCAGAGATATCCACTCACAATACATTGAGTGATAAAAAACCAAATGCCATTCTCTGGTCTATCAAAAGTGGATTTAGAAACATGCTGACTTCGGGTTAGCAGAATGTGGGAAAGTCATTCTCCAGAAATCTGATAAAGATGAATTCAGCATGTCATTGCGTTGCGTACAGCACTCACATCAGCCTTCAGTTGACAGAGAGGTAGCAGTTCCTTTCTGACTCTTCATATATTTCTTGCCACTGTCTCAGTCTAACTTTAGTGAGTTGCCTTCCATTTCAGCTCAACCTCCATGCTGACACCTAGTCCATCAGAACATGTACTGTCCTTGATGGCACAGGAGATACAAATGTTCCTGCTCCACTAGCATTCCCTGCCAGTTAAAAGAGTTGCAGGCCTTAGAGGAGGAATTTTGACAGCAGAGTCACATCATTCTAGCTTTCTCTGAGGCTGGCCAACTATGTGGAGACATTTCCAGTATGCCGATTGGTGCCTTTAGAGAAGCTGGCAGAGCCTCAGCTGTCAAGGTAAATTGCAGCCATCTGATCTGGTAAGGATTGTCATGAATGCTCAGTGTCAGAAAGGAGGTGTTCTCAGCCAGTACTGTTTCTGCGATGGCCGAAATGTGGAGTTCTTCTTGAAGCAGGTTCATATGCCAGAGCAGTTTGTGGATGTTGGATGCATCTCACAGAGGAAGCTGGGAGGCAACAGGTGAGATGATAGCTGACCCTGTTGTTAGAGAAGTTTTATTCCCAAACACTGTCTCTAGGCAGTAACTTGAGGAAGGCCAGAACGTAATGTTTCTGAGGCCTAAGTTCATTTCCTGGGCTTGAAGTTTTCTTAGTCTCCCTAGACAGTAAAGCTGCTCATTTCCCCCCAGATTACCACCAGATAAGTCAGCTTTTGAACCGATGAAGGAAGGGGTCTGCTCTGGGGGCTTGCTTCCTCCCTCTGCAAGATGGGGCTAGGCCAGACATTGGACAGCCTCCTCCAGTTCTTGTCCTTCAGCTAGGGACTCTCCCAAATATTCCTTGAGGAAGATTTAGAGAGTGCCCTGAGTGGGAGTAGGCAAAGTCCATCATGATATGGAGATCCCTACAAAGGCAACTGTGTCCTGGGGTACATCAAGCGCAGTGCTGTCAGACAGGTGAAGGAGGTGATTGTCCCGCTCTGCTCTGCACTGGTGCGGCCTCATCTGGACCACTGTGTGCAGGTCTGGGCAGCACAGGATAAAAAGGATATTAAGAGTGTCCGGAAGAGGGCCACAGGTTGGTGAGGGGTTTGGAGAGGAAACCATGTGAGGAGTGTCTGAAGTCACCTGGTTTGTTCAGCCTGGAGAAGAGGAGACTGAGGGGAGACCTCATGGCGGCTACAGCTTCCTCACAAGGTGCTGATCTCTTTTCTCTGGTGACCAATGACAGAACCTGAGGGGATGGCAGGAGGATGTGCTAGGGGAGATTTAGGTTGGACATTAGGAAAAGGTTCTTCCCCCAAAGGGTGGTGGAGCACTGGAACAGGCTCCTCAGGGAGCTGTCACAGCCCCAGCCTGACCGGGGTTCAAGAAGTGACTGGACAACACCCTCAGACAAATGGTGTGAATTTTTGGGTTGTGCTATGCAGGCACAGGAGTTGGACTCAATGATCCTTGTGGGTCCCTTCCAACTCAGGACATTCTATGAGTCTATGAAGAGAGGAAGGACATTCAGCTTCACTCACTACCAGACCTTGAAAACCCCTAATGTCACTGATGTTTAGGTTAAAGGCTACCTGTTGGTCATTGGTGCATCAGTGCTCTGCAGGCCTGCCAGATCTGTGGTGGGTTGTGCCCTTGTCTGACCCCAGGTGGAGATAGTGCTGCCACAGGGTAGCTGGTTAGCTGCATTTCCTCTGGTGAAGTATCTGAGCAGCAGCGTATTTGCCTCTGGCTGCAACCCTGGTCTGTATGCTGCCAGGTAAGTCATGTAAACCAATTCTTGCATGTTAACAAGCTCTTCTCCAGGTTGGGTGCCTCTCTGGATGGCTAGTGCTGTCCTTGCACATGGTCTGCAACCTGCGCTCTCCTGCTAAACCCTATCTCCTAACTCTTGTGTTCAAGTGGAGGGATCAGTAATTATCACACCTGCAGGGAATTATTCCTCTGTTTTGCCTCGTCAAACCCCCTCCCTTGGTGGGTGTTTCAGAAGAAATTTATTTTTGTGATGTGTTATACTAAGGGGAGCAAATGGAGTCAATTGCAGACAGCTTTGGCCTCTCCTTCAGAAACTTTGCATCTGTAGCATTGGTGGCAAGTGACTTTTCCTTAAAAAAGCTATTGGCTCTCCCAAGCCACTTATAGTCAGCTGGGCTTTAAATTGAACTTGTGTCTACACCCTGATTGTGCCCTTATCCAGCTTCTGTCAATCAGGAGGCCGAAGACTGCTCCCAAGCTGATGCTTTCAACCCAGAGGAGTTTGACTCCCTGCTTCTGTCATTTGCTTTTAGGAGTGATACTGTTCTGTCAGAAACCTAGATGGTGCTGTGCTTGCCATTTGTAGGCCATGAGCAGACAGACTTGAAGAACATTGCCATATTTGCTTTGTGGAGACTGATAAGGAGGCTTCTCCACTGTGTGAGGACCTGCCTAGGAGGACAAACAAACATAGTTGTTTGAGAAAAATAAAAATTGAGCTGTGAAGGCTGAGAACCCCAGCAGGAACCAGCAGCTGTGCAATGGAGGTGGGGAACTGGCCGTGAAAGACTCCTGAAATGAAGACAAATAGTCCATAGCTGTTGTGACAGTCTAATAATGCCTGTCTGTCCCTTTTCCTGTCAAGCAGGTAGTGGAACTACGCTGCTGTGCGAAGAGATCAAAATAAGAGAGAGAAAGAAAAAGAAAGGTTAGGGAAAAAGGAGTAGCACATGGAGAAATAAGATGCCATGTTTCCTCTTAACTCCTGCAGGATGAATATAAGCCGGAAAAGGCTTTGTCAGAGGAAGATCTGAAGAATGCAGTCAGTGTGCATCATGCGCTGGCATCCAAAGCAACAGACTATGAGAAGAAACCCAATGTCCTCAAGCTTAAAACAGCAGATTGGAGGGTCCTGCTTTTCCAAGCCCAGTAAGTGCTCTCTTCTGATTTGTGCCAATTCTTGGGAAAAGAAAGCAGTGCTGAAGGAGGGGTAAATTAATGCATGGGCAGGTTAGAGCAGAGGCTTAAGAGGTTCAATCTGTTTATTTGATCCGAAATAAGATTAAATAATGATTTGATTAGGGTGCACAAGTAGTTCATGAGAAAGAAACGTGAAGTTTTAAGAGACTTTTTAATCTGAGAAAGGCACAACAAGATGCAGCAGCCGGAAGTTAAAACCTCAGGAAATTCAATTTGGAAACAAGGCACAAACTTTTAACAGTCAGGGTGATTAATCATTGAAACAAATCACCGAAGGCAGTTTTGGATTGTCTGTCTCCTGGTGTCAAGTGCTAGCCAGATGTCTTTTTAGAAGATACACTTGGGTCAGAAACAAAGTTACTACTTAATAGAAGAACAATTTGATTAAATTCTTCAGGCTCTGATATCCAGACAGAACAGATGACCTGCATTTTGCTTCTGACATTAAAAACACATCAGTCTTGTGCATGAGCCCTTTACTACAGAGATCCATGTGAAACCTTCTAGAGATCTGTGGTGTCCATCACAGCTGAGACCTTAGGACATGTGTCTGAATCAGGGCATTGGTTGGCGCTGTCACCTGTGTCGTTTAGATTGGATTAGCAAAAGATGCATGCTAGGGTTATGGCACGAGCCAACCTGTAATGAGACACCTGACACTAACCACTTGTGAAGACCAGAAGACTGAGTAGATTCTGAGACTTGTCCAGTTTTTGTTATTCTTGCTTTTAAAATGCCATTGAAGGGATGGGAAATAAGTAGGGGAGGCTGAGTCAACAGATGCTTAATAGGTGTTTCTTCCCCAGGAGCCAAGAAGAAATGCAGACCTGGATCAACAAGATTAACTGTGTGGCTGCTGTCTTCTCTGCACCACCATTTCCAGCGGCAATTGGCTCTCAGAAAAAATTCAGTCGCCCACTCCTGCCAGCCACCACAACAAAACTGTCTCAGGTGAGCTGGTTTTATATAGAGGGTAGATGATGGTGATTTCTCTGGCTGACTGGAGACTGGACAGGGGTCCTTGGTGTTGTTTTGTGGCAGTCACCACTGGCATTCCTAGAAGAAAGAGGCTTGCATGGGACATTTCTGCTCTTTTCCTGATGCTGGATTTGAAGTTGGGGGAGGAAAGGAGCAGACTTGAATATAATTGTTTTGTGTTTTTGAAGAAAAGAAACAATCACCATTGTTCCTGTAGTACCAGCCATAGAATTTTCATCCTGCATTTATGGCTCTGCAGAGGACATTTCAAATACTGACTGGTGTTTTTATGAATTTGAATGTTGATTGTGACTCATTTCAGAAGAAATGGACATACTCTTGGTCTTTGGCTTATTGGGATCGTAAAAGGCGAAAGCTGATATATTTCTCCTAGAATACTTTTCTGGACTCCAACCTTTACCAACTCAGGGATTTCCTGTGTAATGTGTATTTATAAACCATCTCTTACATGAACATCTTTGGTCTCTCCATGTTATCATATAAGTTTTTAGCTTCCACAACATCCTGTGGAAGGGGGTTTCACAGTTCTACTACTTCCTGCACAAAAAAACCTACCTACTTCTGCTTGTTTCAGGCTGATTGTGTCTGATGCTTGTGCCCATAGCTCTGTGTACTTTTGAAGCTGTGATGCATGTCTGCAATTCATTTTGCACCAGCAGGAACACAATCACAGAATCACCCAATCACAGAATGGTTGGGGTTGGAAGGACCTCTGGAGATCATCTAGTCCAACTCACCTGCTAAAGCAGGTTCACCCAGAGCAGCTCACACAGGAATGTGTCCAGGCAAGTTTTGAATGTCTCCAGAGAAGGAGACTCCACAACCTCTCTGGGCAGCCTGTTCTAGTGCTCTGTGACTGTGAAAGTAAAGAAGTTTTCCCTCATATTCAGATGAAACCTCCTATGCTTCAGCCTGTGCCTGTTGCCCCTCATCTTATTGTTGGGCACCAATGAAAAGAGTCTGGTCCCATCCTCTTGACCCCCACCCTTGAGGTATTTATAAGCATTGGTAAGATTCACCCTCAGCCTTCTCTTCTCCAGGCTGAACAGACCCAGCTCTCTCTGTCTCTCCTCATAAGAAACACCGTCCAAACCCTTAATCATCTTTGTAGCCTACAGCTGGACTCCCTCCAGTGATTCCTTGTCCTTCTTAAGCTGGGGAGCCCAGAACTGAACACAGTACTCCAGATGTGGCCTCCCCAGGGCAGAGTAGAGGGGGAGGATAACCTCCCTATTGATTGCATTGATCAGGTTGACAGAGTGGCAACGGTGATAAAATCTGAGTCCTAGGTGTCTACTTTATAAGTAACCTCCTGTAGATTTTAAAGTCATCTGCCCATTCTGGTTTGCTTCTTAAATGATTTTTTTTTTACCATCTTTATAGCTTAGCAACACTCGCTAGAAACAGCTATCTCATAATCTGCATTTCTTTAAGGGGGTGGGATTTTTATGTCGCCCCTGCTTTTTCCTTCATCGTGGCAGTAGCCTTTCTTCTTACAATGTGGTGACCGACTTTTCAGCTTCTATTCTGGGTTAAAGTTTAAAACATGGCTCATACAGAATAATACTAACTTGTCCCCTCTTTGTGGTTTTACCTTTTGCTCATGCAAACCTTTTATAAAATAGTGTATGAGGCTTCAATAATTTACTCTCAGTCAGTCAAAAAATCCTTTTTACTTGTCCTGTGTGATTGTTCCATTTAGCAAGTTGTTTCCTAGTCTCATTGTTTCCTTTTAATTTAGAAAAGAAAAAAATAGAACACAGCCCTGTGGTTTGTGTCTTGAAGAAGGGCAGACACGGAAAGTGGAATAAGATATGGTGTATTAGCTAAAGGCAGAAGAATGCTAAGTGTTCAAAGCAGATAAAATCAAAGACAAGCAGAAATATGTCTGCTTTTATCTGTCAGTGTGGAAAAGCTGCCAGCAGGGTGCTTCTCATTTGGCAGACAAAAAATATGAAATGTTCAATCCCTGTGGTTGGTGTTTCAGATTTTGTGGGCTGAATTGTGATGGACTTCTTCAAAGGACCCATTCCTGCTCAAGCAGAAGTTGGGATGCAGTGAGAACGTAACATGGGCAAGGGAGAAAGGCTGAACATGACAGGTTGTGCAAGAGATCATCGTACCAAGTTTGCTTTCAAAAGCAGATCAGTGTCTGATGTTAGTCAAACTGAAAAGAGATGTGACAAAGCTATATATAAAGGAACAACCAATCTAGAAAAGATCTAGTAGGGTTGTTTTTTGTTTTATTTTTTCCTTATTTCTGAGAATGCACATTCACACACAAAAGCTCCAAAGGGCTACTGCCCTGGAAATTATAAGTGCTGAATTAATATCTGCTCAAAGACCTCCTGTCATCAGGCTGTAGAACTCACTGCGGCAGGATGTCACTGAGACCAGGGATTCAGCACAATGTAGAGAGTGCTTGGGCACTAATAGAGACAGGAAGCAGATTCAGGGTAGTTACTAACAGCAAAAAGAGTTTTTGGCAGCCAGTAGCAAGTGGCTTGAGCCCTACCACTTACAGGCAGGGGAAATTATCCCACATCTTTATTTCTTCAGTTCTCTTGCAAAAGAATTGAAACAAGATTAGCTGGGGCTCGACTATCATCCACTGTATAAGTTTTCCCCCTTTCTGCTCTTTTCTGCAGCTCCAGCTTAGTGAGCTGAGAGTCTCTGTCCCTGCTGTGACTCACAGTGCAGTGCAGGCACGTCCAAGCTCAACCTGAAGCTGCACAGCCACACCATGGGCATACAGCTACTGGCAGAGCTCCCCTTGTCTGAGGCTTGGTGCATCCACAGGAGCTGAGCTGGGTGCTGCCTGCTGTTAATGACTCTAAGTCGCTGAGATCTGCATCATCATGTCAGTATTTTGGACTTACCTAATTCAAACATAATTTCAGATCCAAGCCTAGAAATGGCCAGAAGGCCATGCTGCAGGAGCTGGAAGTCTTCTGAGCTGAGAGAAGGTTAGCTGACAGATGGACTGGAGGAAGTGAGTAGACCTGGGATTATGATAAAGGAAATTGCCTAGCAAGGGGGGTTAGCAACTCCTCACTTTCTCCAACTGCACAGCAGAATAAAAACTGGTAGTAGCTTAGCAAAACAAGATACCTTTTGGGGACCGAACAGCCTTTTTCTTACGGATGTGTTGTGTTCTTTTGAACAAACGGAAACCGCAGACCAGAGAGCATTTGGTAGCGCAGTAGTTGAAGGTTCGGCTCTGACTCTATGCCCTTTCTGTCCTGGAAGGAATTACTTTTACATTGCAAAGACTTGAGGCAGGGTCTCATTCTGCACTTGATCTGACTGCATACACAACAGCCTTCATCAATTTGCCAGAAAAATGTATTAGAGCAGAAGTGTCATATTGTCAGTAGTGTTCTGCAACAAGGTGGTTCTGTTGCTCTCAGCAAGGCAAGGGATGACAGGTTTGCTATCCTTCCCAGTGGCGTCCGGTAGGTGCTGAGTTTTTCTGTAAACTTGGCCACTTGGATTGGGTGCCTTTGAGAGAGCTGTTGGGGACAGAGCTCTGGGATAACAAACCTTATCAATCTGATTAAAATTAGTTAAAGGAAAGAAGGAGAGAAAAAGAGAGAAAGAAAAAGAAACTACTTGGTATTATTGTACAGGGATGTCTCTGTGTTCCTTTGCTTATCTGTCACTTAAATGCCTAATGTGTTTCTGAAGGATGAACAGCTGAAGTCCCATGAAGCTAAGCTGAAGCAGATCTCCACTGAGCTTGCTGAACATCGCTCCTATCCTCCTGACAAGAAGCTTAAAGGCAAGGAAGTAGATGATTACAAACTGAAGGACCACTATCTGGAGTTTGAGGTATGTTTGGCAACCATTACAAATTTTATCTTTTGGGTATGGACGGGGCAGCTGGTCTTACACTTAGGTCACAGTCTGAAAGTTCTGCATTTTTCACCTTAATTTACCAAGGAGTATGTTCTTGTTAGACAAATGTGTCACAGCAGTCCCAGAAGCTGCAATGTGTGTCCTCTTTCGAATAAGGACTTCCTGTGACCTTATCCGTGAATTTAGTTCCTCATCTGTAAAGTGGAAGAAGAAAATGTGATAATCTGTCCTTGCCTCATACATCTATTTGAAGAGATGATAGGGTTTTCAGGCAGGAACTGTCTTGTGTTTTAAGATGATGTGTTGCCTAGCGTGTTGGCACCTCAGTCGTCACAGAATGACTGCATTCTGCAGTAATGCAGATCAGGATCATTGTCTTACACAGTTCTGAAGGAACTTCTCTTCTAAAGTTATTGTCACAGGTATGCCTCATCAGAGCCATTTGTGTTGTGTATCAGTGAACTGGATGTCAGGATGTGCAGGAAAGGATAGCATTAGAGATCACAGGATTGAGTGATGCAACTTAGGTGACTGCATTAGGAGATTTTTCTGAATATCTGGCAGCAGCTTTTATCAGTCATGGTGTCTGCCACACTATGAGGCTTGTGTTTTTCATGACTGCACTTTTGAGCTTTTTCCCCCGGAGCAGTGAGTCAATATTGCCTGGGTCTGAAGGGATTGTACGTTAAATAGGCACTGCCTGGCAAGGAAAATCCATAGTCTGGAGAAGAGAAAGAGCGGGAAAGTCAGAAAGACCACCAGAGTAGATCCTGGGAGCAACACAAGCCTCCAGAACTGAAGTAAGCATCCTGCCATGTGTTACATGAGTTTCTTTTGGAGGAGCTCTTTTTACTTCTGGGCTTGACTGTAGCTGTGTACTTTTGCAAAAGGTTTTGACTCTTGCATTGTGTTTGACTTTGCTGTAGCTGCATTGCATGAAGTGTTTTGCATAGATGTTTTGCTTTTCTTTTGTATAGGAAACACTGTGGGTGAGGTTCTTCTTCCACATCCTATATACCTGAAATTATGTGACCAGCAATCAAATAAGGAAGTGGTGGACAGGCCTGGCAAGCAAAGCGTACACAATTATGTGCACAGGACAGACTACAGAATCAATAAAACAGGCCTGAAGTGAGGTGATGGGATAGCTGACATCACTGAAGTGCTGCTATGAATGGATACAGGCTTTTTAGAAAGGACAGACAGAGATGGCAAGAAGGGGGAGTCCTGTTTATGTGAGTAGCAGGCACACATGAAACTGCCTTAAGGAAGGGTGATAAACCAGCCGAGAGGTTGTGAGTCAGAATTAGTGAGCACACCAAGATGGGTGGTGATGTGGTGGATGTCTGCTAGGCCTTTTTTAAAAAAATGGAAGGAAACTTGTGTTTTAAGGCCCTGGTCCTCATGGGGAATTTTAAGCACCCCTGTATCAGCTGGAGTGATAACACAGCGGTGCACAAGCAATCCACTATGTTTCTGGAGTGCATTGACAACAGCTTTCTAAGATAGGTGACCAAGGAGCTGACAAAGAGAGGCACTTTGCTGGACATCTCGCTTATAAACTAGGAAGAACGAGTTTGGGATATGAACGTCAGTGGCAACCATGGCAGCAGTGACCACAAGATGTCGGACTTCATGATCTGGAAGGGAGGGGTCAAACTAAAAATAGGATCATAATCCTGAACTTCAAGAGAGCTGACTTCGGCCTGTTCAGGGAACTGCTTAGGAGAATCCCAGGCCTTGGGGGAAGAGGGCTTTGGGAGAGCTTGTCACTTCTCAAGAATCACCTCCTTTAAGCTCAGGAATGGTTCATATTGACAAGGAAGAAACCAAGCAAACATGGCTGAAGGCCTTCATGGGTGAACAAGTTGTTCCTGGTAAAACTCTGCCATAAAAAGGAAGTGAGCAAGAGGTGGAAGCAGTGGCAGGTGACACAGGAGGAATAGAGATACTGTCCAGGCATGCAGGATTGCATTTAGGAAAGCCAAAGCCCATGTGGAGCTGAATCTGGCGAAAGACATGATGGGCAAAAATAAAGATTTCTACAGGTATGTTAACAGCAGGACAGCTGGGGGAAACATTTGACCTAGTTTAGGGGGGCAGGGGACCTAGTCACGAGCAGGGAAAAGCCAGGGTACTCAATGACTTCTTTGGCTCTCTACTGATAAGATGAACCTTCAGCCGTCATAAATACATGAGTCCAGTAGGAAGATCTGGAGCAAGAAAAACTTACCGTTGCTGAAGGATAATAAGGTTAGGGAATATTTAAACTGGACATATGCAAATCCATGGGATCTGGTGGGGTGCATCAATGAGTGCTGAGGGAGCTGGATTGATCAAATACCTTTAACAAGTCTGTGATCACCATGTGATCAGGAGAGGTCCCTGAGGACTGGTGGACAGCAAACGTCATTCCTGACTTCAGGAAAGGAAGGGAGGAAGGTCCAGGGAACTACAAGCTGGTCAGCTGCTTCTCCTTCCATGGCAAAGTGATGGAGCAAATTCTGTTAGAAATGACTTCCAAACACATTAAAGACAAGAGGTGATGGTGAGTAATCAGCATGGCTTTATAAAGGGGAAATAATGCCTGACCAACACGGTAGCCTTTTACAAAGAGGTGCCTGGTGTGAGGGATGAGGGGAGATCTGTGGATGTTGTTTGTTCTTGACTTTAGGAAGGTTTTTGACATTGTCTTCTCTAACGTCCTTGTAGACAGGCTGATAAAGTATGGACCAGGAAATCAACAGTAAGGTGTTCTGGAAACTGGCTGAACAATCGAGATCAAAGGGTTGTGATCAGTGGCACGATATCAGTTTTGAACACAAAACTTGGATGTGCAGAGCTAGCCACACACTTTGACTGTGTAGGGTGTCTTGCGCAACTTGGGAGAGCAAAGAGTTTCTTGGCTTTGGGTCCTTGACAAAAAGTTTATTTTCTGTCACTTCTAGAAGCATGATTAGTTACTATGAAATACAGGCTGTAGTGTTAGAAGATTTTAGAAAGACTGATGGGGAAGGAAATTGCTATGGGATTTTTTGTGTGTTTTTCTCAAATTTATCATAATGGTCTTTAGAAAAATATTCATCAAGTACCTCAGTACAAAGCAGAACCAGTATAGCCCAGGAAACAAAAGATGTCTTCTTCCCTAGTGAGAGCCTTGAACAGCAATTGAGCTATGCAGTTCAGATGTGTGATCAGCTCTGCAGGAATGCCTGTCTAGGCAGGCAAGTGGTGGCATCAGCTTCAGTTGTGTGCAAGAGATGGTGAGTCAAAGTGCTGCTGTGCAATGTCATGTTACCTTCACACTTGGCACACATTTTGCAGAGCGTGTTGAACTATCAATAGGCACTTAAAGAAAAAAATAAAAGCTGAGCTGTATGAAAACCTTGAATGGAAACTTTCCCCCGGTTTGAGAGTTTCCTCACCTTCCTTTCCGAACAAGTCCTGTCAGGGCCAGACAGGAGTTGGTGACAGACCTTGCTGCATGGGGTCAAAGCAAAAGTGCAAGAGGCAGATAAGTCAGTATTTTGTACTGGGCTCTTTCAGGCTGAGACTGCAGACCAGGCCTTGCATCTGTGTACAAAGGGCCATCTCCAGAAGCACACCAAAAGGGCCTGTGAGTCCCAAAGGAAGCAGTGTAGTCCCATTAGGAAGAAAAAAGTCAGGTTGCTTTTCTATAGGCCCTTGTCATTTCTTTTTGTTCACCCACTGCTGTTCTCTTCATTTTGTTCCTGATGAGAGACAAGTGAGATGGTGTTTTCTTCTGAGGGGAGGAGAACCAGGATGTTACTGTTCCTTGTTCGGGGATGCAGCTAAGAGCATTTCTTCTTGCTAGTGTCTTGGCTTGTGGACACCAAGGAAGGAACATTTCCCTTTGCTTGCTGTCTGAGGAAGTACTGCTCCAGAGATGTTTGCTCATTGCAGCAAATTTATGGTTTGAGAGAGATCTTTTGAGTGCTGTCACATGAAAGATGAAGCCAGAAATGTGATGGGTGGCTACCACATGTTGTCTTTATTATGTGCATTCAGTTTTCAGAGGTAACATTGCAGAAGCTTTTGAATGGTTTTAGCTTTTGTGTTTTTACTTTCTTGACAGAGTTTTCCAGATTAATTTCTTTAAGGAAAAATTTCCACAAGCTTTAATACCTGCTCCAGCAGGGGGATTGGACTAGATGATCTTTTGAGGTCCCTTCCAATCTCTAACATTCTGTGATTCTGTGATCCAAATCACCAAAAGAGAAGTTCGTTGCAGTTGAAATCGAAACAGAGACTTCCAAATGCATTGCTTAATTACAATAGAAATCACAAGCCCACAAGCTCTGTGGCAAAATGGCCATTGGCAGACCTGCAGGGCAGGAACTGGTCATGGATTTCCGTTACTTCCATTCTGATTGTCAGGTCTTGTAATTGTGATGGAGGTTAGTGGACCAATAAAATCCGGAAGTCCATATGGCAGTAAAATCCCTCTCTCCCTTGGTGAATATTATGCTGATGCCAGGCTTAGAGCACCAGATTGCCTTCTCTTTTGCAGAGCTGTCCCATTCAATGTGTGATGAATCATTCATCAGCCTAGTGCATCATTGTCAGGGTTCTGCTTGCTGTTTCTCCATTTCCTTTTTTATTGAATGATACATCTTACCTGTTTCATGTATTTGGCTCTTATGTTGTAGAGCTGAAGTTTGGGTTATGGAATTGATAAGAATGCTGTTTTGTTTAATTTTTAGCTGTTTTCTTTTATGGTCCTCCATGAGGTTTTGTTTATACAAAGGACTCTTTGGAAACCTAGTCACATTATCTCAGGGTTTTTTTCACTTTTTATTCCACACTTTAAAGCAGTAACTGAGCCTTTTAACTTCCTGGCCTCAAATAAATGTTATTACCAGAATTTTATTATTTTATTATAAATGGAAAGATTTTTTCTGAAACACTTTCTCCTCTGTCAGGAACATAATAGTTTATCAGCTGTTTTGCCACTTTTAAATATAAATTAACAGTCAGTACAGGTGTTTACATACTCCTTCCCTGGGACCCAGCCCACTAACATCACCTTACTTACAATGCCTGCACCCTGTCTTTAGTGGATATGTCAGGAGCAGGTTATTAAACAAATCCTGGGAGATGGTTTGCTCTGTTTTCATGCCTTCCTACCCCAGCTTCCATTTTGAGGTCCTGCAGGGATCTTCTGGGAATGTATCCTTATTTTCTTCATTACCAACATGTTCTGTGCATGAAGATGTTACTGTGGCACACAGGGCAAAGTTTTCCTGTTCGAGAAGGAAAGCTCCTCTCCAGGAAAGGAACAGAATGAGCGGGTGCAGTAAAGTGAACTTTTTCCGCTTGAAAAGTACAAGTGTCTGGACAGAGAGCAGCCTTCATCATGCACCATGAGTGTCCCTGTCAGGGGAATGTGCTGTGCTGCTGTCCTAGCTCTGTTCCTTTTTCTTAAGGTCTGGCCTTGCAGAGCATCCTCTCATGGGCTCAGTGGTGGCCAAGCTGATACAGTCTGAGCTTAATAAAACCCTGCTTTGGTTTACCCTTCGTGGCATGAAGCAAGGAAAGCAGGACCTGCTGGCGGGAGTGGAGGGTCACAGAGAAGAGCTTCTCACCAACCAGAGCAGGTTTTTTGTTGTTCCTTAGTTTGCTGCACTTTATCTCCATGCAAGCATGGGGCACGTAATACCTCAGTATGTCTGAACACAGAATATGACTGACTCGGTGTGACCAACGGCAGAAAGCTCTCGCTTGGTGTTCTTGCTTGGAGATCTCTATCCTCTCCAACTAGCTGGGAGCTGCCGTTCAGCAGAGCCCCAGGATTTGTGTGCTGCAAAACTGAATATCTCTAATTGCACAGCACCCCGGAGCTCAGCCTGCCTGAAATCCTTTTTGTACAGTGTAATTTACATTAGCCACCATTGTTCATGTCTACATCAGGCACCATTGTTCGCATCCATATTAGGCTCCTAGCTTTCAAAGCCAGCAGAAACCATTAAGTTACCCAGAGAGTCTCTCAAGTGCTGCTGCAGAATTTCTTCTAGACTGATTCAGGCCTTTCTTTTCATTTCCCAGAAAAATCGCTATGAGATTTATGTTGGCCTCCTGAAAGAAGGGGTGAAGGAGCTGCTGAGCGGAGGAGAGAATGACACACCAGGACTGAAGAAATCCCACTCAAGTCCCTCATTGAATCAGGAGTCTCCAGTTAGTGCCAAGGTGAAACGCAATGTCTCGGAGAGGAAGGACTACAGGCCAGAGACACCCAGCATTAAGCAGAAGGTCACTTAGGGCGGATGTGACAACTAGGGGAACAGCCATGCAGCAAAGTACCGGTGGTCAGAATTGTTTCATTTAATAACCTGTCATTCACAAAAAATAAGTGCATCTGCCTGAATGGGGTGTTAGTGACATTTTCTATTGTATATTTTGCTGTTTCTGTGCAGATTGTGGGAGATGTCTTTGCTCCTGCTTTGCTTTGTTAATTTATCATTTAGCAATTGAAGCATTGGAACTTTTTGTGTTGTTCTGTTTCTAAAGGAGGTGGGGGAGGGCTAGAGTGCTGTGATGTATATTCTCTCTCTTCCCCACTTATCTCCTCCCATCAGCATGTGGCTTTCATCTCTCCAGTCACTTGTCACTTTATTTACGTGGTGGGTGGGAAAAGTAACTGGACAAATGCTGCTGCGCTGTGAATGCAAGTGGTAGCTGTGAAAGAAGCTGTGTGCAAACGGGCAGCTGCAGAAGGCTGGCTAGAGCCTAGGGTGCTCGGAACACTGGTTTCCTGACAGTGCATACATAGCATGTTGCCACTGGTACTTAGCAGCGGGTGCTACAGTAAATAGTCACTGTTGCTTTATTGTTATTGCATTTACCCTGGACCCACGAGCGTGAAGGCATGAAACCTGGAAACCTCTGGCAATGCTGGGATGACAGCATTGGAATAATTTGTTTGTTTCCTTCGAAGCAAAGAGTTTTCTCCTGAGGTAGCAGATTGGGGAGTATCCGAACCTGTGCTGTCTCTGCAGTCAGGGAGATTAGGGATTATCCAGCTGGAATGCCTGCCTGGGCTTTAAATTTGCAGAGGAGGCTACTGTAGATGTCAGCCATTAGCACTGTATTTTAAAGACAAAGGGCCTCTGTGTAGTTTTTAACTATATGTTCTCACTTAGCTGCTATATAGAGCCTTATGCTATATTGTGCCCTGATGCTCCCCCTTCCAGGAGTTTCCTTGTTGGTATGCGCAAATAGGTGTTTGCAATTTCTCTAATAGTGACAAAGCATTTTGCCTTTTCTCTTCAGAAAGGGATTCTCCAGAGCTCTCAATTTTCCTGCTTTAGCTCACATATAGGTGGAAGAGGCTGATGCAGATCAGAGAAGGGGACAAACAAGTCCTCACTGTGGGCTAGGGTTTATATGCAGTGCTGGCTACTCCATGCCTGGAGGCTAGCACGAGGCAGCCTCAGCTTTTGCAGATACTACACTTCCCCAACAGGGAACCAGCCTGCCTTGCAGCTCCTGCATGCCCTACCAGGCTTTCAGAGGGAGAGTGCAGGACAGGGAAGCCATTGTGGGTAGCGTTTTCTCTACCTGAAAGCCCCCTGTTTGTGCCACAGACCCTCGGGGTGGTAAGCAGTCTTTAGGCACAGGGAGTAGAGACATGATGTAGAAATCATTTTCCTGCTTCCCAGACCCTCTCACCTGGGCAGAATTGAGGCTCTGCAGAGAGCACTGCCTCATCTGTTAACTTGACACCCTGGGTTTTAATCTCAGGTTTGATACTGCCCTGCCAGGTGAGCTTGGACAGGTCTCTCCTTGCCTTGCCCTTCACCTGTGTGCAGTAGTACAACCAAACTGGCCTTTTCCGCAGAGCACTTTGGGAGGTAATGTTGATGGCCAGTTGAAAATCATTTGCTGCTGTTATTTTTGTTGTGCCTGGCACAGGGCAGGCTTTCTGGTGGATGTAATTCTTAATGCATAAAGAAACTTCAAGATCAATGCAAGGACTGTTTAGAAATGTGCTGATGTTTCCAGCCCAAGTAGTCGAAGGGCCACACATCAAAAAAATTACCACCTGAGTAGCTTTGTGCTCTGCCAGACTTCCTGAAGGGTCCAAGTCAATTAATTTAGCATATTGAACTGCAACACCAGATGGGACTTTTTCCATGTGTGATGTTGTGATACTCACACATCTGGCATCTGCCACTGAGAGTGGGCACCCTGTGCTATGTCAGAGATTGGCCCCTAGCCCTGACAATGTTGCTGAAAACTGCAGAGTCCTGAATAAACACTGTCAGCACTTCCCAAACACTGGAGCTTTAGAAGCTGTGCACGCTTACTACAGTGGAGCAAATGTTCAGCCCTCTTCCTGAAGAAGAGAAATGCCTTCTGCTGCTGGAGCCAAAGTGATGTGGTGCAGTGTGCTGTGTTAGGAGGCTCAATGTAGGCAGGTGTGTGATAGTGCTCACTGAGAGGGATTGTTTGAGTTAATCAAGTGTGATAAATCAACACCTCATGGAGGAGAAACAAAGCCGAAAGATCCCTGCAGCTGTTCATCATGTTCTGGTGGTTTAAAACAAACAAGCAGAAGAGAGAGACTCATAAATTCTTTTGGGGAATGCTAAATGCACATCTGGGAAGAAAACTTGGCTTGTCTTTGATAAAACATTAGGAAGCATGCAGCAGAAACAAAAAAAAATGTGCAGATTTGTAAATGGGCCCTGCTTGGCTGCGAGGGTGGGGTTGGGTTGTCTAGATGAGGTTTTTTAAGGCAGACTGGAACATGCCCAGCAAACCTCTTGTGATTATGGAGTGCAGTGCTTTAAAAGGGCAAAGAAGTGACATTTAACTTTTTTTATTCCCCGGCTTTTAAAATAATCTGGTTACTGTAGACTGCAGTTGAATTGCTGAGCTCAGAAAAAAATTATTCCTGTAAAATGCATTTCCCAGCTTTGACACAGAAACTGCATAATTCCTTCTCGAAGTCATTGAAAAGGAGATGATTTGAAGCAACAGGGAAACTGAAAAAGTCAAGTGCAACACTGAGAATTTTTTTTCATTTTTCATTATTTGTTTTCTATTTCCATGTATATTTCTAAATGGATTAGGGTATATTTTTAAAGTTTCCTCTGGACTTGGCAAATGCTGTTTTTCACTGCATTTTTTACTCATTAAACATTTGTTGAGCTTGGAGCACTTTTGGTGAGACTGCTGAGGCGTGCAGCTTAGGTTACTGAGATTTTGTCAGGTTCTGCTCAATTTTTAATTAATGCCATTTGTTCTGTTGCTTTGCAAATTGTAGGTATCCCAGGCATCCAAGTTAACATGCACATTTTAGAAGCTGAGAGAAAAAGATGGTCCTGTTGTTGAATGAGTAAGGCTCCTGGACTTCCTTTAGAATAGGGTGTTTGCTAAGCAGTACTGTAATTTGCTTTTTTTTTTTTTTCCTGTGATGCTATTGTAAAGGGTGGAGGCGTGTTCTCAGGAGATCTCAGTGGTGTATCTTCCTGGGTGGCACCACTGAGAGTCTAGCCAGATAGCTTTGCATGGTACCTGGTACCCTGTGTTTCTTTGCTGAAATGTTTGCCTTTAGCAGACATCAGTGCTTGACCTCAGCAACTCAGGAGCCCCTGTTGCAATATGTAAGGATACTCTGCTGGTTTCCAGCCCTCCTCTGGGGCCCACCATGCACCTGAACACGGTATCAGCGTAGCAGCCTGCCGTTTTCTGGGAGTGCTCAGTGCAGGCAGGAGTTACTGGTAGACCACCACAAGCGTGTGTGTGCGTGTGTGTACAAGCCAGCCTTTGCATCAGTGATGCAGGGAGGTCTCATCCTTCCTTTTAATCCTCCCTGCTGCAATGTGCAGCTGTTGCTCAGGCAAAGCCTCTGCCCGCCTGTTGAGAGGAGTGATGCATGGAAGGGAGAAGATTGGGGCCAGTGGGTCCTCACATCCTCTCTCTCAAGATGCAGACAGAGGTCCTGTAGGGACCCATCCTGCTTTGAGGTGTTGATAGTTGTTCACTGTGCAGGGGCTGGACCAGCTCCTCTCTGGCTGAGGAAGGGGGCAGGAAAGGACCTCACTGGGTCTGCACCTGACATCAGAGAGGCAAGGCAAAAGAACAAAATTGCCTTCCCCTCTACCCACTCAGCAACCAGAGGAGGTGAGATACTCTCCCAAAGCCAAAACCACACTCTGCTTCATGAGTCAGCAGGATGCAGGAGTCTGGTTGAGATGGTTTTTGTTTGGCAGTGGCTGCAAAAGAGACTCTCTGGGCCGGCTGTGTGTTTGTGTGCATCTTGCAGATAGATCATGCATGGACCAGTGAACATGACTACAGCTTTTAAATCCAGTATTTATGTTGTGTCTTTAATTGATGTAGAGAGATAAGTCAGCCAACAGAGTGATTAATGTGATGGAGCTGGTGAGGAATGCTGTTCAGCTGCAAACTCGACTCAGACAGTTTTTCATCCGTAGCCAGCCGCTTGTAAATGGGCTTGTAACAGCTCATCCTTTAAGTGCTTTCCCTCTGATCCTGCCTGCTCCCATGGCCTGGTCTGTCCATGTCTGGGGGCTCCCCTGGAGAGTGGTGCTCAGTGCAGCTCTTCTTTGAGCAGGAGTTTGGACTAGCAGATCTTTAGAGACCAGAATTGTTACATGACTTTCCAAATCTCCAGGGCCTTCCAATAACAAGGCTCGTTGTTATTCTGGCTTGAAACAGCCAATATTTTTGCTTTTCTCTTGTGAGGGCATGAGGTTCTTGCTTGATTAGAGCAGCCCCTTTAGTGACGTGGATGTGTCAGTGGAGAAAGTCAAAGGTGGCAGGGTTATCACTGGGTTTCTGGAAACATTGTATGGCAATGTTCTTCTTGAAAGTGGTGAAGGCTTTTCTGTGCAGATGGTGTGCCACTTACTGTGTCTGCATTCTCCATCACTAAATCAATTTTGGCCTTATCACGGTTAGTCTGACAGCTCCTGTTCCTTTTCTGTCAAGCTGCTCCTGTCTGTCATCTTAGCAGCCTTGGCTGCTTCTGTGTAACAGGTCTCTTTTCCTTCCATGCTTGGAGAAATCCAGAGAATTTGACTGTCCCATCTTGCATTGAGAAAACTTGCTCTGAAGCAGTGCTACATTGAATGGATAACCCTGTGAACAGCTTTTTCATTCTGCTTGTTGATAGCCTGTGTTTCCAGCCACAATTATAGCTGGGAGGTGTGAGATGGAATTTCAGACTACTGTGATCATCTAGTGTTATGCTGCAGGGATGCAAGGTCCCTCCTTCCCACACTCGGACCAGACACTTGTGACATTCCTAATCTCCTTTCTATAAGTCACATAGGCAACCCATGCTGTGGGGAAACTTTGAAATGCTGTTTTGCAAGGAATTAGGTACTTTCCAAATCGGGCCATACATTTTGCAGCCCTTTAGGAAGCTGTGTTAAACAAACAAACAAACAAACCATTTTCAACCAGTGTCCTTCAAGCACAGAGATATGCTATCCAGGTTGTCAGAGACACCATCTGCTTTTGCAGAGGCAAAGGCAGTATACACACCTTATCTCAAGAAATCTCAGCTTGCTGCTTGTTTAAACTTTCCCCAGTATTGCTCTCTCCCCAGGCTCTGGGACGTAACATCTGCTCTGAGAGAGCAGTTATGAAGTCTACACTTCTCCCCAGAGCATGACCAGAGCTCCCCAGTGTGTGTTCCCAGCATCCAATACGTAGTGTGCCTAGAGTGGAAAACCAAAGCAGCTGTCTCAGAAACTTCTTTGAAAGCACTGGTCTCCAGCTTGTGCTTTTTAGAGGATATTTTTAGTGCACATCGAAGCAGTATGCCTGGCCTCTCCTCCCTCCCAGAGCTCTCCCAGCAACATATGTGTAGTATAGTGAGCTGCTTCACCTGGAGCTTCACTGTGTGGGACCTGAACATTTGCTCCAGCAAGAAGAGGCTTTGTCAGCCTCCAGAGAAATGGTATCAACTAAGCTGAGCACCAGTGCACAGGAGAACAGTATTGTACAAAGATAGTAAGAAAGCCAGTGCCACTCTCCATGGCTGGTCACCTGCTGGGGATTGTGTGCTCAAGCATTGCCCTCAGTGCTGGGGATAATTAGAAATGTTGGCTTATTTTTCCAGCTGCACTGTGCTGCTTGAAGAACTGTCCCTATCACCTGCTGCTTTTCTCCATTGTGACAGCAGCACCCTCTTCCAGCAGCACCAAAGTCCCATTGTCAGGAGCCTGGTTCAAATAAGAGCAAGGAGAATAGATCCCAGGGAAAGGTGTCCAGGTGCCATCTGGGAATATCTGCTCTCCAGCTGGCAACATCCAGTTGAACAGTGAAAGGAGACAAGCTCAGCCCTGCCCAAGAGAAGGGCTTGTCCATTTTGTTAGCTGCCTCAAGGCTGTATTTTGATTATTTATTAGAGCACTTCCCTTAACAAAAGCAAAGCAACTGCTTTCCCAAAAGCCACACTATTTACCTGACTTTGCTCTGGTGGTCAGAAGGAGCAAACTTAGGCCAGCCAAAAGCATTCTCTGTCCTCCCCTTTGAACAATGAACTACTCTGTAAAAATTATAAATGTTTAAACAATGAGGCATCTCCGGTGGCATCTGCTGTTAAATCTGTGCCAGGAATCAGCTGGGGTACAGGCCAGAGGTATATTTGAACCAAGAAAAAGTACATCACTTAGCAATGCGAGGATTGAAAGTACTACAAACTGCAAGGGCATGATTCTTCTTTGACATAATCCATTGTAATTAGTGGCCACTCTATAGCAGTGGTCCTGTGTGTAACTCACCTAGATGAGACCAGCACAAGAAGATACTTTTTGTCCAAGCAGGCAAGGTTTCTGCTTCACCTTGGGCCAAATGAATATCCTGGTGCAACCACAGATCAGCTAGTCAAGTTGCCATGGAGACTTGTTTGATGTAAAATCCTCTGACTTCCCTGAGCCCCTTGCTGGGAGAAGGAAGATCAATGACATCCAGTCCGTGTCATGGCACAGGACAAACTCTATTGGTGATATAAGTCTTAAATCACACACTTATGAAAAGCTCATGCTCAGTGCTGTAAAATTCTGAATGACTGTAGGATGAGAACAGGGCTGGATTGTGTGGGGATTTTTAGTTTGTGCATATTCATGACAACTGGAGGCTGGGATTATAACTTTGCTAAAAGAACAGAGTTTTTTTGGCAGTTTGAAAACTTTTAAATCACTATTCTTTGTGTGAGGAACAATCTGAGGCTTACATTACTTGGCGAACATGTTAAAGTGATGCCTATAGATGTATGTATGTACTTCATAGGTACAGTATGACTTCCATGGTCAGCACTCCAAAGCCTGCTGTTCTTTTCTGAGGCTTATTTTGGTTAAAGCACATCAGCAGCTGCAAATTTTGTTAGAGTGCTTGTTATTTTAGTTGTTCTCAAATTAGGTTAAACAGTCATCAGAGCTTTTACAGATTTAGGGTATCCCCTGAACTGCCTGGATCTCCATGTGTTGTCCACCAGGGGCTTCCTATTGTCCTGCATGTCTTAAGCAGAGGCATGTATTTGGAAGTTTAAGCAAGGATTACTCAATAGGATTTTCTGCTAGCTTAACACTGGGCTAACTCTCCCCCTGTTGATGTCAGACGATGCCTACACTAGGAACATCCATGCTGACTTCTGAAAAATCACACTCTGTGGATCTAATACACAGCTTCACTTCTGAAAATGTCAGCCTCCCTCTGTGAAAATTCAGCAAGGGGAGATCATGTCCAAAAGTGTCCAAGCAGGACAGGTGCCTGTGATGTCCCCTGCAGTACAGTCGTATGGCAGTAGTGAGGGTTTCTTTCTGTAACTGTGCAGATTTCCAGAAGAATGTCTAGCTCTTAGCAGGGAAGAGAGGAGCAGCAGGGCTGACGTATCTCTTGGGCATCTGGAATGCCTCACAGACGTTTCCCTTGGGAGGTTTAAAGAACCTTTTGACAAGTTGCTGGTCTAAGTAAAAATACCTAAGGAAACCCAATGGGTTTTTCTATTGTGCTTGAGTCAGGTCAACGTTAGCATTATCTGCATTATTCCTGGGAAGGGAGAGCAAAGCCTGAGGGTGGGATTCTTACCTGGAATCATAAAAGTCTTATCATGGAGTTACCTTTAAGCACTTGGGCAACCTCATTGAGGCCATGCCTTTGTACTTCACTGGATTGTGGCCAGAGTGATTGTGTCTTGTAGGACTGAGACACAAGTGGACTGCAGCTCAAGAAGAAGTGAAGAGGGACATCCCCATCACCTTGCTTGGGTGATCTGTAATCCTGCAATCCTTTTTCAGGTGCTGATCTCTCTTGGGTTACCTACATCCCATGGTGATGCAGTGCAAAGATGTGGGTAAGCACTATCACACTTGGAGTCACAGTCAGGAAGTGTCATTGGCCCTCCACCTGAGTTGTTGCAGTGTTTTTTTCCCTTAGGCCAAGAAAGGGGACTGAATTTTCAGTTTTTGTTGTGTGGTACCCACACAGGAAGAGTAACTCTTGGTAGTAGTAGAGCAGAAAAACATTTTGCATGTGTGTATACACATACCTTTTGCATCTCTTGTGTGCAGACCTAACCTTACAGGGCCTGACAGCAGTCCTTGCAAGAACTTTCCTCTGGGTGGCCTCCTATCCCCTTTGCCAAGTATAGAAACCTTATTTCTGATAATGTTGAACTCAGTTTATTCTCATCACTGAATCACTGGAGTGTTTTTCGTGCAACACACTAGAGACAGTCCCAGTCTCACTACTTTGTGGTAACTTCTTTGTCTGCTGTGAAGCAGCATTGAGGTAATCACTACGTCTTTTCCAGCAGTGTGAAACTTGCTACTCTGACTCTTGGGGCATTTGTCGTCTCAGGTTTGAGGCTCTCCTGCCACTAGGGCACCCCGTTTTGTCCCTGGGAACATGCATGGCCAGAGAAGCATACTCTTCAGTGGTCAGAATCAGAGCTGTGCAGATGTAAGTCGAACCTTGGTTCATGGGAGATGTTTCCATGTGCTGCTGAGGTCCATAAGAACTCAGACGTATACTTGCTTACACAGAGATGCTTTCCTGAAGCAGAATTTGTCACTCTTTTCTACAGGTACCAGAGGATGCCCTCCCTTATTCTGCCTCATATAACTGGTACTAGAATGATCATTTCCTGACAAATGAAGGCACTTAATCAGTCCTCTTCCTCTTGGAAGAGGGACTTTTGGGGATATTATTATATCATTTGAAATAATATTTTGGAATTTAAGTTTACATTGCTTTATTTTTCACTTGAGGTGACTGTATATAAATATTTTCCTCTATTTTATCATTGCTGATAAAGTAAGCCTATGGTATACAGACAAATAATTTGCCTTTGATGTATTGAAACTGTGAGATATAAAGTAGACTTCTCTCTCGTGTCCATGTTCCTGACTATAACTCCGTTCCTCTGTGTTTTTATAAGTTGGAATAAATGTTGCTTACGGGCAACAGAGAGCCTGCAAGCTTCCCAAGAATTTTTATGTAACTGAAATCAAGCAACCCTCGTGAAGGATCTCACATATGTATAATGATATATGTATATGTACAAACTTTAGAAATAAACCGAATCTATTTCATCTTCTGCAGTTGCATGTTTTTTACTGGAGCACTTACCATTGCTTCCTACAAGTCAGAACATGAAGGTGGCTTTACCAGCTCGTAGAGCAGCCTCTGGCTGTCCTGCTCAGGGAAGATACAGGCCAATTAGCTGGTGCAGCCTTTTCCCCCGTGTGCCCTTCTGACAGTCAGCAGTTTCAAGGTTTCTCGATCTGGAGGGTGCATGTACTGTCTGCCTTGCAGACACACAGTGTGGACCTGAATACCCCCTGCCAGGGCAGAGGCCAGTGCAGCCCCACACAAACATACAGCAAACACTCTTTACCAAAGTGAGCACGTGGAGGTGTGTGGCTGGGATAACTGATGGAGCCAGTGCTACTGCATGTGCACTACTTCTGTGTGAGAGCAGCTGGGGCATGTCTCCTTCCTTTTGCACCTCTGCAAGAGGTGGCCTCCCCTCAGGGCTGTGACAAGGTATGTGCCCTGCAGAGTTACCGCTACTTAGCTGTGAAGAGAGACCAAGAAGGGAGTTAATGAATTAAAAATGGATTTACCAGCACATGGGTTAGAAGAAGGAGGCTGAAGCAAACAGCTGATCAGAACTCATTGGAAGCTGACCTGAAAAATTTTATGAGGTAATTCATTTTGAGGGTATTGTCAAGGTTGAGACTTGCTGTTGGCCTGGTGGATAAGAAACAAGGACCCATGAGAGGCAGAAAAGTTATACACTAAAGAAAACAGGGGAGTGCAGAAAGACAGAAGCAGGAGTGGATAAGAAACAATGGCTGTTGAAAGTGAAAGGAAACAGGCTCTACAACACACAGAAAGCGAACAGCTTTGTGCTTGCAGTTCTTGGGTTGGACATGGCTCAACATGGGAAGATAGGGTACTGTGTGGAATGTGTATAACAGGGCAGATGAAGAGGATGTGTCCCAGGTGGGTCACGGAGAAGCTTTACAACAGGGCTGGGAGCTTGTATTTGAAGACTATAGTAAGGAAGACATGTTTTTTCTTACCAAGATCTCTGATTGTCTGACCATCTTGAGATGATTATTTCTTTGCATTTTTTCCTCCCAGAGACTCAGCATGTTGCCTTTAGATGAATGGCAAGACCTGCAGCATTTGAGACAGTTACATGCTCTTTCTTTTTCAGACTATGCCATGGTATGTCAGATTTTTTAATTGCTTTTCCACCCTGGTTACTTCAAAGCACTCAGGGTTATGGTTCCAGTGTGTGTTCCTGGATTAGTATATCTTATATGAAAAGACTAAACAAAGTGGTGGTGAGGATGAGTGGGAGTATTTTACGAAGATGTATTAAATGCCTCCTCTAAGCCTGACTGAATGTTAACGTCAGTGCTGCTCACTACATATTTTCCTATTTTGTCTTCCTAGCTGACAAAGTCAACGCTAAGCATTTTCTGATTATTTTCTGCCTGGAATCATTAGTCGAGTCACGTTGCTCACAATGCATTAAACTAGAACAAAATGACAGAACAGGTGCAAAGTGAAAGACAGATGCATTTATATTCTTTTCATTGTCCATTTTCAGTTCGAGTTTCAAAATACAGAATATAATTATCGAGGGAGACTGAAGGGGCTAGCTTGTGTATGCAGGTGAAACCTCCACAGTCCACAGAACCTACATATCTTTTTGGCTATTTCTAAATAATGTAGCATGAGAGAGTGACTTAGCCCAAAAGTAAAGCAAAACTTGGTCTAAAGTTGTCATGGGTATCTCTAGATTAGAAATGGGATGTTCTTACCCAGCAGAGCAGTGATGTGCTGCAGTTGCCTTCCAATCCCTAACGTTCTGTGATTCTGTGAAAGGGCAAAAATACCCAGTAACCTTTGAGTCAGAGCTTGAAGGGGAACAATATCCTGGTGCCCCAGGTTTTCATCTGTCAGGCCATCGGATGTTCCGGGTCTTCCTTTCAGTGTTTGTGACCAAATTGATGTTTCTCAAAAGAAATTATGCCAGCCACTACACTAGCCATTTCTCCCAGAAAAAAAAAGGCTATCATAGAAAACATGAACTACTGCACAACAGCTAGCCACCATGCTGCATTTGCTGTCATGGTTGTTTTAATTTTCAGGCAATTCTTCTGATCCCATTCCACATCTAGTTTTTGAATGGATCAGATACATAGATGATGTGAGTCTTTGTTTTGCTGGTCTACTCTTGACAACAAGATGCAAAGACAAGGAGCGTAACTGGGATGAGGTGGAGGAATCCGGGCTAAGTAGACTGATTTGCCTCAGAGAACGTGTAAGGTAATGTGTTGCTATTATGAAATAGAAATATTTGGAGAGGTCTTTGCCTTCTGTACCCAGATAGGGTGTATCGGTAATACTGTATAAGGCTGAGGTTGCCCCAGTAACAACTTTGGAAACACCAGACTTTGCTACAGATGTTGCTGAATTGGGCCAGTGAGGCAAATGTAATGAGGGACATGTCATATCTTAGGGAGGACCTTGGGCAGAGAAAAGATGGTAAAAGGGTTGTTCCAGAAATAAAAACGATGAATAAGGTAGAAAATCAGGTAAAGAACAAAGCACAATGAATCTTCTGAAAGGAGCGCAGGTACCTACAGATGACAGTGATGCTGACTTGCAAAACCGAGCTGGCAGGACTCCCTCTTGGGCTTCCCATCAGGTCTGTGTCTGAAAAACTCAGTGTGAGAGGATGGGCAGCAGAGGCATAGATTTCTACCCTGGCGTTAGGTCATATAGGGAGGGAAAGATGGTGGATTTGTAAGTGAATAGTGGATGTGTGTGATTCATCAGATTTTTAAGAGTGTTAGATTAATAGCTTTATAATTGTGTGTAATAGGGTGGAAAATAGTATAATTGCAGATTAGTAATAGTGGTGTGTTTATTTGATAATCAGTATATTGATTACTTAATAAATTGACCAGTTTCTTAATAACATGTTGCTTAATCACTGAACACTGTATTTTCCTAAGGCAGTTACATCTTGATCTTGCAATCTAAATGGTGGAGTTGCTTCCTGGAAGAAGAGTTACATGGGGAGGAAGGCTCCAGAATAGTTCCTGCCTAGACTTAACTTGCTTCAGCCACAATTTTAATGACTTGGACAACTGCAAAAATGTTTGTAGGGATATTTGAAAATATTTGAATTATGCAGGAGCTCTCCCAGTGACCACAAGCTGCAAGCGAAAAAGGATGAGTCCTGAGAATGCAGAAAATAACAGTAAAAAGGACATAATGTGAAAGGCAAGGTCTGTGAATTAAAATCTCAGGGACAGACTTTTATAGTACACAAGCATCGTGTTTTCTCGAAGAACAAAAACTGCTTGTCTGCATATGTAACAGCACTGGTGGGCCTTTATCTCTGTGCAGTCTTGGAATGCAGGTGAAATGTACTGTGCAGATGGTTAGAAGACTGCAGAAGAAAGCAGAATATAGCACCGGGAACTGAAAACTCTTCCCAAGGGGTGAGCAGCCAGTTCAAAAGGTGGAGTTAAGGAGAAAACTGAACAAGACTGTAAAGAAAAAGCATGGGAGGCAACTGAACAGCACACAGTTTCAGTTATCACTTGGAAAGGGCAATCCATCAATAAGAAGGGAACAGTGATCTGTGAAGGTTGTGTAATATCTCCCTTTGTCCAAGTGCTCTTTTGAGGAAAAGTTCTCATTCCCTCATTGTTTGCAGATGCACTTTGAATGCTGTCAGGGCTCCCACGGGGTCAGGACAGCATGCCGTGTGCCGGCCTTTAGGGAAAACTGCTCAGAGTTAGCCAAGATACATATTCCTTCCTGTTCTTTGTAGTTCGAAAGACAGCAGCATCCCTGGGTTTGTGCACTGTCTGCCGGATGGGGAGTGGCTTTGCTGTAAAGGGCAGAAGAGAAAAAAGAAAAAACAAAAACAAATACACAACCAATGAGCCGAAGCCCATTTTCCCCTCACCACTATACAGTGATTGTTCAAAATACGTGAGGGTGGGTGGTGGTTGTTTTCGTCCTCCCCAGGAAAATGTCTTCATCCAACCAAAAATCTTCTTTCCAGTCGACCTCACCTTTTGACTCTGAGCTCAGAAGCGGGCAGTAGAGGTGCTCTGTCACCTCTTTGGGAAGGTGAATATTTTTAGTCAGCTTGAGCTACCTACTCCTCTCTGCCCAAGTGTCCAGTATAAAAAAGCACTTTCTCTTTTCAGGGTAATGCAAAACAGGACTTGTTCACTGAGATGTCTCTGGACACTTGTTGTGGGTACAGTCTTCAGCACAGACACATGCCCTGTCATTTGAGAAGTGGTTTTGATCAAGAGGATGATGGGGATGCTGCTGTGAGGGGGGGTGTGGAGAATGCTCCTGTCAAACCAGAAGTGCGTGTGATACCCAGCTCTTGGTGCACACTGCTTCCTCCCATCCCATTCCATCCCATGCTGGACTGAACTGTGCTGGGCTTCTCATAGGTATGAGTACTGAGGCTGGTGTGGATGGAGCCAGAGCCATTACCAGCATAATTACCAGGGTAATAAGGACACCAGTTGCTGCACCCTTGGATTCTTCCAAAGAGATGCCTACTGTGGCGGGAACTTGCAGTGGGCTGTGCCTGGGGTGGGAATACTCTCCATGCCTGGGCTAAAACATCCTGGTGGGACAGTTCTGTGGGGGCCTTGCAGCCAGCCAGTGATAGCAAGCATGGTGTAAAACCTGAGTCCTGATTACTGCAGCCATACCCACGCTTTGTTTCTCAGGCAACTGAGGTGTGGGCAGCAGTTAGAGGTTGTAATCATTTTTTTGGGAAAAAATGCACCCCCCCCCCCCGCAAAGAAAGAAAAAAAAGTGCTCTGTCTGTTTAGCTGCAATTTCTGACTGCACTTTGGACAAACTGTCAGAATTCGCGTTCCCATGGGCAGGGAGCCAGGCTCCCCAACACACTGATTAAACTGCGTGTGGGCAAAATATAGGCAGATGATGGAGACCCAGTACAGTGAAACCTTGGAGAGCTTTGTCTTGCTTTGCTGCTGCTTTCTTTTTGCTCTCCAAACTCCTTGCAGGCTAATCTTCTGACCATACCTCATTTGATCTGTTTTGGGGCCTGAACCTTTGGAGGTGAGCCTGAACTTTGGGAGCTGAGAAAAGAACCATGAAGCCACAGAGACAGCTACTTATAGCGCATAACCCCTGCTGGCTCATTCACCTGCTGAGGAGCAGGTAACCCTGTGAGTGCAGTGTAAGTACTGGAGAGATGAAAAATGTTGGACTACGGTGCTTATAAAGGGAATTTCTTTGTGAAGGGCCAGCCAGTAAAGCACATGTTCCTAGTGCAGCTTCAGCCTCCTGGGGAGCTCCATCTGCTATGTCTTCTCTGAGGAGCACAACTTTGCTTCAGTGAGCTGCATTTCCCTTCTGCAGCCTGGGACACTGGGCTCCCTGCAGCTGACACCACAGGCAGCTGGCCAGGCAGCACTGGAGCTGAGGAGTTTGAGACATCGGCTTTCTAGTCAATCTGCTGCTTACATCTCTCAGCCATAGTATTTCAACTGCCTTGTGTGTAAAGACTGGGGACCATTGCATCGTTCCCAGGATATGTGTCTGCCTGCCATGGTGGGCACACTTAGTTTATACTGACTTGCCTGTTTACTTACTTTTCATTTGGTCCCTCATTGTTTCTTCATTTCTCATAGGGCTCATCAAAACACAGTCAAGAAGGTGAGTTGACCAACCTTTGGATCCACAGCACACATTAGGTGAAGACATATTTCAGGAATGTAATGGTGGAGCACCACTGTGACTCTAGGTTGCTCCACTTCCATGTGGGAGCTGGTGCGACCACAAAGGGCTTGGACTGGATAGCTACACCTCAAGTGAGGTAACTTTGCTTTAAACTGGGTGAGTTGCACTCCACTGAACACCTGTGTGACCATCCCAATGCAGAGGCAGGGTGGCCTCCATGAAGCCTAGCTTCCAGATTGAGGCAGGCTGAATCCCTTTTTTAAATCCCACAAGCAATTTTATTCACATCTTCAGCTAATTCCTCTTGAACTTTCTAAGAGAACAGGCACAAACAAGTCCTTAGAGGTATTTTACAACCCTCTGGGCTCTTGCTGCGCTTATGATTCATCAGATGTGCCTTGCTGTTCAGCTCAGTGTGCAGTCTGACTGATGGAGCCTCCTTGCCAAGCATTAGAAGCTGCAGAAATCCTGCAGGGCCTTGCATGTGCCGACTGTGCAGCCTGGGGCTCAGCCTCTCATGATTACAGGGCAGGGTTCAGTTCTCTAGGTAGTAGCTACATGGAGGCTGAGGTGCCATCTCCAGCACACCCCTGCTGTAATCTGCGTCGGTGTCCAAGAGCCAGGGAAATTTCACCCTCAGTTTCCCCAGGAGCAGACTAAGGCCAGAGCTGCATGTGTGCACACCCGTTCTGCCTGTAATATTTAAATTGCAAACTCTCCAGGGCAGGGGCTTCAGCCATGTACATTCAATAGTAATAAATATTAATCCTTATGATTTGCAAACTGCTTGGCTTTCACAGACTGGTGTGAATTTAATGCAAAACACAAAAAGCCCAACACAGTATTTTATGAGCCCTGGGGACATTTTAACTTGTTCCAGTGTGTGCTTGGCTTTGGATCACAGATGTGATCAATCAAAGGAGCAGTCTTTTCCCTCTGACTCACTAAGGCAGATTCGTTGAATTCAAGAGGTTTAAATATCCACTTGATTCAAGCATTAAGGAGTTTGACTTGGAAAAAATCTTGATGCTGAAACCACAGTGGAGGCAACTGATCCCATCTCTGGCAAGGTCAAGGAAAGATCACTCAAGTACTAAAGGCAGAGGGGATCTGCTGGCTTTCACCAGCTAAGAACTGAGCTTTGAGGGTAATTAACTGTAGATTTCTTGGAGTATCAAACCTTGACAACTTTCCTTGTAAATTTGCTCTAATTCGTCTCTCATCTAAATGGCTTTAAAGAAATGAAGAAAACCAAATCCACCCCCATGTAATGGAATTTTCAGATTTGTCACTCTGCTCCTGGGAAGCCTGGTTTTGCCAAAGGACGTCTAAAATGAGAAGGTAGGAAAAAAACCATGCCCTCGGTTGCCCCTTCAGGCACCTTCTGTTGAAGCACAATTTGTATTTCACATTTCCTCATCAGGCATGCCTTAAGGCCTGACGAGTTTCTGCAATCCTTGCACTGTCTCACCTTGAATGGTGAAATGGTACTACGGTTATTGCTGTTCCCCTTTTGGCTGTGACAGGTGTGAGAGAACACAAATGCCTTTGCCTGTTGGTATGACTTGTAACAGTGTCTCACTGGGGTATGTTATCCCTTGCTTATCTGTGCCCCTCCATGCTTTTATTGATGTGCTAACTGACAACATTGTATTGTATCCTCTCCCTGGGTTGTTCTCCTCTGAGTGGAAAATGGAGCACAAAAAGCCTAACCAACTTTGTCACCCAAGAATTTGTGAGCACATATGGAAGGTGAGTTCCGCTTCCCCAGGAAAGGCAGTGTATCACTTTGTGTCACACTCCTATTTCAGCAGCTTCACGTACTTCGACAGCCTCACCTGCTTTATGAAGATCATCCCTTGTTGGTCTTATCCTTCATTCTTGCTCTCAGCTTTTATTTAGTTCTGAATTGCCATTTGAGGAAACTTCGCAACTGGCTGAATCTCTGCAGTTATAACTAACACCTCTAGAATATGTCCTGCTCTTTTAGCTTAGTGCAGAACCCAAGTTTCGGATCAAACAGTAGAACTGGACAAATGTATTTGTGGTCACTTGTGCTACTGTCATCACTTGAGTTCAGAGTACCGCTATGGTAAGCAGTGTGTAAGCCTCCCATGCCTCCAGACTGTCTTTGAGCCAAAGGTTTATTCCCAAGCTGAAACACAGAGTTAAGAGGTTTATTGGACTTTTTACCGTTAAACACTTATAGGGTCAGGACGCACTGTCTGGCTGCAGAGCAAGAAGAGTAGCAGACAAAACAGTTAGAAAAGGCAGATAAAGACACATAAACAGGCACACTGTGGCCATTTGCCCATGGTCAAAACACTATTACTGTTAACTGTCCTTAGAGCTGTTGTTACGCACAATAAACAAAACCAGGGACTGCTTGGATTGAGGTTGGAGGTTAGCTCTGCCCTGGCTATGGCTTCCATCTTGCCAGGTGAGGAAAGGAAAGCACAACTTCAAACAAATCTAAGCACTAGCCTGTTTTCCAGCTTAAGCACAGCATAAATTATACAGCATTGGCCAAGTCTTCTCATTAATTTCATTCTGTAAGCAATCATAAAACATTTAGTTATATATGAAATATTCAAGTTCTTCTGTGATTGTTTTTGAATTCTTTATATATAATTTAAAGAATTCACTAACACAGAAATTATTGAACATGGATATGTCAGATTACACAATGAACTAAGGAGGGACAAGGATACTGAAAACCAAAGGATTTACACAAAATATAACAAAGGATTTTGAGTGCAATATTTTACTTAGGTAAAGGAGACATACAAGGAGACATAGTCCTGGACTTTAAGACTAGAAATTACCTTGTTAATGTGCTGGACCTAGCTCTACTCTGTCTGAAAAGCCCAATAACATGGAGTTATTATTACTGGTGCTAAGCTGTCATTACACTAGATGAGTTGCCTGACTTCGCTGTGTGCTTTAGTGCAGTGAGTCCCAGCTTTTGCGAAGTGTGCTCCAGAAAACATCACCTGGTGGTTCCCACAGATGTAAGCTAGGAAAGCCTTGATAGAAAGATTTCAAGGGATCTGCCTTGTGCCTAGGTAAACTGCTCTTCACATTAAAAAAATGTGCCATGCTGGCTGTGATGTTGTATCCCTGACATGTGCTGTATGGTCATAAGATACTTGTGCCATTGTCAAAGACAACACAAGAACTCCAACAGGGTGAAAGAACCTTGTTCTGATCTCTCCTGGTGCTATATACTTACTGACTTTCTATGTGCACCCCCAGGCTGCCTCCTTTGAAAGTAGAGGATAGCAATATGGGGGAGTAAAGGAAGAGCTTCCAAGCTGAAAGCCCGCCTTGCTCCTTCCTGGAGCTGAGCTATCAGTTCCCAAGTTGCTCCCTGTTAGCTCTCCTGCTGGCAGCACCGTCACAGCTGCCCTGGGCTGCATAGGACTGTTGGAAAGTGTCCCCCAAACTCAACGAGTGGGCAGGGAGGGGGTGCGTGACCGGTGCCATGCACAGAGCACAAGTCCCCTGCCAGGCACCTGCTTGTGCTGCTCTGTCAGTGCCACTGGAAGAGTCAGAGAGGTCACAGCAGCAGTGAGCAACGCTCCCCAGAGGCAGAGGACGAGATCGTCCCATCTGGGTGGCTGCATGGGCTTGTCTGGTGCAGTACAAATAAGGGATCTGTGTCTGCAGCCAGCCCTTGGGGAGAGAGGGGAAAAGGCATGAACCCCACAACTGTGGCAGAGCAGAGCTCAAAATGTGCTGCCACCATGCAAACACCCCGTCACAGCCCAAGGGATGGTAGTGCTCTGGGAGAAAGGCAAAGGAAATCACCATGGAAGGGCTGTAAAGGCAGAATAGACTGAAGGGCTGACAAGTGGGGAAGAGATGAAATCCAGTGCTGTGAAGAAGACTGGATCAGAGCTAGCAAGTGCTCCCAGCTGTCAGAGGACAAGAGAGAAGACATCAGGGAGGGCTCACAAGGAGTATGGGGGCAAGGGCAACTAGGAGATGCCCAGGAGACACACCAGCATCTCCATCTCTTGTCCCAGGCCTTGGTCTTGAGGTCTTTTGCTGGTGTCAGTGTCAGCAAATAATGAATCATCACTCAGAGCACAGAAATGGATCTCACATTGCTGCAAGTTCCCTGCCGGATTGTCTGAGTTGTGCTGCAGGGTGGTGATGGGGTTGGCAAGATAAGAGAGGGGGCAGAACTTGCTAAATGAAGCTTGTTGTTTTGCTTTGGCAAAAAAAAAAAAAAAAGTTACGGCTATGATTATTCACCCTTCCCAAGGCTGTTAGTAGGCTGTAGGTGTATAGGGTTTGAAGACAAATATTATTAATTTAAAAACCAGATGAAAAAATTCAGTGACCAGCTGTTCTTCTGAATAGAAATAAGAATTTCTGGCGACCCAAACACCTGTTCATTATTACTGAAAAGCCAAGTGCTTCTGAAAAACCTGTCTTTTTGTGGCTTCTTGTAGTTTCAAATCTGATGCAGCTGCAGGAGGGGACATGGATTAGTAGCGCAATAGCTGCAGGACCAGAGGGAACAGTTTGTGCATTGCATCACAGCAGCTAAGAAAGGCATATGTGAAATATCACCCTCCCATCAGCCACGCAGGCATATATCACAATTCTTTCTTTCCCAGCTGGCGCCCACTTCAGGAGACAAAGAGGAATGGAGCACTGTGTTGGCAATGTAATCACCAATTGCAGAGGAAAGGGCAGTCTTTGGTGAAATTATTATCATTCAATCTGTGTGCCTGTTCCAGAAGAGCCAGGACTTAACGTTCTTCCTGAGCAAAGAGAAAGCAAGGATGGAGAGGGGCAAACCACTGTGCATTTTAAACAGCTTTGATTCTGAGTCGGAGTTTTATGTTAAATGCCATGATTCATCTCTATTTATTTTGTTAGGCAGTGAGCAAGCAGAAAGTCTAGCAGCTGAAATGGTGTGCCTTAAAGATTCCTGACAGGCAATCCATCAAACAAGTATTGATTAGTCCTGCTACAGGAGCCATTTTGCACGATAAGACCTGTATTCTTTACTCTGACAAACGCTCACTTAGATGTAAATTAGCTGAAGGTGTCCTTCTCTCACACTGTAGGGCTGAATTCAGAAAGAAGGTTTAGTCTCCTAAAAGCAGACATGCAGAAAGGATAGCAAGAGCCATCAGGAAAAAAAAAATATAACGAAGATTCCTCTGCTCCAGGAGGTGTTTTTTTCCTTTTAAAAAAGCAGGAGAGAAGACAAAACCAAAGACTCCCAAGTCCTCTAGTGGGCTGAAATGGCCAAAGGAAGGTTTGCTTTCAATGGTGCTACAGAACAGTCTAGCCTCACTTGTCTCCCGTGGAGCATAATGTGGAGGAATTCAAAGGTGAGAAGGCTACAGTGGAGGTGCTACTAAAAAATTTAGCCTTGCATGACAGGTGGAAACTCGCCTGCATTGCGCCAGTAGTGTCCATGTTAGTACAATGGATGAGCCAAGCTTTGCTCTCCCAGAAGGAATCTAAACATGCTGCCCTTGATACCTCCCACCAAATGGTTAATTCTTCCTTAATTTTACAAATATTTCTGAACTCAGTGTAAATGTCTGACTTCAATTTCTGGACATTGGTCCCCATTGTACCTTTCTCTGCTTAATTGAACAGCCTTTCAGGATCCAGAATTTTTCTTCTGCTAAGGAGCTTTTGCACTGCGATCATGGCCTATTTAGTTATTTCTTGAAGAGCTAAGCAGATCAAACTCTCCACTTCTCTCAGTACTGGGCATCTGCTCTGATCCTGCCCTCAAATGCCCATTCTAGTTTCTCAATGTCCCTGCTCATCTGCAGTTCAAGTACTGTTACAGGACGATGTGCTTAGATGCAGTATTACACCTTTGGTTTCCTTCACATGGGGTGCAGAAACAAAGTCACATCTCTTGTCCTGCCCCTTGCACCTCTGGAGAGGTTTTCCAGAGGTACTGCTCCTAACACCTGGTGCTGATAGCCAGAACATAACATTGCGTTTTTCTGGGCTCCATGGTGGTCTCTGGATGAATTTCGTCGAAATGGATGACGTACTAGGCTTTAAGCTCCCAGAGCTTCTTTTTGTCCTCAGCTATGACAACAGGTGGTGATGTTACTTTAACTGGCACCATGTTGCAATAATTTTTCTCTGGTTTCCCCGAAGAACTGAGTTATGCAGACCTCCTTCTTGTGTCATAGCTGAAACCTTCTCCCACATTCATGAAAAATACATGGTGGTGAAGTAATCAGTACAAGCCCATGCTTGGCTGTTTGTAAAGACTGGATGAGAGGCACCTTGCTGGTTGTGCCTGGTGAGACCTCTACATGCCTGATTTTCAGTCTCTCTGTGGGCAATGTACTCTTGATACTTGCAATTAATAGCATTTTCTTCCTGGAATTAATTAGGTGTTGCCAAATCAACAAGGAATTCCTGAACTGGGTAGGATTCAGATGATTGCTGAAGGTGCTGTGTTCAGTCAGAGGCTCGGCACACCCGTAAACATCAACTGAACAACTGGAAAGCCTCACAGGTGAACATGAGTTAGTAGCCTGTTGAGTACAACAGCTGGACAGAGGTAACATCTGGGGAATGTCCTGGGTTTTCATCCCAGTTATGCTACAATGCAGCAGACAGTGCTTAAATGTCTGCAGCTGGTGGCTAAACGCTGACAAGAGTTGCTGCCTGCCCTGGAGATGGGTACAGGGCAGGTAAATTGCCCCAGGTGACTCTGGAGGGCTCTGCTGTAGCACAGGTGAGTGACAGCCCTGCTAAGTTGCCATGTGGGCTTTCCCCTGCTCTTTGTCAGATGTAATGCTGTCTCCATTGCCCATGGAGGTCTTCATCTGAGGCTCTTCCTGTACCTTAGTCCTTATTCTGGCAATATGCAAACACCTTGCTATTCCACAATATCTGTGTGATATGGATTTAGGTTAGGTTTAGGTAGCTTAAGACATTACTGTAGTCAGCTGCCCAATCTGTCTCTTGGAAAGGTGTTACTGGACCTGAAATAAAGAAGTACATCCATCTTTTGTCTGAGATGGTTCAGCTTGCATCACCAATGCACCTGAAGTTGCACTAAAACGATTAGGCTATGAGGTATGCATCCTATGCATCCTGGTATGCTAGATCATGCAGGAAATAATGTAGCAGAAAAGGAAAATGAACCACTCTCTTCCAAACTACTGCAGAAATCCAGTTTCTATCTTGAAGAAAATATTTGATTACAATGCTTTGGCTACACTGATTCGGAATAACTTCAGTTCCTTTGGCTTTGATGCTGTTTTAGCCCTGGCCAAAGCTAAAACTGTATAGAGCCTAAACCTAAAAGTGTTTTGAACCATGGCTGGTGTGAAATATAAAAATCTTACCAAAGCTGTGACTTGTACTCTTTCAGATTTTATGGGGTTTTGTTGTTGTGTTTTTCTTTTTTTTTTTCTTTTTCTTTGTAACTAATTATTGCAGGAACAGGTGGCAGGGGAGAGGGTAAATGTGCCTATAGAGATGTGTTCAGTCTCAGCCATTTAAAACAGCAATTAGTGGTAATCTCTTCTAATTTATTAACTTGCACATGATCTGATATTACAAAATATTAATGAGAGCTGGACAGGGAATTTAACAGCAACAAACTATCTGTATGCATTTGAGTGTGCAGCTTACTAAACTGTTGTGATAGTACAATTTGAAGACATGCCACTGTGTAAACTGATGTGGCCTCACCTACTCTAGTCTGTGTTTATAGTCACTGGCAACTCTCAGTACTTTGCTGTTGCTCTTGGGGACCATATTTACTTCACAGCTCAGGTATCGATTTGTCCTATCAGGGGCAGGCAGAAAAACATTGGAGAAGCATAGGGCAGGATCCCACCAGGGCACTGGAAGAGTAAGACCTGTAACTATGAAGCATGAGTGTCTAATTAGATTGTTAAGTTTGCAGCAAAGGGGTTAGAATGGACACCTGCTGCCAGATAGACATACCAGCTGCAAGGACCTATAGCGACTTATCGGGTCTCATGCACCACATGCTGCCCTGTTTTGCCTCCATAGTCCTATAATACCTCTTCACCACTGCTCAGTGCCTTTCTTAGCAATATGCATTTCTGGCCTCCCTCCTTGAAACACCTCAACAGGAGTTTTTGTGTTAGATGTGGATGCCAGCAACCATTAGCAAGATGCTGTAAGACTGGTAGTTCTATATGGCAGTCTAAAACAAAACAGGAGGGATATTCCAAGGACATGGCAGCACTTTTACTATTTTTCTAGCAGTACAATTGGCCAGCTTACAAAAATGGGGCAAGAAAGGGTGCCAAAGGAAGCCAACACAAAAGATGGAGCAGCACTTAAAGATATATGATCATGTGATTCACCTGCAGTGCCATTCAGGCTGTGAGCTCTGAATGCTCACCATATGGAAAGCTTTCAAAAAGCCAGACCCCACACCTGTAGTACATCCCCCCTTTGCTGCTGCTTTAGTCCAGCCATCTTAGACATCTCTGATAATGTCACTCTGCTGGTGACAGAGACAGAAGGCAATGGGACCTTGAGGCACTGAAAGGATGGTGGCCACCTGAAGGGCTTGTTGGAGGTTACGAACTCCAGTGTCCTGTGGCCAGTGCTGATGAGCCTCTGACTGAGAGGGGCAAATGCAGGCCAGTCCTCTTGCGAGCTGGCAGGCATTGCTCTGCTCTGTGTTCACCTCTGCAGCAGCCTGTTCGCAGCCCCCTACAGCCCCCTTTCCTGCCTGTCTCAGCTGTCTCGGGTGTTTGCAAGCTGCATGGTGCTGCTTGCTTCTGTTTCCACCTGGGGCAGAGACAGAGGGTATGGCTGGGCAGCACCAATACCTCTGTTTTAATCCACCTGCTGAAAGTCCTGCTCTGTGATGACACTGAACGAAGGAAGCAGAGAGCAGTGTCTCCTGGGAGGTGGGAAATAGACAAGGAAGAAGCCACCTTTCTAGACACTCATTTTCTTGCATTAAAAGTTGGCCAGGTATCTGTGTGCCAACCCAGCCACACTGCCCAAAGAGAAAGGTGGGAATGCAGGAGCTGGCCAAGACCTGTGGCACATGGAGCCTTATGTCTGGCTCAGCTGTGATGAGCAGTGGATGATACAGGGGAAGGCGTGAGAGTCCTCCAGTGGTTTTTGACTTGGTCAGAGATTCCTGGAGTCCACAATGCTGTCCCTGGGCTGTGCTACACTTCAGCTGCCACCCTGCTCCTTCTCTCTTGCAGCACTTATCCAGAGAAGCCCGGGAGTACAGCAGAGGCAGTAAAATTTGTCTCATTTAGCTTGTGCAGCAAGTGTGATTGCCAGCACCTTCAGCAGGACACATCCTAGTCCTATGCCCATGTACTTACTTTGTGTATATATCCCTGCTACAATATGACTATCCCTGCCCTGAGGCATGAAGGATAGGTAAGGAAACTTTGGCAAACCACAGGGAAACTCCTTCTCTGGTGCAGCCTGTGGGTGGGTGTCTGAGGCTATACCAGTGCTTGCAAGAACAGAGGCTGAAAAAATGGCCACAGCTACCCTTTACAGGGTCAGGGAAACACAGGCTGGCATCTGCTGAAGAAAACGCAGGGTGTCTGCGCTCCCTGGGCTTTTGGTGTAATACCAGCTCTGGCATCCTCCTTTGCCTTGCCAGGGGGACACAGCTGACCTTCTCTGGCTTGGGTCCTGGCAGTGGACGCTCAGGGTTTTGCTTCCCCTGCCCCTTGGAGGCCAGCGTACTCTCTGAAGCAGAAAGAGGATTTGCAGACTCACACTGTGGCACCCTATGTCCTTTTCATGACTTCAGAGGAGCAGGGATGGAAATGCTCTCCACTGATGCACTAACTCTTATGTAAGTGCTACCTCAGTGTGCTTGACCTCTGGAGATGGGATGAGGGAACCCACACAAACAGCGATAGTGGCCTCAAGAATATCCTGTACTAGGAACTTCCTTAGTTTAGTTACAGACTTTTTAATTTTTCTTTGTGGTATATTTAAACCTATTATTTGCAAATGTTTCCGCATCCAAGTGTTATTGTGGGGGTGGAATTACCCAGCTGCCCATCCACCAAGCCATTCAGTATCTGAGGCACAGCATTAAATATCCATTTATGAGTACTTCTTCTGAAATGAAATCTGGATCCTTCTGTCCCTGAAGCTGCAAGACATTCTTGGCTTCCTCAGAGGCTTTTGTACACCCAGTTTGGACTCACCCACAAACATTGCTAGGCAAGGATGTACACCTTCTGGAGAAGTTCAGGTGCTGCCCTGGCATTCAGGCTGCATATCAACACCAGGTCTAGTTGCTGCTTTCCCCGCTACTCTTACTCAAAACATGGTGAAAGCGAGTCAGCTGCTGGATGTTTCCTACAGAGCTTAACCGAGTAACACTTGTGAATAGAAAAGCTCCTGTTTGCCTCCACCTCGCTTTCAGCTGCAAAAGACCATCTGAAGAACGGCAACAGCCTTCTACTTTATGATCTTCCCGTAACACCAACCCACTAGAGCAGTTAAATCTTTCATTTTGATACCAGTAGGTGGCATCGCTTACTCTTTTAAATGCCTGAAAGTTAGGCAAAGCATTCGGCCTTGATTTCAGAGGTACCCTGTTAGAAAGTCTCAGAACCTTTCCCAACACTGCAACGGCATCTAAATCCAGTGTCTAAATTTAGGCTGAAAACAAATCTGGTTTCTAACTGCTAGAGGAAAGAAGTTTTGTGAGCACTTCCCTGCTGGAATTACCAAGGCAGAAAAACTAGGTAGTTTTATGCTGTAACATGATGAATTTCTGAACAGGGTTGCGTGCTGTGGTAACCTGTGATATCAAACTGCACTTCATGACTTTGTCATTTGTACAGTGATGTGCTAATGCAGTCTGCTCAGTGGAGCTGGGCCACTGGCAATTACAGCACCCTCTTGCACTATGTTGTAACCATGGTTGCAACCATGTTGTGTCACTCCGTGGTACAGACTGCCAAAGATGTGGCTGTGCCATCTCCCTTCCTAATAGACAGCCATTTCCTGTCCTGGAAATAAAGCACATGAGACACCATCCCTCTGTCACAAAATGAGAGGGGGAGTTTTCCAAGTGGATGTTGAAAGTTCCTGGGTTTGGCTCTGCAAATGCAACTTTACTGAGAATCAGCACTCCAGGAAAGGGAACTTGGCAGGCTAGGGACAGCCCTGGTGCCATCACAGGAGACAACTGTCTACAAGCTACTGGGAGAGGAGAGGCATATGAGGAGAAAGGCAAGCAGCACAAAGGCAATTGGAAGCCTAAGTGGTGAACCCTCCCCAATGTTGTCCAGCATCCAGGAAAACATACACAGACATATATATAACTCTAGGGAAAACCTCAGGGTCTTTTGACTCTTTGTGGGCAAGGAGTCTCCTGGAGGACTCTCCCAGGACTCTAATCCACCCCTGGATTGGACTTATGAGCAGAAGACATGTCCACTCATGAGAGGCCTACTGAAATAGACAGGATATATTAAGTGACATGCCCAAGACCACCCTGGACACCTGTCTCTGAAGCAAAGGGCCAACCATCATGTTGCTTATTCTGACTCAAGGAAGTGGTCGTCCAGGCCGAACATTTTATCCAACAATCTCTGTGTCATCTTATCCCAGATCAATAGGTATCCCACTGCAACAGCCAATGTGGTATGCCTTGAACATGATGATGGACTGTGTGATTCACCTACTTCCTCTGAGGGGATACTCTGGGCAGAGGACAGCCTGTACAAAAAGGCTGAGCAGCTCTCTGAAGGAGAACAAGGTCCAAATCCACCCTGGACCACTGCACATTACAATCTTGGAGTGTGGGGAAAGTTTTATGAGCTGGTCAAAGCCCATTGTTTTGCCTTCCATCAGGCCAGTCTGTTTCTCACTGTCAGGATAGTGCACTACTGCACACGCCAGTGCTCTAGTTCCTGTACCCATGATGACACTACCTTTCTTTGAGCAGAAGGTAGACTGCTATTTTCTCAGCTATGCATATAATCTGACACAAATATGTGATGCATGTGAGACATCATGCAAGCTGCCCATGGCAAAAGCAAACATGCTGCTCTTGGCTCTACAGTCATCTTCTTTTACAGTGTCCTGTCCCCATCTTCTGATTAGGAAAGGCTTCTTGGAGTGCACCTCTGTTCTTTCAGGAGTTGAAATAGCCCTAATGGACCAGAGCCTACATGGGACCAGAGCCTACATGGGACCAGAGCCTACATCCTGTGCAGCTGGGATTCTTGATCTACACCACCGAGATGCCACCCTAGGACTTGATGGAGTAGGACTGAGGCTCATCTGGCACAGAAACTGGAGCCATATGGAACACACCCCATCAGCAAGACCTCAGGACACAGACAGTGACCTTAGGCCCTTTGTCTTTTCACCCTTAGCTGAAAGGTCCCATGTTCTACCTCACACCTCAAACTGCTGACCAGAGCTGATGATTTTAGCCCCTGAACACTAGCTGTGCAGCAAGAGCAAGGCCTGTAGAATACATTTCCTTATCAAATTATCATTATTAAACACCTTTCAGTTTGTATCATAATATTCCTTTGTCTCAAACTGAAGAGTCCTGAATGAAAAATATAATTAGTATCAGACAATGTTCACTGTGAATTAAAAGACTTTTGATTCCACTGTATATTAATTCTATGAAGCCTACTTAGATTACATCTTCATGATCTATTTTTAAATTGCAGCAATTAGAGTCTATTATTCTTCGAAAGTGACGTATGATAAGCTGTGGGATGTTCTCCTGCGTAAAGTCAGATTGTTTTCTCCCATAGTGACTTTACCATTTTTGGTTGCAGACTCTTACAAAAAAACTGAGGGTGGTTCAGTTTCCTAAACACAGGTACCCAGCACCACTTTAAACATTCCTGGGATATCCAAACCCTCCACCCCGAATACGCAGATCTGGTATGGTACCTATGGGTGCACAGGGTCCACAGACTATTGGCTGCAAGATACATCTTCGGTAGCTTGTCCCTTTGTTATGCAATATAGATTTCTTCTTTCATATTCACGTGTCAATGGAAAAAGAGTGTTGTTCTCTGACACTGGAAGAGTTATGGGGGAATTAGCCTCTTGGGCTAATAGTCAGCTCATCACCTACTTATTCAATGTCATGACCAGAGCATCTCAGCCAGAATGGACCAGGATAAGCAGAAGAAAAGAGAACAGGAAGGGCTTCTATGGTGGGAAACAGTGAGTTAAAATAAAGCAGTGAATGTACAGCTTGGCCGCTTTGACAATAAGAAATTACATATGCCTCTCTTTCGCTTGTGCAATTGAGAAGCTGAGAGCCAAGTATAATAGAAGGCAGTCCATGATCCAGCAGAGCTTTTTTTTTGTTTTGTTTTTTAATAAAAGATGTCTCTGCTTTCTTTTATTCTACAATTAGGAAATCACTCTCCCCCACCTGTAGCCATAATGGCTTTGGCTGCAAATTTCATAGGTCAGGCCGACCCAGATTGTGCTGTTCCTTTGATTGAGAGAGCAGCAGCACAAAACACATGGTGTCTCCTTCTCAGACTTGACTGTGACCCCGCTCTCTTGCTAGCAGACCTTCTTCAACTCTGCTTTTCATCTTGCAGGGTATATCTTCACTTCCATGATATCCACTCACTGGGACCAAATTAGCCCTGAAGTAGTCTGCTTGGGTACTTATTTGGGCATTGCTTTGGTGCCCAGGAGCTGAGAACAGTTCAGCTGCCTGAGAGTGGGTGGCTGGTTAACACAGAGTCCTAGTCCTCGCAGTAGGCCACTCATCCCCAGGTGTGCCTGTGCCACACAGGTGTTTCCGGCTATATTACAATAGCCACATGGTGGTGTTGACTGTGGTATGGGAAAGAGGACAACAATAAAGGGAGAAAATATGACTTCTTACTTGGTGGCACTGCACATACCTGTGTATATTGACTTCAGAGAAGAAGGATCCTTCCTGAATAATATAAAAATAACCCTGTGGTGGTTTTTTTGTGTTGTGTTTTTTTTGTTTGTGGTTTTTGTTTGTTTGTTTGTGTTTTTTTGTTTTTTTGTGGTTTTTGTTTGTTTGTTTTGGTTTTGGTTTTGGTTTGGTTTTGTTTGTTTGTTTTTGTTGTTTTGTTTTCTGTTTGGTGTTTTTTTTTAATGACACTGTGTTGTCTTCCCTGCTACTCAGGACAAAAAAAAAAAAAAAGACTAGGATTTAGTGCAAAAATGACCCATCTGTCCAGAAGCTTTTGAGAAATTTTGGATGCTGTCACTGCCGTGGGTGCAGCATGCTACTCTGGAAAAGGAGAGCCATGATGGAGGAAATGGCAGTGCAAAGCTGAAGGCTGACAGTGCTGGAGAGGCATGTTAGCACTTCCCTCTGGCACAGCCATCCAGAGAGAATGAAAAGGCATATAAGCGAGTCTTTATTTGTTTCTAAGTGTCTGTAGGGCTTGCAAAGCACCATCAGGATATATTGCTGCTAAGGACTACACCTGAGGCTTGAAAGCTAAACTACCCAGGAGCACAACAGGGTGTAAAATGACAAATTGTCCTAACATTGCATGTGTCCCTGAAAGGGATCCAGTGTCGTGACTGGATCAGCAGCCAACGGATATCTCTTCATTAAGGAGGAGACAGAGCAATAAGATGGTTGGAACATACCACAGACAGAGTGGCCCCGTGTTTCCTTGCAGGTCTAGTCAATGAATCCCAGAGCTCTTTTCTTCTATTTATACCCCATTAGCAAGCACCGGCGTCAGCCTGAGGTGTGCCGGATGCTGCTAGTTGTGCTAGGCTGGAACTTGGAGGCACTGCCTAAGACCAGGATCCTGCTTTCTAGGACTTTCACACGTCCCAGGCACGTAGTGAAAGAGTTTTTCAATCTCCATGAGGTCCAGTGTTACTTGAGCACAAAACCAGCTACCAGATATCCAGTTTCTTATCAAACTACTTCATGAATAGATATGAACTTTGTTTCAGGGGTTTTCTCATCCAGTTCAGCAGCAAGACCTTCCAAGGTCTTAGTAAAGAGTTGCCATGTCTGTTTGGTAAGGAGCACTGTGGTTTTGAGGCTGTGCAAGTGTGCACATTGAATATCCTTGTGATTGCTCTTCTAGAAATACCAATTTGCCAAAATCATCAGCTATGTAGTGCTGTGGACCTCAATGTGTCTCCTGCAGAATTTGGCCCAGATGCAGAGATGAATGATCCAAGGGAGGAAACTAGGGCATAGCAAAGTGTTTAGGCTCTTTTAAAGATGTTTGGTGTCCCAGAATGGGAGAAATAAATACAAGATCTTTTGTCCATAAGAAACATTAGCTGACCTTAACCTGCCAGATTTTTGAGAGACCAGTGTCTTTTGGATGAAGTTTGAAATTTGGATTTGCCCTATGTCTTCCTGTCTTTTTCCAGGGAATGTGTCATAGGTGTTTCAGCACCTCTTAAGGACTGCATAATTGTGTTTCAGTTTTTGTGGGGGTCACAATTTCTTTAACAGCTCACCATGAAAAGGCCACATCTGTTTCTGCCTGCAAACCTGAAATGCCCATGCCTGAGGCCTGCAGGGGGATACACCTGAGAAAAGGTATGAGACAAAATTACTTCAGATACTTTTACAATCTCAGTATTAAACAGGATACCTGAACCAAAGGTAGGAATAGGGATGACATTCTTTAGGAGAGGGATTGCTTGTTTCAGTTATCTTTAAGACTTAAACTGTGTTTTATCTGCAGCATAATGAGATGTCTATCGTTAATTTGCTGATGGTGAGAACCTGATGGCTGAAAGAGAGCTACAGGTTAAAGGTATTGATCATCCCCACTGGAAGAGATTATTCTGAAGCAAGTGACCTTTCCTACGGCAAAAGCTTATTAAGAAATATTTCTGAACTTCTCAGCTTGCATTTGAGTAAACAATGAAGAAAATTTAAAATAGCTCACGACTAGCAATATGTTTCATAATATCCATAATACTGTCTTTTTCCTAACTGTACACTAGGGATGAATGGTAGGAGTTTATGTCCTATTGCATAATTAACCAATTCATGTTGTTCTTTCCTGATTTTTCACAACAGTTTGGATACTTCTGCAGCACAATGATGATCTTCTCTCTGGAGAGTTTTGTTCTTTTGCATTTTACTGTTTGTGCTACAGGTTTATTGGAATAGCCCCACTCCCCTTGTCTTTAACTTCCTCTGTCTTACTAGTATCCCCCAAGAAGTTTCCTCATTTGTCTTTTTCATCCAATGAGGTGCATGTTGGGCCTGCAAATTCTTTTCCTTTTTTGGTATTTCCCCTGCCCCCATCTGATGTACCAGAAATGTCCACAGACTCCTTGCTGAGGTATGAGGGTACAGAAAATCAGTAATGTATCTTCCAGAACTGTGTGTATTTTTATCTCTCATGTTTGAAGACCCAATCTGGAACACAGAGGAACTCCCACGCTTTTCCTGCAGACAGTTCCTTCTGTACTGGCTTCTTGTCTGCTTTTGATACTGTCTACTAATACAGAGTTCTTTCAGAATATTTCATGGATTTAGGTGCCCAGTTTAGAAAAAAAATGGCTGTCAAATGTTCCTCTAAGAAACTTGGAAATCTCTTGTCCACAGCATGAGATCTGTTTCTTGACATCCTTTTTTCAGACAGCATACAGTGGGAGCACTCTCTGAGCTGGATCAGGCTAAAATGGTTTTGTTCTCTTGTCCATCAAATCCTGCTTGTCGTCCAAGAAAAACATCTGGAACTTTCCCTTGTCTGAATTAGCTGAACAGCTCTTAGTGCATGTGTTTGAATTTGTGAGGGCTGAATTGCATTCTTGAGGGATAAGGAGCAGGGGAAAAATGTAGAAAGTGATTGCCAAAATTTGGTGGTAGTGACTTGAGTAGGTGGAAGGATAGCCACAGCTTCATCTTTGTCCCAGAGAATTGTTCCAGCTGACTCTTTTGGGGTTTGCAGGGCTGAACATGTGAGCGGGAAGGGTGGTGATCCCTATTTGCCATGGCACTCTGGGACTTGGAGGGGCCTAGAGTGGTGATTGCTGTCCCTTTACCAGGGAAGAGGGGGCAAAATATAAGAGGCATCATACTTAGACTCTCTTTTTCTGTTTATTTCTCAGCAGACCTCACTATATGCTACGTCTTCAGTCACCTGAAGTCTTACGAAGGTGATGTGTTTTCAGTTAGGATGCACTTAAATGCTTCAGTGTGCTTTCTGCTGGATTGGGGCATTTCTGTGTAGGGTCTTAATGCACCTTGGAGGCCTTGCTTGAAATCCATGACAAGGTTTCATGGGGAAGGTATCAGATAATCAAGTTAGTTTCCAGTATAACACCTTATTTCATTTGTATTTTCACATGTGGAGGCAGGTAAAAACCCTTGATACAACCAAAATGCACAAACCCAAGTAATGAATGAGAAGTCTCAGAAGGTGGTGAGGACATGTGGGAGCTCTGTTCAATGAGCAGTTTTACAATGAAGTGTTTTCAGTTCTTCGTGTGCACATCAACGTTGCATCAAATACTTGTCCCAAAAACTGCAGTAATGCCCAGATTCACCACAGAGAGATGCATTTGCAGGTTGTAGATAAGCATCTGCTGTGGATGTTGAGTTGCATTTAGCAATCACTTGGCTGGGCTGGTTGCAAGGCAAGCTCAGTTCATGCAATTTCAGCTATGTACTCCCTCCAGGGCATTGTGTCACACAGGAAAGGCCTCTCAGTTTTAAAAAGTTCATGGCTGGACTCCTAAGGGACTTAGATTGCCCTTCTCTGTCCTTGGGGAAGAGGTTAATTTTCCAATGGGTTCATGTGGGTGTTGAGAGAGAAAGGATTGTGTAAGGTCTTGGAATAAAACATCAGACTGAGGTTTAAGCAAGTTTGAGGCTAGAGGGGAACAGGCCTGATTCTCCTCTTGACTTGCTAGGAAGTGATTTATTGAGATAGTTTACCCAAATCCAAGGACCTTTAAGTTCAAATTTTATTTCAGTGGGCTGAAAAAGTGTTCTCAAGTGAGAACAAGACAGAAAAGTGATCAACACAAGAAAAAGATTTAGAAAAGGTGTCTATTCATGCAATATAGACCTATATGAGGACAGGCTAAAGAAGGGGCATGTTATATGAGCAGAGCACTAGAAGCTTCTACTTCAGCTCTACAGTTTGCCAATTTGTTTGGCAGGTTGGGTAGTAGTGTGAGAATGAATAGCCACACACACACAAAAAAGAGGACTCATCAGAAAAAAAGAAATTAATAACTCAATTTACAATTTATGCACTTTTATTCTCAGCAGGATTTTTAATTTTAGCAAGAAATAGTTGGTTTTTTTTTTCCATTGAAACACTAACTTCTGGTTGACCACATGTCCCGTATGTTTTAAAAGGCCAGAAGTCTTCCCAGCTTGTGTCATCGTAACACATAAGGCTCGTGAACTGATCCTACTTGAATTCATGTTGAGTAGATGGGAGGTCTCCTCTGTGCTATTCAGAAGTTGCAAGAATTATTTGGCACAGAAAGTAGCAAAGTTCTGCATGAAACTGCTGTATTTTTTGCAGAGATGGTGGGGCTCTAGAGTTAATGGAACTTCAAAACCTCTTTTCACAATACTTCTCACAGGGGCTGGTTGTATATGACTTGTTACTTGGAATTTTGGTTTGGGTGTTACAGGAGTGCTACAAGAAACATAGACTGATGGGTGGACTAGGCTACACCACTGTCTGGCGAGCCCCAAATTTTGCCTGGAGAACAGGTGCTTAAGGCAAGGCTGGCAGATAATTGTGGACTACACATGACTAACAGTAGTTAGCTGGCTGTCACAAAGGAATATGTGCCTTCAGGCACTGCATAGGGGATTTATCAGCTGTTACACGCTTCCTATGTTCCTGGAGGCTATGCTTTCCAAGGAGCTTGTCCACATAAATCTCACACATGGTTTCGGGATGCAAGAGTCCTTTTCTTCCAAACTGCTTCCTTTCTCCCGTGCCTGAGACAACCCAGCCTATAGAGGTTTTGGAAATTTAGCTTTTGCAATGCATGCTGTGATCATTGGTTGACAGGTGGTAAAGTAATATATCATTGCTGTAAGTCTCTCACTCTCTGCCAGCATCCAACTATGGTAAAAGTTTGGGGAAGGAGATTTCTCGCTGAGCATCAGAGAGTACAGCAGAAGGAGTAACTAAGCACAGACACACACTCTGACATATTTCAGCAGGCCTCCAGCAGGAAAATAATACTGTTCCCTGCTCAAGTCAATCAATGCTCCCAGGACTGTGCCTCAACAGGACCAGGATCTCCTGACAGGTTGGGCTGGGAGGAATCAGGCAGTTCCTGCAGAAACCCTTTTGAGATTAGGATAAGCAGTCATTTTCCTCCTTGAGGAGGTACAAAATTTTGTTTGCACTTGTATAAACCCTTGGTTGCAGAAGGATGGTCATCGGCCAGGAAAAAAGGCCATCTAGTAGAAAGTCTTTTGTTATAAGGAAAGCTTAGGCTTCACTGCTGGCTATTGCGCAGTTACTAGTAGCCGATTACAGATTATTTACTGTATCTAAGGTGCTATGCCAGAAGAAAATACCATTCCAGACATAACAAATCCAAAAATTACACAGATCATTTATGGTTTTAATATATTTGCATTTTCAGATTCAGTTTCTAGATTTTTGAATTCATGTTATTATTATAAAGCTCTGGAAGTTACCTTTGGGGGATAGGAATGTTTAATTTTTGACAAAAAATATCTTTGAGAAAATGCTGTAATTTTTTTTCTTTTTCTTCAGAAAAATGAAAATAAGAGAGGGAAAGGAAATTGGAAGCTCAGAGGCAGAAATTTAAAATGTCTGGGTAAATGTAACACTAAATATATCATATACATACAGAGCTGTTCTTGTCTCTCTCTATGGGAAACTGGACAACTGACCACATTTTGTTCTAAAGCACTGCAAGGTAAACTGGAAGGCCTGGTCCTACAGTCTTCATTCAGAGCATGAATCTTGCAGCTATATGCATAGATCTGTATGCAGAGACCTGCCAGTGCAAAAGCAACAGCCCCAACGTGTCCTGTCTGCAGCAAGTCCCAGATATCTTGGAGCATATCTGATTAATGATGTTTTTTATACTCTGCACAAGCACAAATAATCTTCTGAAGACATCCGCAAAACACAGACCAAGTGTGGAGTGGGTTACCATTAACAAGAATATTTTTCTGCCAGGATCAGGGAAGCTGGTATGTTTGTAGTGTACTTCTCTGGCTAGTACTGTTTCAGCAAAAGGAACGGAGGTATGTGTCTTACTCTGCCAGCTGGGCCAAGTTCATAGCTGCATATCACCTCTGAGACAGACCACTTGCACAAGGCACAGAGCAGCTGAGTTGGTCTCTCTGGATTCACTTGGGATATTCAAATGGAAAGCACTCATGCAGGAGGAGATGCAGTGAAACAAAAAAACTTAGAGCTGAAATACCTGAGGGCAAGCACAACCACTCATTAAAACCATCAGTGATCAATAAACTACTCATTAAATAAAAAATATTCAATATTCAAATTCAATATCTGGATGGTCATTTACTTTTCTACTTTTTAAAAACAAATTTGAAAGGAAGTTCAAAAAAGGAAATTTTAAAAAGCAGTGTTTTGCTTTAAGAAGTGTCAAACCAAAATGTTTGGGTGGCATAATTTTTTAATCTTTTGCCATTTAGTTAATTCAGCACAAAACTGAAAAATACTGTGATTGATTCGTAATGTACATTTTCAAAGCCAAGAACTATCTAGGTTGAAAATACTTTGCTGAGCTCTACTTCTGCCTCAAAGAGAACCCTGCAGCTGTGTCATCCTGAGTTATCCACAGAGGACTGACTTCTTCCTTTACCATACCTAATTGGCTCCAAATTTGCCTTAATCCATTAGCTTTGCTTGCTCTGTTGTCTGTCTCTGCTTTATCTTAGGAAGGAATAAAGGTGACAGCCCAGCCCCAAACAGGGCAGGACTATTCGTTTCAATCACCTGCAAAGCAACTCAAAGGGTGGTTCTCCCTCAAGGTCCTATGATATCCCTAAAACACATGGAAATAATATTTTTAGATCTCCTTTGTGAAAGGAAGACTATCATAAGTGAACTGCTTTTTTCCATGTCCTCAGGTGGAAGCCACTTCGAGGCTAATTCTTTCTTTTACAAAGCTTTCTTCTCTCTGGGTTGTTAAGGAAAAGAAATACACAAGCCTAAATAAATAAATAAATAAATAAAATACATACATACATACATATATACATACATAAGTAGTAATACTAAAAACAAGAAACCAAACCAACAAACCAACCAAACAAATCCCTGCTTGGCTGAGATGACAAACCACAATATCCAGATACAAACCACTGAAGGAGTCAGAGATTGGCTTTCCACCAGTTTGGTGGCAAACATAAACAAATGATAGAAGAATTATTCAGTAAATCTGATAGAAGATTAATAAGCAAGAGAAAACCAGAGGTGGCTCGTGAAATGTTCACTAACCCTAAAAGGGGTTGGAGCTCTTAGGAAAGAGGGCAAGTCTGATGGAACAGGTACTTTATGTAAAACTCCCCCTCCAGTCCTGCAATTACTTACGACTCACAGCTTGCATTACAGAAGAGTAAATGTTTAGCCTGCATGGTCACAGAGAAGAGTTTGACTATGAGAATGTTAAACCTTGAAGATCAGAAGGCAAATAAAACATACCCCAGCATTTGTCTTTTGAAACAAAACAAAGAAAACCCAGCAGTTTTTAAGAGAGACTGCGTAGTGTTCATTCTTTCTGCAGTGTGTATTTTCTACAGCTTCTTCTCAGGCCTGTCAGTTCAACCCTGTACATCAATTCACAAAAGGTGTGGAAAACCACAGAGTTAAAACATAGGCATGCAATGGGATGCACTCTTGCTTCTCCATGTGATGGAACAGGTGTGCATGAGCTCAGTTTGTGCACAACATGCCACTTCTATGCAGAAGGGCAGTGTCACCCCATTCCCGGCACCTCCTCACATTTTTTGCAGTGGCACTGATGACAGATTTAGGTGACATTTCTAAGACTTGAATTCAAGATCACACATAAGTCAGGACTGCTGCCGAGGACAGTCCTGCATTTTGTCCTCCTGGGTGCCTATGCATCATGCAGCCAATCGTCTCCAGAGGTAGCCCATAACTGGCAGATGTCCTCAGAAAATGTCATCTCTCTTAGCAGTCTGAGCATGTGAAAGAGATAGAAACTGCCTTTTGCATAACAACCTGTGCTACAGGTGCTGGATGGGAAAGTGCTGCTTGGTCTTGGGCTGGAGGCAAGCTGAGGCATCCAGCAGGAGCTGAGGGGCAACGCTGAGCAACAAGAAGGCTGAGGCCCTTTGGTGGTCTGCGGGAAGTCTTGTGCAAAACAAAATTTTGTCAGCTTTACATCAAAGTGGTCTCAGGAAAGCCTCAGTGCTTGGAGGAAAACGTAAAGCAGCAGTGGAGGTCAATAACTTCCTTTTCCTGGAGAGGAAAAGCCTAGTTCCAGCAACCAGGCCTTGGAGCAGCATGGATGTCCTGTTGGAGGTGGCACCCAGGTGCTGGTGTGCTCCTCTGCCCAGAGAAAGCTCAGCCAATCCCGTGGTCCAGGGGGCTGGCGGGTGGCTGGTGTGATGCCACCAGCAAAGCAGATGCATTCCCAGGACCTTCCTGCTTGTTAGAGGGAGTTTTCACTGCATCTGTGTCCACTCCTCAGCTGTGTGGGTCCACAATGCTGTATGCACTAGGAACTTCTCTGGCTGATTTTATCTTCCCAAGATTTTTAGGTCAAAAACTTTTTTATGTTTGTCTTCAGTCAGAAAAACTTCTGTTATTTTCCTACGTGTGAAGGCTTGGATGCCTTAGTTCTTGCTCCAATGTAAAATAATACCCAAGGATGTGGATGACCCTAGAAAATATATTTAAGAAGTTCACTCAACAACAAAGGAACCAATATTCGTTAGAAAAGCTGCATTCCCAGAGTTTTCATGGCACCAGACCGACTGGAAATCAAATTCATGTGTCCCTAATTATTTAACAGGAATTCTTAAAATTCCCACAGGATAAGTAATTTGAGACAACCCAAAGACCTATTTTGCCTGTTTCCTGGGGCAAATCTATGTCATAGTTTGGTCAGTTACAATGTTATCAGTTGCCTTGGAAAAACAGGCTATGCTAATACTACCATTACCTAATTCATGCCTGAAGTCTGATCCTCAGTGATTTCTAAGCCTTTTAGTGGTCCCTTGAAAGGCCTTTTTATAATGTTAAACACAGGGACATTTACTGAGGTAGCTACCATAGTAAGTAAACAGGAAGGTTTATAAGAATAGCCATTTCTGTCTGGCGTCCTACCATCTATACAGCTGCAGACGTGTATAAACACACAACTATTTTTTCACCACTAGGCATGAAAATACGTATTCCCCAATGGACTTCAAGGATGTGCTGGGATATGCGAATGTGGAGAAGGTCAAGGCACTGGTGGAGCCTGATATCATTGGCATCCAGAGAAGACCAAGGCAGCAAATACTTTTCCTGCTTTTCATTTTTATCCTGGTTTTATGCCCCTTAGGAAGGCCAGTGGGTGGGGAGCCTGGCCTGCCAAAGGCCGTCTGGACTCTGGGTCTCTTTCTGCTCCTGGCTTTCTAGACAGCCTTGGGGCAGGTCATTTCAATCTCTGGTGCCTCCACTTTGTACTCTTTCTGTAAGTGCTTACACATGGCCTTTGGAGCTGCAGAGGACAAGAGTTGCTGCTGCCAGTGGTTTCTTCTTGAACAGCAATGGGGTCTCACTGGTGCCTGCTGTGGCCCCATGGAAACACTGGGGCACAGTAGGAGTGAGTCAGGAGGAGGATGGTGTTAGAGACCACCAAACCAGTCAAATTTCCACCTGCTTTGTGCATGCTCTGGCTGATAGAGAGCATGGACAAGCTCAGTATGGATTGGCAGTATTTTCTGCTTCAGGCGCTGCTCTCGACGCCCATGACAGGTTCCCCTGGTCTCCAGCAGAAGCTGGAACATGCCCCTTCTCTCTGGTGCACCAACGTGGCAATGCCTCCAGTGGCAGGCATCTGCCTTTCACATTAAAAGGGCCAGATGAAGCACTTTGAGACTTTAAAAACAGAAAAATGCTTCCCCCAATTTGTGGCTGCCTTGTGCAGATAACAATGATGGCATCATTTGGTGCCTGAAGGCCAAGTTGATGTATTTCTCACATAGGGTCTCTCTGAATGAAAGGCCCTCAGGGAAAATGTAGTTTTCCAACTTGGAGAATCCTGTCTACAGGATATGAAGCCCTCTATGACCAAGGAATCAGGCCTGCCATTTTTCAAGCTTCTCTTATAGTTTGTTTGGTGACTTGGGTCGACTGATGAATGGTGTGCTCTTGTTGCTGCAGCTCCTGTCTTCTCTCTCCCCTTCCCTCTTGTTTCTATCTCCTCTGTTGCCATGTCTTATTTTGGCAGGAAGATCTCTGGGACAGGGACTGCAGCTGTATATGTTCCTACAATTTGTCAGCATACTTGTGAAGATTGTGAAGTAATGCAAATAAAGAAGTGGGTGGAAAAATCCCACTTTTTACTGGTTATTTACATGTGGCAACTAGAATAGGCCAGACAAAGAAATTTTACTGTGCATATGCAAACTTGGCCTGTTTTCTGTTCATAGTTTTAAGACTGAGTTCCAGGTTTGCTCTAAATCTTTTACATTTCTGTGAGACCTAAAAACTGATGCACACAGCAGTTAAGATCACAAAATCACTGCAAGATCCCTCTGTAGTCCCTGAAGGCACTGCATGAGTGTGCTTTGACCACACGCAGGCTGAACTGCCATTCCAGAGCACACCCCTCACTCCGTGAGCTCTTGAGTTGGATGTCCACAGCAGGACTGTTGGGCCAGGAGGCAGATTTTACTTACCAGTTGCAAAATCCCAGAGAAGGAATGCTAACTCAGCCTTAACTTTAAATGAAAATTAAAACAAATCCCTTTGGGATGAGATGGAAATGTCAGTCCAAGGAGGAATGTGTCCTCAGTAAGTTGTGAGCGACCGAAAGAGATACACGTTGGAATCCAGCCTGGCTGTACCACACACCATCTGTCAGCCTTACAGAGCAAAATAAAGGAAAAGCAGAAAGCATGTGATTATCCTCTCCCTCATGGGAGAGGCCTCTTCCCTGATACTTTCTCAACATGGAAATGACACATTTTCCCACACTGGTGACACCCTGCGTTGCTCTCCTGTCCTACTCGCTCTCCCCTTGGCAAGCAGGGATGCAGACTGACAGGTGGAGACCTAAGTGAGAAAGCTCTCTTTTCATTGTGAGAGAGATGGGTTTAGCAAATTGCAGGAGAATAAGAAGGGAAATCAGGGGACACTGAAGTGTCTCCACCAGGCACCCAGCTGGCAAGATGCAGGGGCTTGCTTCTGCCTCCATGGGCGCCTGAGCACCACTGGGACTGAGCACCTTCCATCAGGCAAGAGCTCTTCTCTCTCCTTCTCCCCCCTGCCCTTGCACATTTGCGTAACCTTGCAAAAGTTTCAGACGTCATCTTTAACCTACTGCAGGCAGGGCTTCAGAGCCACATGAGGGACGGCAAAGGGGAATCATGCTTGGTCAGCACACCAGCCCCATGGCCAATGAGTAGGGAGCTGAACTACACTCCCCTACCCGCCACCCCAAAAGGGGTGCAGGAATGTCTCTCCCCTGCCATTGCATTTTGAAAATGTGTCTGGCAAGACAGCTAGCTGACTTTGGCAGGCGCATTGGCAGTGTGATTAATTAATTATAGCACAGTTGAGAAAATTGTAGCGCAAGCTTACTCCACAGCCAGATCCACAGCTCACTAGCAGAGCAGGGCATCTTGCTCCAGACCCCATCTCTTTATTTGAAGGCGTAGGCAGTTTGCATTTTGCACTGAAAATAAGAGAGCAGGATGAAGAGGAATGAAGCCTTGTGCTTATCAGCGAGAGAGGACCTTGTCTGCAAGATAAGGCAACCTGGGAACAGAACACCAAATTGTATCATAGCAATAGGAAGGATAAGCAAGGCAAGATGGCTAAATGCTATCTTATACAAGGAAGATTCCCTCCTCCTGTTGCCTGTGTGGCACTGAAGACAGAAGGTGCTTCTCTGGAAAACACAAAAATGGGCAGGAGGCACAGGTGCCATGTTAATTGCAGTCAGAGCTGTAGCTGCTGCAACATATTTCTGTGCCTTCAGATGAGATCTTCCAGGTACCAACAAGAAAGTTGCATGGATTGTGCTACTAAACAGACATCCAGGGGTTTCCTGCTGTCACCTTTCCCACTGCTGCACATTTGGGGAGATTTGAGATAAATATGACATGCAAACTTTCCTGCAACTGTAGCTTTCACCTGCCTGCATGTCTGCCTGTCACTGGGCTGCCCCTGTCCCCACTGACAGGTACCTGCACTCACTGCTAGTGTGGAAAGTTAGGCACTACTGTGCCACAAAAAAGCGCTTGTAGATCAGTGTTGGTGGGACAGGCTTGCTACAGGTCAACCTCAAGCCCCTGGATGGCTTGATGCCATATTGCTCCTTACTCAGAGCACATCAAAGAGGTTCAACCCAGGATGAAAAACCTCCACTGCATGTGAAGCTGTTACTGTAGCACAATCAGTCATTATGGACACAGGCAGGGAAGATTAATTTTTTATCCTCAAACTGTTGTTTCATTACAAATGGTTGCTTTTCACAAAAAGAGATTTTAAAAGTATATTTCATTGGTATCTTTGAACAAACTTAAAGTGTGAGAAAAGGATTAATTTTTTTTTTAACTCACTAGCACAGAAATCACCTGGAAGCTCACTTCAAGTTTTTGGATTCAATTTCATTTTTTCTATTCTAGGGTGGAAGAGAAAATTTAAAGATTTAGAGGGAGAAAAAAAACCCTTCTGTCTTGCATTTCCAAGTTAGAAGGAGAGCAGAACATGCTTTTTGCTTGTTTCTAAGCAGACAGTTTTGTTGGAAAACCTCTCATCCTGGAAGACCTCTCATCCTCAGCTATCAAATCTTTGTATGAATAGAATAAAAGCAGCACGTGAATTTTCAAAGTTAGTATTAGTCTCTCTCTGTCTTTCCCCCCCTGTCTTACCTTTTGACCTCTGTTTCAAGCTCGCTTTAGAGCATTGCTGTGGAAATGAAATTTTGGGGTTGATTCTCCTATTGCTTGGTGCCATGTGAGTCGAGTGAATGTGCTTGGGGTTTAGCACAGCTGCAACACACAAACCAATGCTGCCCACGTTATGTTTGAAACACTTGTGGGCTTGTTTTGACTTGAGCCTTCCACATGGTCTGTGGGTGCAAGTATCAGCCTAGTTACACAACTCCTGTCTCCATTCCTCCAGACTTCTCCCCAACTCCTTGTTAGAAATAATGTATTTTAGCTCTTACTCTGTTATCTTCCACCCACTTTGGAATCCCCAACCGCTATAAATCACGCTCCGTTTTAGAGATGGAGTTTCGCTTTCCCCCACAGGATTATATATTTTACAGAGTAAACAAAACTCAAATCCAGTTAATGATTGCACTGAAGCACATTGTGTTGATGCCATAAAGCTTCTTCTCCATCTGATCATGATTATCTGCAAGGGAAAGTTTTCCAATGTTAGAATATGTGCCATGTCAGACTGGTGCAACTGCACATTGTTTAGTGTTCAGGGTCATATTCTGCCTTCATGAAGTTCTATCTATTTCAGATTCTTTTGCAGCTGTGTTTACAATAGACTTCAGCAACTTGTTCAAGATCTAAGAAATCAGAATTATCCCCCTCTATTCCCTCCCCATCTTTCATCACTTTAACGTTTTCTTTTAGTGTTTTGATTTTAGTTCTCCTTCTTTGTTTTAGGTGGAGATTTTGCATAACTCTTTCAGATTGTATCTTAAAATGAGGTATGAGCACAGGAAGCAACAAAAAATTATGCAAACGAGCATTTTCAGTGTAACAAAGTAGATTTTATTCTCAGTAGTTTGTAAATCTGCTGCCTGCCCTTGCTATTGATGAGTTTCATGATCTGTATTGGGAATGAAGTCAAAGTCTGACTATAACCTGTGGATTAGCAGAGGTCAGTGTGGGCCAGCAGTCCACCCAATGCTGGCCTGCCAAGCACTGCCACTGCTCTTTCCTACCCACTTAAACTGATCCTATAAGCAATTAAAACTTGAGTTGTCTTTGCTGCAGTAGCCATGGATGTACCTGTGCAAAACAGGAGCCTTCATACTCTGTTTTGCTCTGACTGTGTTGGTAGATCACCTGTGATTAAGGTGGCCTGACACTCTCTGTTACAGCAGCTTGCTTTAAATTGTTTGTTCTTTTAGTTCTCAAAATGTGGTCTGCAGGGACTGGAATTTTCTAGGAAGGATGTCTGAACCTAGATACAGTCTGGCTGATTTCTAGGGGGGAAATTACACTATAGAGTTTCAACTAAATTAGATCAAAAGAAAATGCATTGTTTAGTCCACACTTGGGAGAAAAAAAAAAAAAGCAACAAAGACATGAGAAAATTCTTGCTATTGTTGAGATGAGAGGGTCTCAAACACTGGTCAGAGGATATGCTCGATACTTGAGAAGCTGCAGTGCAAAATGCATGTTTCCCTGCTTGCACCTATGGTGAGGAAGGCTGGTTTCATTACCTCTGGCCTCCTTGCCTTCTGGCCGCTGCCTCTGACTCCCACCTTCCCTCACTGTCTCACACACTGTTTTAGCTCCCCTCTCTGATCCTGCTGCCCCAGTTGTCAAGGTTGGAAAGAAACTCTCAGCACAATTGATTTGCACCCTGATTAAATTCCTTCAATGCCTTTTGGATATAAATAGGGGCTGGCAGCAGAGGAAATTCAAGGTGTGTCCTGGGGAAGGTGTATTCTCCCTTATAGATCTTACTGGTCTTTTAATGAAATCTAATGATGCAAAAGTGACCCAATTCTGATACACTTGAGCAACCTTTTATTGAATAGCCTTGCTAAAACAGACCAGGTATATTTTAGTCTTCTAAGGTACTTGGTCTGAGAATCAGTCACCCTCAGCTTGTTTCACTTTGCAAAACCATGGGAGTCCTCACTCTCTGTGTCAGAAGCTCCTTTATGAAGCTGTGCCTTTGACAATACACTGCACAGTGAAATGAAAAAGGTCCTTGTTATTAATTTAATATTTCTCTATTACATGTCCTTACACAATTGGTCTTTCACCCAGTGGCTACCAGTGCAAAGCTGCTTGCGAACCATATTTCTGAGAGGGCAGAGAAAGCTGAAAAGCTCAAAGAGGCAACTTTGCATTTTTCCAGGGTACAGATGCAACCTCCAGTGAATTAATTTATGCTCCAAACTTGTACCTCCTTGAGCACTGGCAAAACAAGGTTCTGGCCCAAGTTTTCCAAGGAACAGCAGAAGGCCCCTTGCAGGCACTGAACTGAAAACAGTGATCTGTTGGCTTCTGGTGTAAAAGCATGTATGAGAAAGAACATCTTACCCGAGGCACAGTGGAGCTAAGTCGCCAATAGCAGGGAGGACTAAGGGGAGAGCAGCGGGGGAATCCTGCCTGTGCGGGCAGGGCTGGTGAGACACAGCGCGACGGAGACAGGGCAGAGCTGAGGAAGACGGGGATGGGCAGAGGGAGCCAGGCCCGAGGGCTCGGGGCCAAGGGCTCTATGGGCACTGAGCTCCCGGGTCACGGATGTGCCGAGCCCAACCGTGCCGCTCCAGACGCGCCACGACCAACCGTACCACGCGGTGCTGAACCCGGGGCCGCGCCGGAGCCGTGCTGTGCCCGAGCCGTGCTGTGCTGGGGGCCCCGCCATTCCGGAGCTGCCCAGGGCCGCTCTACCCAAACGAAGGGAAGGGGAACGGCGCGCCGGGGAACGGCGCGGCGCGAGCCCAACCCCGCGGAGCGCGCCCAATGGCTGTGGGGGTCATTTGCATATTTGCATAGTGGCGGGCACATAAGAGCTCGGGGAGGGAGCGCTGGTGGAAGGTTTGGTCGTCGGTTTTGGGGCACTGTGGGGCTGCTTAACAGTGATTCATTGCATTATTTTTGTTCTGCAGTTGTATCTTTTTTAACCCCAAACTTATTTATTTTTTGTTTCGTGTTTGCACCGAAACCTTCCTGTTGCGGCAAGGCGCAGGGAGAGAGGAGAAGAGATGTGGAGGAAAGCGTTCCTAGTCGCCCTCTGCCTCTGTCTGCCCTCGGTGGCTGTTCTCAGTGGCGGCGGTAAGTCCCCGGCCCGGGGAAGGGGCGGGTAGCCCCAGCACGCAGGGGGCAGGGGGTGCAGGGAAGCTGCTGGGCATGCCTAGTACATTGCGGGGAGGAGGGTGCAGGGTAGATGTCGCCGACACTACGGGAAAGAGGAATTGGCAGCTTCGCTTTGTAAGGCTCTCCCGGGGTGCTGGGGATGCTGCGGGGCCTGAGGGGCGGGGGTGACCTCGGAAGGCGCTGGAGAGCGACGCTTTGGGGAGCTGCATCCTCTTTAGGACAGACCCGGAGCTGGTCCCCTGCCCGGGCACAACATGCCCCCTTGGTCACATGGGATGTGGAGGTTTGGGTTGTGTTTTTTTCCTCAGGAGCAAGGTAGTTTCCAAGAGTCCCTTGCTGGGAAGTGGACTGGCACAGCGGTAACACCCTCGGCTCCCAGCAGGGCTAGGACCTTCTGTAGGGCATGGGACTTGCCCTGTATCTCAACTTCCTACGGTTCTTGGTCTGAGTTTTCTAAGGGAAGACCGAGTTTTATCAGTGTAACGACAATGTGTTTGTTTTGTAGTTAACACCTCTAATGCAGCAGAATCCATTAGTGAAAAAGTGATCAGAGGGGTATACTCTCACAGTATCTGTATATACATATGATTGTGTTTTAAGTACACCTATTGTGCCTGCATTTGTGTGTAGGCGCCCTACAGGCTAGAGGAGGTGGAATATGTGCAAGTGTTTACTACTAGATGCTCACTAATGCTCTCTCGGGCAATCATGACATGATTGCAGCTTTAATAAGCAAAGACACAAGTTTAGGAGGTGATTGCTCCTCAAACTTAGTTATTGGTGCCCTGTCACAGTCTTAACTTACTTACACTGATCTCACCCACATAATGTGTATACTTTAAATTCCACAGCCATAGAAGAAAATGTAGCTGTAGCTCTTAGAGGTACTGTGTAATACTAAAATGGAATATGGAAACTGCTGCTCTTTCACCGCAGATGTCTTTGTTATTTCTTTTGTGTACAAGAAAGCCGAGGCGAAGTATTCAAAAGTAAGAGGATGGGGTGCTAGGGCACAGCTAAAGGAATGTATTTGCACTTTAAATCCGATTTTGTGCCATCAGAGGCAATCAAAAGCAGTTTTCATCACTGTATCCAAGTTCTGTACAGTAAAATAACTATCCTCCCAGAGCAAGATTTCATCCCTGTAGGAAGTGATTTGCAACAGACTTACTAATGATTAAACTATTTCTCCTTAGGAACAGGTTCTATGAAAAAAGAACAGATTGTGTGATCATCCTAAATTGATCCAAGCCTTCAGTCCTGCACTATTCTTGCACACCACAGCAAAAATGTTTTGAAACCATGGAAAATACATGATCTAGCCCTTCAGGAATCCAGAGTATTTAATAAACAACATAAAAAAAAATTCTAGGTGAAGATAACATTGCTGTTCCAAGAAAAGATAAAAATATTACTAGGAACACATTCTGTTATCTACTTTTACCAGTGTGAATCCAGAGTCAGGGTTTGCAGCAGATTTATGCTGTTGTATGATGTGAGTTGCTGGCTTTTGCTATGGCTGTGTTTGCGACAGCCCTGCCAGGGCAGCTGTGGCATGGCCTTTCCAGAAACAATGCATTTCTGAGAAGGTACAGAGTTGAAGCTGTCAAGCATCAAAAGTGCACTGTAGAATAACATGAGCACTGTACTCCTAACTAAAAGCTTGCTGGAATCTCCTCTGTGCAAGAACTACTTGCAAGGTATGGGTTTCTCATGCATCCTTTCCTCCATATTACATACTGCAAAGTCTGATAGTGATTGCAGTTTGTTGTATTGGGCTAATTCTGGGTATCCCAGAGGGACTGATGGATGGCAAGAGCTGTGCTGGATTGAGTTACAAGCCCCCAGCTGCAGCTGAGTAAGAATCTATTTGACCGGGAGTGCTGTGGAGAGGGGTGAGCACCCACATGCACAGTGTCAGAATGGTGCTTTGCCCTTGTTTTGCCAACTGCAGGGCTTGAGCTGGAAGGTTCCTGCTCAATGTCTGAACTTTGGCTTAGCTGCTATTCAGAGGTGTTGCTCTTTGCATTGACTGCCTGGGAAGTTAAGGAGAACATACTTTCAGGGAAGAGAAGACATAAATAAACTTTAAGTCATAATTTCTTTACAGCAAAATTCAACAATACCCTGACTTGTGTGGTAGTTTTCATGGGATTGCAACACACAGTAGTCTGCTTTTAGTTTATAGTGTAGATCAAATTAAATGATAACAATTTCTGTGATACAGCCTGTTTATTATAGCTGACCATGGGTTTGCTTCAGAACTCATTTAGTAATTCAGTGACTGATGGATGAATGATCCTAATGTTGCTATCAGCTGAGGGAAGAGTTATTCCAGTTAACTCCAGCTTTTTAGGTAAATGTCTGTTATGTGCTTATGTTTACTGCTGTGCCTGTGTGTCTGTGTAGGCTTGAGTTTACACAGTCTAGCAGTGTAATTTCTAATGATCGTTGCACCTAGCTAATAGTATTTCTATTTCTGTGTGCATGGTGCTAGGAAATTGTTATCAAAGATTCCCTTTTTACAGCCATAGTTCAGGTGCACTGATTCTGGAAATGTATTGTTATAATATTTGGCATCCTGTGTCTGATGCAGGCAATTTAACTTTTGATTAGTATTCCAGATGCTGTTACTTCCTCAAAACTCACATTCTTTACCAAGCTGACCAGTGTTAAAGTTTTCTTTGTCAAAATCAGTTGCCGAGTCACCTTGGCCTTTCCATAAAGGAAACTTGAAGCTGATTTCACTTGATTAGTGTGTAAACTTGTATAGGTACAGTGTCAGAATGCTTAAAATCAGTAGGATACTTTCAAAATTGATCGGAGTCCCTAACTGAATGGAATTTTACAAATTGCAAGTCCAAAGCATCCTGAGGTGTAAACATGAAAATGGAACTGCTGACTTTCCCAGTTTCTAAACCTTTTTTTCCCACCCCACTTTCTTCTGAGTTCTACAATATTCTCTACACCTCAACATACAGGACATCTCTTTTAAAATACAAAAACAGAGATAATGTAAATGGAGGTGTAAGAAAAGCATCTGAAAGTTTGCAGAGCATGATAAAATGATAGAGTTTGGCAATGCAGCCTATGCGCTGTTAGAAAAACCAGTTGGGATCTGAAATAGGTGGTTTAACTCTTAATTCCACTCCCTTTTTAGTTCCCTAAATAGGCCCTTTGTAAGTCACCTTGTTAACTGTTAGCACACAGTGCTGGCCAGAAAACTTTTATACAATAACAGGGACTTATATTTGTAACTGTGTACCTGGAAGCTTTTGCAATATGAAACACGTGCCTTTACACCTCCATTGAACTAAACTTGGGAAAACATTATTTTTAGCAAAAACATGGATTTGTTTTTGTCTACATATTTTTTCCTCCAGGTCTGTTTTTCCTCAAGACCTTGTTTAGAAATGAACTTCCATTCTTGTCATGAAGAACTACTGCGATGTCTCAATACGGGTGCACAGAAATTTCTTTTTATTTAACTTCTGTATCTCCATTATGTAAAACCTGATGCAAATTCAGGTGAATTTATATCCACCTTTCAGAAACGTGTCTGTGTTTTCCTAGGTTTAATTAATTTGGGTTAGAGCACATCATTAACTAACCAGGGGTAGGTGTATACATGGACTGCCTTTGCATTTCTTTGACTTTGTGTAAGGCTATAAGAGTGAGACTTAACTTGAACTAGCTCAGTTAGGACATGATTCAAGTCCTTTCATTTTAAATCTATAAGGCAAATATCTGACAAAAGTCTATGCATGACAAAGTTTGGTTCTGAATAGTTTTTTAATAGACAGAGATACTTTATGAGGTACAAAAGTACAAGTGAGAATTGCTAGTTTTTGGAAGTTGTATGCTTTGTAGCTTCTCTACTATAGCTTCTAAGAATGGTACATGTAGTTCTAAGTATGTGTAGTGAGTGTGTACATACTATGATGTATCTCTGCTGCATTTCTAAAATTTAATCTGCAGAAAGTGGGAGGTAAGGTATGCAGCACAACATGGGGTGCAAACAAGTTATGCTCTCAGCCATACAGAACCTGTGAAGCCATACTCAGGTGAATTTTGAGGATACCTTCTCAATGAGCATGTCATTAAGAGTTCTGTAACAAATCCCACCACACACTTTCCTCATCCAGAGGGTATCTTGCTGGAGGCAACTGAGCATATGTGGACATTAGACAAAATGACACTTGTGAGCATAAAACATGCAAACAAGGATTTATTCTGGCTTTCCAATTCCTTGTAAAACATAGCTAAATGAGCAGAGTGGCCTTCTGCCATTTCTCTGACTCATGAGTTTACAAATATATAAAGGGTGAATGTCATGAGGATGGAGCCAGGCTCTTCTTGTTGAGAACCAATGATAGGACAAGGGGTAATGGGTTCAAACTGGAACACAAGAGGTTCCGCTTAAATTTGAGAAGAAACTTATCAGTGAGGGTGACAGAGCACTGGAACAGGCTGCCCAGGGGGATTGTGGAGTCTCCTACTCTGGAGACATTCAAAACCCGCCTGGACACCTTCCTGTGTAACCTCATCTGGGTGTTCCTGCCCCAGCGTGGGGATTGGACTAGATGATCTTTAGAGGCCCCTTCCAATCCCTAACATTCTGTGATTCTCTGAGTTGTTGCTTTGCAGCTACTGCTTTCCTGTTCATGACTTCATCTCAGAGCTCCTATGTCTTTAAATCCCACCCAAATGTTTTTGAGCTGAAACAGTAAATATTTGGGAAGCACTCTGTACATCTTCAGTGGTAGGGGACACCGAACTGCAGTCTTTCTAAGTTTGTTTCACTTTTCTAAGTGCACCTTTAAGTATGGTGCACTTGTAATAAACCAAATTTACAATTTTAAGCTTATTTCCAGAAGATATGTGGTCTGAACTAATATGTGAAATCTAGCATGTGATTGTAATTGAAAACTCACTATAAGACAGGATATCAATTTAATTTAGATTTTGGGTGATTACCAGGTTTAATTCAGAAGGGAAATGATATCCAAGTATGAAAGGAAGCACTATTAACTAGTGAGCAGGTGGACTACTCTTGTTAGCCTTCCTGTGCTGGGCAGGAATATACATAATGGAAAGTCCTTGCATCGTATGCTTTACAATTGAAAGCTGTTCTTGGTCATTTCAAGGTTTTACTGATTCACTGCTGAGTGAAAAGTTGTAGTTTCATATTTAGCCAATCAGCCTTTGGGGCTTCTCTGGCTAAAAAGTAGATTGTGTAAGTCTAAAGATTTCTTTCAGAAAGAGGTTTTGTACTCTTTCAGTTAGAAAATGGAGTTTTGAATGTGCAAAAATATAAGGGGCAACTTCTGAGAAAGACTGGCATTTGGTTAGTTTGGTAAATTTTGCTTTTGGTGACTAGTTCTACTGTTTGGGAGAGAGCTATTTCTCAAACTTTATCCCTTCTTTAGGGGCAGGGTGGCAAGAAGAGGGTCCTCAGTGTGATTATCCTGGATTAGCTAGCCAGCCTAGTACAGTCAAGGTCAAAACCTAAAGCAGAGTGCTGTCTCCGTTCAATGAAAGGTTCTTCTTGTTTCCTTACATGTGCCTTGCTTTTAATGGATGAGAAGTTTTGGTGAACTCAGGCAATGTTAAGCCACTTATTGTGGATGATGGCAGTCTCTCCAAGGCTTGTCCATGTTCATTTGTTGCCAGCCTGTGTGCTGGTTTTACACAGTATGTGAGAGGTTAGACCTAATTTCTCTGGCTTTCCAAGCACAGCAGGAACCTCCCAGGCTTTTTACAGCTACCTGAGGGCTGAGTGAGACTGAGTGTAGGTCAGTGCCCTGCTGAGTTTGGTAGCTTGAATGAGAAGACCAGAAAACCTGAGTTTTAGAGAAAAAAGAGTAGTTTGTTATTCATTACCTCTGAGTGATGAAGCACAACTTTATGGAGAAATACAGTTATCATAGAAAACCTCTTCTGCAATGGGGAAAAAGGAGAGTGGAAATTGGGCTTCATGTGTCTGGCATGAGGTCCTTGCTTGTGTCCCTTTGCATTCCCTATGGTTCCTTGGAGCCGTTCATTAGTATGTGTTTAGGAGTTTGTGAAAGATTGGTGGTTGTGATGCCAGGCAACACAACACTCACAATACTGAGCAGGACAGAGTTGGTCTGAGTTCAGCTGCACTTGGAAAACAGGAAATCAATATTTGCTAAATGCAAGGTGACAAAGTAGGGCCTGGTTTAAGTCCACAATTAATTACAGGGTCTGCTGGATATAGAGGTACTTAAGTGTTGAATCAGATGTAAAAAGAGGAGGCATTTAAGTTCCTTCCCAGAGAGAGGAAGCAGTAAGTATGAAGGCTAGAGTAACTTCTCTGCTTTGGCAGGAACATAGCAAAAATTATGTTTTGAAGCTAGAGGGAGTTCTCTAAGAAGTGATCTTTACAAGCCATCACATGCTTTGTCACCACCAGTACATGATCTTCACCTCCTCCTACCCTGCCCCGCTGATTCAAAATAGCTTCAGGCAGAGGAAGATGCTGTGGGTTTTTTTCCTGCAGTGTTGCTTATCAGAAAATATACTGCCTTCAAAATGAGTGTCTGATCTTCTCACCTGCTGTTTTTCTCCATTGATAAAAAGTTTAAACTAGCATTTTGCAAAAACAGTGGTGACTTTGCAGCTCTTCATAAACTGCAATTACTTGGTGCTGTAAAGAGCCTTGTTAGGTAGTGGTTATTGATGTGGAAGGAGTGATTACTGATGTGGAAGATATACCACCAAAATATTTAATATATGGTAGGAACTTGCTGCTTTCCTGCATGTACTCTCTATGACCATCCTGTGCAGTTCTCTACTCCTAAAACACTGCTGTATGTTTCCTGTGCTCTTGCATAGCAGAAACTGAGACCAGTTTTGAGGGAATTGAGAGCAAGTTTTCCTTACGGACGCCTGCAGAACCAGATGAGGATGTCTGCTACCTGATTCCTGGACAAGTTGACAGCCTGGCACAGTGCAACTTCAATCATACCAGTAAAACCTTTGTGGTGATCCATGGGTGGACGGTAAGAAGAAAGGGGAGGAATATCCCTTTTAACCACATTAATGATAAATTGTGCTAAATAAAACAGCTGAGGTAATATTGATATATCTTTTTTTAAAAAAAAAAAACCAACAGGTGACAGGAATGTATGAAAGTTGGGTCCCAAAGCTGGTGGATGCTTTGTACAAGAGGGAACCTGATTCAAATGTCATTGTGGTGGACTGGCTAGTTCGAGCTCAGCAGCACTACCCAGTATCTGCTGCATACACTAAGCTGGTGGGAAAGGATGTTGCTACGTTTATTGACTGGATGGAGGTAAGACATTTAGTTACATGTCTCACATTGTACACAATGTCCTAGGAGACAAAACAGCAATAATGGTGTTGTGTTAACTATCTCCTGTGGGGTAGGTTGAGTTAAGCTATTCCAGACAGTACTTTTGCTGGACTGGTAAAGTCCCAGCTTTAATTTAATAATTATCGCTTACATAAGAAGGCCTTTTATAGTGTGGTTTGGAAGCCTTACCTCGTGGTCTGTGGAACCCTGTAAGTCTACACTGTTTCTGAAGGCTTAATGAGAAGTAGCTATGAAAGACAGGTTGTTATACAGCAGCCAGCCCTTGGGAAATGGAAGTCTGGCCTGCTTTTGGGAAATACTTAAGAGATCCAGAAACTGGTGGGAAGGGGGTAGCTGAAAATTGTGTTATGTTAGTTGTATTTAATGTTCATTCTGTTATTCATGGCTCAAAGAGAAATCCCAGTGTTTAGAATACATCTTCCCTTATGCTTTCTGATGTTTTCCCATTTGACTTCATTCGTTAAAGTATTCTCTTCTGCAGGAGCAATTCAATTATCCTCTCAACAATGTCCACTTGCTGGGGTACAGTCTTGGTGCTCATGCTGCTGGGATTGCTGGGAGCCTGACCAAGAAGAAGGTGAACAGAATTACTGGTAAGAAGACCTGTGGTTGTAGAACGTGGTCATGTCTCTTCCGTGCTGAAATATTCCTCTGGAAAATCATCAGAATAATTGTTGCTTCTTGGCTGTACTGAGGTTATGTGTTCATGTTTTTTGAATCAGCAGGACTGATATTTTTGTAGTAGAACTGGAAAAGGTTCAGAAAAGAACAACAAAGGTGATGGGTGAGAAGACTTGATCTGCTTCTGCACAAAAAATGACTGAGTAGGCAGGGATTCATCAGCCATGAGAAGAGACTGGTTGGGGGGTGTGATAGAGACTGGCCAAATCCACAGCTTGGAGAAGGTCACAGTATCTCTTGTAGCATGAGAACTTCAGCTGATTCTCTTCATCTAGGTGGTCATACCTTGTGATGGGTGGGAGCCATTAAAAAAATAACAGGAAGTAGATCCCCCTACAGTGAGGGTTGTACCTACAGAGCTCTTTTCCATGGCATGCTATGAATGCAAGTAGCTTACATGGTCTCAGAGGGAGACTGGACAGATAATCAGAAGAGATGCACTGTGGGTTGCTAGAAAAACTTAATAATGACAGGCTTAGATAATATTCTAGGCTGAAAACTATGCTGCAAGTATTTTGGGAAGGGAAGTATACATATGCTTACTTTGTTCCTGTGCATGCTTAGGTGTCTGCTTAGGGTGTTTTTGGAGGCTGAGAATTGTGCTAGACAAGGCAGAGTGCACAGCCACTCTGGACTTAGTTTGCAGCCTGGTACCTGGAAAGCTGATCCCCTAGTACTGATCTCTGTGACAAAGGAAATGCCAGCATCAGCAGAGGCTGAGAAAATCACTTATCTATGGTATCTTCATTGCTGAGAGAGCTTGGGACTGGCATTCAGATGGGAGTCTAGCTCCTGTCCTTCTGGCACCCTTTGCCCTCTTTACATGAGCCTGGCTGTGATCCTGGGTCTACAGGTAGGCAGCAGTTGCACTGTGAAAGGCTGACTCCTAAGAGGTGGCATATTAAAATCACTAGCCCCTCTACCCTTCCTTTCTTTCAGCTGCAGCTTTGGTACTTTCACTGAGGTTGCCAAATCACACAAATACCAGTAGCCCTTTGTTATGACCCCACAATTGCTCTCAGTGCCCAGGATGAATGTTTCCCCAGGAAAGAAGCATCACCTTTGAGCATAGTGAGTGATGGGATGTGGTCCCCGAAGTCCTCACAGGAGAGAGTGAGGCAGCTCAGACCAGGTGAAGCTAATAAGTGGTAGGCAACCCAGGTGCCTGTCCCTGATGAGGGCTACAGAAAAGATAAGTCCCTTCAGCTCTGCCTCCAGCTGTCAAGTAGCTGTCTAATCAAGAGGTGGTATCTCTTCACTGGTAGAATAATTCTGGGTGTTTTTGATGTCAGTATTGCTGCAGCTTGACAGTTTACCGTAATAATCCCCTTCCTCTTAGGCATGTAGACAGTGAAGCTCTTGTTTATATTTCACACTTGTTCCCCTAGCAGGGAGTTAGCAGCAAGACATTTTCCACACTTCAGACACTTCAGATAGAAATTTTACAATACTTGACAGGACAGGAAGACATTGAGAAAATATTTGCTGGCTTCTTTCTTCCATTCACTGGAAATGCAACAGCTGTGAGGAAGTTATTCGGGCTTCTTTACGTATGTTTACATACATATTTTTTTAAAGAGTGACAGCATGTCAAGGTATTTAACTCTCCTGTATACATGAATGCTACTTAAGTGATAGCACTGTAATATGTAAAATACTCCAGCCCAATGTGGTAGGTGAACACGGCATTTATCACTGTTGGTGTATTTGGCAGAGAATCTCATTTTTTATTTGTTGTTTGCCCCTTAAAGGGCTGGATCCAGCTGGTCCTACCTTTGAGTATGCTGATGCTGTCACCCGCCTCTCCCCGGATGATGCTGACTTTGTGGATGTACTGCACACTTACACTCGAGGTTCTCCAGATCGCAGCATTGGAATCCAGAAGCCTGTTGGACACATTGATATTTATCCTAATGGTGGAGGTTTCCAGCCAGGTTGCAACTTGGGAGAAGCACTCCGTCTGATTGCTGAAAAAGGCTTTGCAGGTGAGGCTGATCTGAAACAAACATCTGTTAACATCCAAAGGGATATTTTCAATAGCCTGCAGGTTTTTTTTGCAAGCAAAGATCTCTTTGAGAGGCACAGGAGCTTGTTGTTTTAAGTGCTTTTAAAAGTCAGCCTGAAAAGCCCAGCTCTGACATAGTGGATCATGGCTGTTGAAAGCATTGCTTAAGAGTTTATATCATTATATGCACGTGTGTATACATATTACACATTTTTGTTTTCAAGATGTGGATCAGCTGGTGAAATGCTCCCATGAACGATCCATCCACCTCTTCATTGACTCACTCCTCTATGAAGAAAAGCCCAGCATGGCCTACCGCTGCAACACAAAGGAGGCCTTTGAGAAGGGTCTCTGCCTGAGCTGCCGGAAGAACCGCTGCAACAATTTGGGTTACAAGGTCAACAGAGTGAGGACGAAGAGAAACACCAAAATGTACTTGAAGACTCGTGCTCAGATGCCATATAAAGGTCAGTCCTGCTTGCTTTCTGGCAAGCAAGACTGGTACCTCTGTTCAACTGTGCGTGAGGGTGGGTGCATGCTGCAGATGACAATATAGCAGCTTTAGTGCCTGTGGTGAGCAGTGGTGAAGCTTGCCTGCAGTTTGCCATTAAGCACAAGCTAACGTGCAGTCTCAGAAAAAACAATGTATCTTACTCAAGGTGTGGAAGTGGGGGTAGAATGCAAAAATATTTGTAACACGTTTCTAAGTAGCAAAATTAAGACAACCTACTCTGCAGCCCAGTCACTTGAAACAACTGAGTCTTTCAAATTTTTCAGTACTCTTTGTCCAGATCAATTTTTCCTGTTGCTGGGAAAATAATCAGCAGAGCCCAGCATGATGAGCAACATCTTCGAAGATGTACAACCATCAGACTTGTGCCTTTTGTAGTACCTTTGCCAGAGGAGCACTGGTCCTCATTAAAATATCACAGCACTTCCTGATTCCCATTGCCACAGTGGTGCATCTGAGAAGGACACTGCCAAAAAGAACTGGAAGGCTTTCAGCTAGGGAAGTAGCTTCTGAGCTGGATTTTACTCTTTTTTTTTTTTTTTTCTCCTTAGTTTTGACTGTACCACCTGGAATGCTCATTGTGTGCCTTCTGTGGGGGACCAGCAATCGACACATTCCTGTAGTGTTACAACAGCTGCAAGACTAGTGTTTTGTTGGCATTTGGTGCTTAATCTGCAGTGTCAGTGGGTTGATTTTTTTTTTTTTTTTTTTTTTTTAACCAAGGTTCCTGTATGAGGAGAGCACAGCTCACTTGTTTCAAGTCAAGGATGGCAATTCTTACACATTTATAAAGGGCTTGAAGGTCATACTGCAGACGCTGGGGTTATTATAGTGGCAGTCAACTTAAATGCAGAGTATAACTGCAAGAACTGCAAAGGTGTTTTTTATCATGATTCCTGTGCATTCTAATCTTTACCTCCTCACAAAAATAGTTCTTTGGATAGCTGCAGGGAACTAAATCTCAGTTTACTGGTGTTGGCATATTCTAGTGTAGGATTATGCATGAGGGGTTTTGGGTTGTTTTGTCACCAGCAGTTTCTTTGGAGATTGCTTTTTTCCAAATGACCTTTTCTTTTGTGTTCTTCCAGTCTTTCATTACCAGGTCAAGATTCATTTCTTTGGAAAGGCTAATACAACCAAGACAAACCAGCCATTCCTGATCTCTCTCTATGGCACTCTAGATGAGAGTGAGAACATTGCTTTTACATTGTGAGTACCTATAGAAACAACTGCAATGTACTGTTGAATCTATCTGAATCTGCTAAAGCTCCAGCTGAAAAACTTGTTCTAGCTCCAGCTACAGAATTCTTACAGGGTTCCAGAACCTGCCCTTGTCTTTGATCAAGGGGATGCATGCACTGCTGAAGCTAAAGATCTAAGCTCTGTAAGAGCTGATCTTGGTAAGAGGTCTGAAATATAGAAATGTGAAGTCTGACCTGTGTGTCAGCCTAATAAGAATTTTTGTGGTGTGCCAGCTTTCTTGATTTCTTCTCTTTTCAGTAGCATCATGTATTAAGGTTCCTTAAAAGCAGACTGCAACCTGGAGTTGAGTGTCTGATGGGCCTGAAGGCCTCAGGGCAGAAGCTGAGAGAGGCATGGGAAATGCTTCCACAGCTCTGCAAATAAGCAGAAGTCTGTACTATTATCCCTGCACACGGGCTGGCAGGGAATGGTGCTGGAAAACAGTCTGTCTGCTCCAAGAAACCTAAAGTGTTCCTGGCTGATGTTTGTCTGGCTTCTCTGAGAGCCATCAGTACCAGAGAAGACATCCCTTGCCTTGCAGTCTGTCCTGGGATTTTACCAGCCTTGCTGAAGAAAGCTTTTCCTTCTGCCTCTACAAAAGCTTTTTTTTTTTTTTTTATTCCATCCATCAGAACTGTGGACAAGGTTGCTTTCTTCTTTTCTGAAGTAAATAAAGTCCTGGTTGTCTTTCCCCTTAATATTCTTTATCTGTCAAACAGTTACTTTTTTTTTTTGTTGAGGTGTGTTTTTTCCTTATTTCCCTCCCACAGGCCTGAAGTGTCTTCAAACAAGACCTTCTCCTTCCTGATTTACACAGAAGTGGACATCGGTGACCTGCTTATGCTGAAGCTGCAGTGGGAGAAAGATACCTTCTTCAGCTGGTCAGACTGGTGGACTCCTTTTACTTTCGACATCCAGAGAGTCAGAGTGAAGTCTGGAGAAACTCAGAAGAAGTAATTTTTGATTGTTCTAAACTGTATTAGTTTTAATTGACAGTGTTTCCTGTTTTTTTTTTTTTTTCCTGGTGTATCACAGAGTGGAACAAAACGTGGAAAGCTGTTACAAATGGGTGCAGTACAGATAATCAGGGGTCCAGTGGCACCAAACTGACATTTTTGTCACCCAGGTTTAGTTGTTTGCTCTCATTGGGATCTGCAATCTACAGTTTTATTCCCATGTAATTAATTTGCATACCACTGTCATGTGCTTTAGGTTAGTTATAATATACAGGAGAGGACTTCCATGGACCAGCATCTCTGATTTTATTTGTAGTTCCTCTCCTTCTTTCTCTTGCTGGACATTTGCATAGGTTTTCTTGCACATAACATGCTTAGAGATTTTTAGACACCCTTCCATAAGTGTTTGCACCAGAAATCATTGCTTTGTTAAACTGGATTTTTCTTAGCTGTTGAATACCTGAATGGTGGGTGAAAATTGAAACACGTGACTGTTACAGGACTTTGCTAATGCTTAAGTGTTGGAACAGCAAAGTCTGAACAGAACTTTGATCTGAATATTTTTAAATACTCATTAATAGACATGAGATCTGTTAGCAGAAAATGAACCCAGACCAGAGTATGAATGTCCTATGCATGGTATCACGAATAATCTTTTGCTTGTTTGGATAAACAAGGTGAACTTGATCGAAGAACAGTTATCAGAGCTGAACAAATGTAGGGGTGGGGAAAGTACTGATAAGTAGAAAAGCAACTGCTCTGGTTTGCTGGAGCTGGTAACCTACTTTATTTGCAAAAATATGCAGTAGTAAGGCTTTCTTCAGAGATCATTCACCTCACAAAGAGTCCCACAAGGACTGGTGTAAATAAAGACCCAGGAGACTGAGAACAGAGCTTGTGCTTTCTTAGCTACGGGAGATATTATGCATGGGACCAGTGAAAGTTATGGCTACATTTAAGGTCCATGCATAGTGCATTTACCAGTTTATCATGCACAGTGTTTCTTTTGTCACAGAATTCTCTTTTAAAAATTTTCTCATAGGCTTGTAAAGTAGTAGTGCCTTACATGACAAAGTATAAAGGCTGCTTTCAAGCACCAGTCTTGTTTCTATGGTTAAAAAGAGACATCTGGCTCAGTCATATGGTTGTCCAATGTTTATTCCACAGAGTGGTGTTCTGTTCTCGAGATGGCACCTCGCGTCTCAGTAAAGGAGAAGAGGCAGCAATATTTGTGAAATGTTTGGAGCAGCCTGTCAACAGGAAGAGAGGAGGGTATGAATGTTCACTGTTTTTTGACTTGGGAGAAACTTGAGTGGTAGCAGGAGGATCTAATAAAACTTCCTGATTTAGTTGACCGGTGCAGTAGTCTTCTCAAGGCTTCAGAAGCATCACAGCCCAGATTAACCTGAGGTTTCCTTATGGTAACTTTTGCAGCTTAAAAATCCCTGATTTGTTTATCTGCTAACCATCTCCTTGTGTGGTTGATAACATGTCTGAAAAGCAAGTACAAGTCACTGCCCCTCATGTTCATGTGGTGGCCAAGTGTAAATGACTGTTAGAGTTTACAGACAAGACACTAATGCATGAAGGAAAGCATGCCTCTATCTGAAGATAGCTTACATTTACCCTTAACTGAAGAACATCCAAACAGAGTCAGTCCAGAGCCCTCCCTCCTCAGTCACCAGCAGCAGATTCAGAGACTGGTGCAGGAACTGAGTAGTACCTGTGCCTGTGCTCTCCCTGGCACACAGCTTTCTGTTTGCAACTGTCAGGTGAGTGACTTCCTGAGATTTGCATCTCTGATTTGGATCAGAGGTTGAATCTGTGGTGCCCTTGGTGCACTTTAGTTTTTTTATCAATTACTTTTCTAACCCAGAATAAACTTCCATATGTGGGGCCAACTTTATTTGGACTTCATCCACTGAAGTTTGAGCTGGAGGAGTGGTCATATTTATTTTAGTGCAATTCCTGTGCTTGAAAGGTCTCATGGGAACACTTACAGACTGAGATCTAGTTCTTCATAAAAAGGCATATGTGCTGAACCTCACTCCAGGACAATGACCTGGGGAGGCCTTGAGAGATCTGTGTTTGTATCTGACGTGTAAAATCAAGCAGCAGCCAGGAAAGCCTAAGCACATAATTAATTTTCCTGCTAAATAGTATTTTTTTTAATCTTAAGTCTCAAAAATAATACAAAAAGGAACAAGTATCCTGCATCTTCCTCATCTGTCTTTTTTTTTCTTTTTTTCCCCACAGTGTCAAGAAAACCTCCAAAGAAAATTCTGCCTATGAATCTGCTTAAGTGACAGGAACGAAGGTTTTCCTCACTGGGGAGGAGGAGGTTCTGTTCATCCCAGTGGACTGGATATTCAGAACCAAATATATAGAAATATTTATCCGCTGCTGGCTTTTTGCCTGCTGCTTCTAACTATCTTAGGAGACTTCTTGTAAGGAAGTCTCAGCATACCAAGTACTAACCATAAAGATACATTATCCAAATAGTTGAAAAAACAAAAAGAAATCTGCAAATCAACTTGCCAAAGGCTTGAGTGCTGGGAAGGAATAAGTAACTATGCTTAATCATCGTGCCTTGTGACAAGATTTCTTGACATCAAATACTCTATAGCAATTTTCTAGTATTTATTGAGAAGAAGCAAAGCCCTATACCTGGCTTTTCTTTCTTTTCAGGAGTCTCATGAAATTTGACAGCTTTTTTTTCTGGCTTGGCTGGCTGAATTTTCAGACAGTTCAGTGGCTAGAGTTCATTGTCTTCAAGTGTGTGTTTTGCAAATGAGTAGGTTTCTCCTGAAAAACCCCACCTTTGTATTACTAAAACATGTCAGGGCCTGACTTAATATGGGGATTAATGTTATAGTTTGTGGTTATGAATGTGTTTTACTGGGGGTAGATGCCAGTGCCTCTTAACAATAGGCATGATCTGTTAAGCTATATACTTCTATGCAGCTTAACCTGAAATAAATAGCAGCTGTAGTAGAAGACAACAGTACCGATGTCCTGTGCAGATATTCAAGTTTTCATCTGTGCTTTCATTCCTTGAAAATGAAACCATCTACTCTCCAACACTCTGTGAATAATGAACTGTTACCAGGTTGTTTTGTGTGTGTGTGTGTTTGTTTTTTTTCCCCACCACTTGCTTACATCCTGTATGTGACAGTTTCTCTGCTCTTTGATGCCGAATGTCAGCCATGCAGCTGACTGGCTGCTGTATGCAGTCTTCAGTGCAGGTGAATCCACCTGACAGGTGACAAGCATGCTTATGGTTCTCTGTACTGGGATTGTGACTGTGAGTGACCCACCTTGGTTTTGTTGCTTGGCTGTGATACAGTGCTAGATCCTAGGTGCTGCTTTGTTCTCTGACATGAGGTGGAATTCAGCAAGAAGCAGGAGCTGTGACAGTTAAAAGGAGCCTGATTGTGCGATGAACAAGAATGACTGCTCTGAAAAACACTTGAATTAGATGTGCTGCAAGTTGCCAAAAATAGAGATACTGAACATATTCTACTTCCCCTTTAAGTAGTATGTAATTTTTCTAGTGCTCTGAAAGGTTCAATAGCCCTCTTTTAGCCTTCTAGAAGACAAAATACTGGGCAGGTAGAAGTGCTCGAAGGTAGACACAGTGTAATGTGAGCTATTGGTGTTGTCTTCTGTAGTCTTATTCTGCATGTGCAACACTGGAGGTGGTGATTTTTACAATATCCCATCTTGAAAGCAAAACTGATATGTATGAGTTTATATGCACAGTTTTTCTTTTTTTTTCAGCTGTGGCTGCTAGTATATTTGGGGATAAAAGTCTTAAACAGTGCAATATGTTGGAATATTAATAACTCTAAAATTGCTCACACTTGATTTCCTAACCCCTAAACTACAGCAGAGATGTGATGAATCACTGAGGGTGGGGTTGGGTGTTGAGTCATTGCATTTGAGACCTCTAAAAATAAATATTATGATTTGTTCCCTGTAGAATTAACATTGTATTGCAATTTTCTCTGAAGAGTTAAATTCTTTGAAAATAAAGTGTCTGAACAGTTGTGCTCTTAATACAGGATCAAATACAAACACATACAGAACTTGGATACAAAATAGGGAAGGTTCTTGTACAGGAGGACGCAAGATTTAGCTTCAGATGTTATTTATTAGCTGTAAATAAGGTATTTATGTGTGTAAAGGTAGTTTGTATATATTGCTAAAGTTGCTGACAGTCTCTACATTAATACAGTTGTGTGGTATTAATCCTGTATATAGCTTTCAAACAGATTTTTATCAACAAACTACTTATACTGTGTTATTTCCTATGTGGTTAAAACTTTTTTAAAAAAGGAAGCTCCTCAGTTTTGTACAGAATGGAAACCTATGGTTTTAATAAAATTATCAAACTGATGCCAAAGTCACTAGTTTCCTTTTGATGAAGCCATGTGCTCTCTGTCTTTTATGTGAAGGCCATAGCCTTTTACTTGGATTCTGGGATGAAAAGATAGGGTAAGATAGATATGTATATAGATATGTATGTATAATATACGTATATACACACTTTTTTAAGCAACATGTGATTTTTTTTTTTTCTTTTTTCCTTTTGGGAAATACAGAAATCATGTCTCCAGACTTCAAGGAATCATAATGTGTGAGAAAGTAGTATCTCTGTCACTAGAGTGACTTACAGTTTGTCATTTTCCAGTCTTATGCCCTTTTAACAAGAGCCCTTACATCAAAAGGCTTACTTCTTACTTTGTGTTTTTTAGTTCCCCTGCAGTTGTCAGAGCTATGCTTTTGCTCCTTACTGTATCAAAATAGATATATTCTGACCCCGTGGGCATAGCAGGGAAGCACCACTCCCTTATCACCACTGCCCCTTAAGGGAGTAACAGTGGAAAACAATCACTTTGGCCCACATCTGGTGGTTGTCACTGGAACAGTTTGCTCTGTGCAATACACAGCAAGGCTTTGCAAAGGTCTTTAGGAGGAGGGGTGTGCCATAATTTGCAAGAGATGTAGTAACATGCACATGGGGGACAATATTAGGAGTATTTGTAGCAGCTCTGAGCTGACTTCTGGGACTCTGCTTTCAACACTCACCTGGCCAGAGACAGCTCTTTGACAAGAGCAGGCCTTCACTCCATGTGAAAGGAGAAGGGAGGTATGAAATGAAAAAGGTCTGGGCACAAAGGCAAAGGACAAATAGAGGAAAAGAGATGAAAGGAGAGGAAGTGGAGGGGGAATTGGAGGTGGAGTATGGAGTACCCTGGATGAATGAATGGAAAAGGGAAGACAGCGAAGGAACGCAATCTGCAGAGAGGGAATGCATGAAAATGCTGGCGGCAGGTGTTCTAAAGATACTCTGCTCCTTTCTCTGTGTCAGTGTCTGGGTTGGGAGAGAGGAAAGACCCCTACAGTTATGAGACAAGGCCTGTGACCACATTTCTTAAACGCACCATGATTCTTTTAAAGCCACAGCAATCTCACTATACTAAACGCATTATTAGGTAAATCAGAAAAATGTTTTTTGCCCAGGTCTCCCTGTCCCCTTTACTCTCACATCTTGCTTTGCAATGCCATGCTACATCAGGAAAGGTGGTGATCCCTGCTCACCCTGCCAGCTGTCTTTGGTGAGGACTGTGTGCAGTGTTCAACTGTCCTATGGCTAACCAGTGGCTTGAAAAGGCAGAAAGAGACGTTCTTGGCTGGAAAGAAAGGGTGAAGAAAGAATATCAGCTAATGTACCTGCAAGGCAAGGAAGTCCTGACTAAAGTACCTAGTTCCTAGATTTTTATTCCCATGCATTTCACTATGAGGAATTTTTGGATCCAGCAATAAATGTGCTGCCCATAGGTGTCTCTATACTCAATTAGCAGTTTGGTAGTCAGCCGGTTTGACTCCTCTGCTGAGGCACCATGTTCTTCATAGGTAACTGAAATGTGGCACCCGTTTTCACAAGTTTTAAACAGATTGCAGGGAGCAAGAATAATAGCTTATTATCTAAAGTCCAAGATTAGTTCCTCCATAAAAGCTGAGAAAGCACTCAATTGCTTCAGCAGTGGAAAAACTATTCCTCTTTCCGTGTCTGTAAAGTGGTTGGTTGATTTCTGTGAACCTTAAAATCATGAAGGCCTGTGTATATCACACATCTTTGTATACCAATGCTTTTTTTCCTTCTCACTGTGATGACTAGCTATAGAAAAATTATTTTCTCCCTTCAGATATAGTTATGTGTCTGCTTTTCTCTGTGTTGTGAATGAAATTTCAGAAGCTTACTGCTTTGAATGAGCAAGATGTTGCAAATGTGTTGTTTTCAAAGCTGCTCAAAAACAGATATTGAAAACAAATTTTCAGTAAAATGGGAGAATTAAGGTAGCTGTAGTATTTTCCTTTGTGTTTAAAGCTGTCAGTGTAGGGCTGTCCGTATTATGACTCTGTCAATCCAAACTTAGCAATATGAAAATTCTCATGTTCAAGGGGACCAATCGAACTGCCACCAAGTCATCATTCAGGAAAAATTTTCTCTCTTCTTTTGCTGCCTCTTTCCAGAAAAGTCTTCTAGTCAAAGTCTTTTGTAGCAGGTCTGGGAAGTCACCAGTTTACACATAAACAAATAAAGGGATTAGCATTCTCCAGTGACTGAAGGAGAACAAGGAAATGAGAAGAGGAAGGGAAGGGAACCATTTGGCAGAACATCCCATATAGAGTCTGTCTCAACAATGCCTTTATATCCGTGTGTGGTCCTATCTCTGCTAAGCAATGCTCAGGATGCTTCCCTAAATCATTTCAAGTTAGCTCAGCCAGAACAATGCATCCACATCAGAAAAGCAGATGCTAAACTGGGACCACTGTGGGTGTAGCAGGTGTTAGTGTGTGGGTGCAGTGTATGTCCAATGATGTAATCTCTCAGCCATTCATGTCAGATAAACACTGTGTTCTGCATTGTAGGCCCTTCCTGTGGGAAGTAACCTGATATCATTAGTCTCGCCACTCACCAATGACTGGAGAGTCTCTGCTACTGTTCATCACCCCACCACATCGAACCAGTGGTTGAGCAGTGAGACAGCCTGGCTGGCCTTGTGTCTGTCCCCAAAAGCGCCAGGAAGTGAGGACACGTCTCACATTGCTCCACCTACCAAAGGGTTTTTTACCCACAATAAGCTGTAAACCTGGAACCTTCTAAATACTGAAACAAGGACACTCCCAAACAGAGAGAACTGCCAGTGCCAGCTTCACTTCTTTGTATGCATAGACACTTCACGGAAATTAGGAGCTGTAGGAACAGATTCCCATGCTAGAACAGGTTGAAAATATGCTAAGCATAACCGTATTTTTTCAAAAGAAGCATTAAAAAACAAACAAAGACAGACTCGAGAAGGTTTCCTTTCCAGGTCGTCATGTACTTGTGAGGCCCGTTGGTTTGTTCCTCTGGCATGCTGCATTCAGGAACTTTTGGGGGTTACTCCTGCAGCCTGGAGAGTTGCTGGTGCACAAGGCTCCTTTAACCTTTGGGATTAGAAACCTGTCCAACGGCTGACTCTTTATGTGAGGAGAGGACTACCAGGCTTGTGTTCTTGGTGAAAAGGCCAACCGTGCCCTCACAGTATGAGGCTAATCCAAACCCCATTGAGGCTGGGAAAAGTCTTTTTGTGGGCTTTCCTAACACCTGGCATGGTTTTAAAATGAAAGCACAGCTCAAGCTTTCTTGCCTTTGCTCCTCTTATGCATTATTAAACAAAGGGCACACAAGGTCAGGTCATGATCTGGTCAAATACTATGTTAAATACCATCTCTGGGTGACTTCTCACAAATATTCCCAGCATTTTTTGGCCACTTGCTTATCTATGGGATGCCAGAGAAAACATCGTAGTTGCAGTGATGTAGAGAGCACACAATTAAAATTAGAAGGAAAAAAAAAAAGGGAGAGAAAGACATTGTACATAATACCTCATTTAACACCTAGTAGCTTCTGTACAACAATATGAGACTGAGACAGTCCCAGGTAAAGTCTATTTTTTGCCTTGGCCTTCTTGCTGACAGGCCACATGTTCCCATGGGCAATGGGAGCCATCTCAGGGATGCTCCCCTGTAACTCCACCTCACTACTCTGAGTGGCATGCTACTCCCATGTCTCAGGTGATGCACTCCTTCCAGACCCTTGCTGGATCTTTCCCTGAAGCCAGGAATGGTCACACACATTCTCAAATTCCTCACTGCTGCCAAGCTGCAAAATGGGAAATGGCATAGCTAAAGCAGGTGGTTTCTTGATCTGTAGCAGGGAGGTTCAACAGCCAGAAGGCTTGACAGAAGTATAAATTTTGGAGCACTGTTACTTTTCAGTGTCCATTTTGAGAGAAATCAAAGCAAAAGCAAAACAAATAAAAAGCATAAGAAAGAGCAGAAATATCTAAGAAGAGGGGGTCTTTGGTGTTGCAGCAGATTGTACAGAACTGTACTATAATGAAGTGAAATCATGCATAACAAGACTAGCACAGCAAAGCTGTTAAGTGTCCCCTTGATTTTAAATACACATTATCCTGACATCAAGAAAATGGAAGCATGCAACTGAGGCTAGGTATACATTTAAGTGCTTTGCACTATGTTTATATCTATTTAAAATGTTTAGTCCATAACAAACCAAAGGAGAGTGTATGAAGACCCATTATAGAAAGATCACTCAGACTGCAGAATGAAGAGCAAGACATAAATAAAGGTTACAAAGTAGAAGCACTTGTTCAGCAAGAAGAATAGATTAAGAGGAATAGCAAGGAAGAAGAGCTTTGACTTAAATTATTCCACCCAGAACACTCACCTACATAATCTTGATTGTAATCGACCTGTTCTTTATATATGACTAATATTTCTCCCACTTTAATGTATCTATAACCCAGGCACAAAATTAAGCCAAATTTTTGTGTTTATCTTGGCAAAACTTTGCCTTTGCTTGCAAGATTTTTCAGTACAAGGATAGAAAGCAGATTCTGCTCTCTCTGATTTTATTTCTCAGGCCTTAGACAGAAGGTGCAGACCAGGTTCAGTGCAACAGAAAGACTGCTTCCAATATCAGTCTTCTCTTAATGTCCTAAGCACAGTACAAGGATGGATGCCTACACAATGACAAATTCAAGAAATGGAAGCTGCTTGCTTTTTTTTATTTCCTTTCTTCCTCTCCCTTTCCCTTCTATTTTTTAAAATTATTTTTTATTTTTAATTTATAGAGCTGTGTTAATGTGAGTTGTTGTAGTTCTTTGTTTTTCTTTCAACATCAGTGAATTTAAAGACCCTGGGGAGAAATCAGGGCAATACTGGGGAACATTCTTTTGACAGTACTTTACTCCCTTGCATAGTGTGTGTAAGTTTAAATTTGTAGCATAAAAACAATGCCATTTTTGTGGCTGGCTGTTTTTTAGTGGAAGGCTTAGGCACCCTATCACATTAAAAACTGGGTGTCATTTTTCATCCTCTGCATTTGAAGTCATCATTTTGAATTTGCATGGGAGGCATCAGAAGAGGGCAAGAGGGCAAACCTTCTATACAAGGTTTATTTGGGGATTTTTGACAGTGCTCAAGCAGCCCTCTCTGAGACATTTCATTTTCTCAGTGGTATGTCTTCTGAGTGACTGGTTCTTGACCACTTGTTCATATGCTTTTGGCCGTTTTCTGACAGGATCCCTATGATGCACTTTGTTAGCTTTCAAGGTATTAGTCCCATTGCCTTCAAGACTTCCTTGGGCATCTTAGGGGTAGCAATATCCACATTTAAATGGGAGCTTTTTCTTCCAGACAAATCTGTAATTGAGCTCACAAAGAGCTCTGAAAAGTAGCTTTTAGATAACCAGGGAGGAGAACTTGTATTTCCTTGACAATCTTGGACCAGATACTTGAACATCTTTGTGTAGGTGTGACTAAGCCTCTATGACCTTCTACCTAAACTTATACTAGCTGGCTGCTGAATCCTCTTATCCTCTTTTCCATTTCTCCTTTCATTTCTCTTTTGACCAAGTTTGCAGTTTTTATCACCCTTCCCCTTAACAATGTCCCTGTGCTCCCTGTCCAATGGCCTCAAAGGATCCTGATGATTTTGTTCGTTACTCTCTGCAAGACTGTCGCTCCTCCAGTGAGCTAGGAGATAAGCCTGAATAAGCTATTTCTCTAAAGACTCTGCAACATTTTTTTCCTCCCTGTTAGGTTCCTTTTAACCCCGGATTTTAGTCTAAAAGCCACCACAAATGGGGAGAGAATAGCATCATATTAAGACAACAAGATAAGTGTTTCAAAGTTCCCCATCAGTTGATCACCTAACATCAGAATAAGAGGACCTACCTGTGAAACTGTCTTCTGTTGATTGCACTGTATGTTCATTTAAAGAAACAGCAGTAGTCTTCTATTTGGACTTCCCTCTGTGCAACTAGATGACATTTTGGGAGGACTCTGGATCCATGTTCCTCTTCACTCTGTGTCCTGTTTTCTATAGTATTCATTGCTGATGTACATAGTGTTGTTAAACAGGAACACGTTTCTCCCTACAAGGTCTTGTACATTTGTTGCTGGGAGGATTAACTTTTACATGCTTGCCTTGCATTAGTCAAAAAAACCCTGAAAACCCAAATGCATGTTTTACATAGCCAAGTTTGAGTCCTATATTTAATGTTTGTAGAGATGAGACAAAGAGTATTAAATACTTGAAGAGATACACTTTAGTAATTGAATTAAGTAGCACGCTCTATATGGGACTGAAGGAAAGGCTGTCCACAGAGTAAACATTTCTCTAAGTTCAGGTGTCTCCTACCACTGTGCCAGACTAGAATCACTTACACTATGTAAAGCAATGGTAAGCAGAAATAAATTCAGCTGTTTCTGGAAGACATGTTGGAAGATTTGGAACAGGAATTTGATGGATTCCCATAGCTATATTAAAAACAGTTTGACTGCGCGAGAAGAGAATAAATTTTCTGCTCTCTACAGGTCAAGCTTTTGAGTCTAAAAAACCTCCAGTAATGTGTGTCCTACTTAAATTGATACATTTTAACTTTGAAAGAATCAATGCAACCAAGTAGTGAAGGATCATCACATTACAGCAGAGACAGCAGAGATTCCTATCTCTGGATAAATGCATGATGTGAGCAAGGGAAACATCTTGACCTGTGGGAACACCTCAATCACCCATTGTGATCAAGATGGGGATTTCAAGTGGTGTTACTTTGGAGGAAGCATCACACAGGTCTCTGCATTAAGGAAAGCTATCTCTGATGTGACAGTAGCTATGTCAGAAAACAGTCTCGAAACAGGACGAAGAGTAAATGCATCTTTTGGTTAAGAACTGACACAGGAAAATGCATCATTAGGCAGCTTCTGTCAACAATATTTCTGTTGCTTTCACCAAAGCACTTTCACTGATTTGGTAACTTTGAATCTGTGTCATCTTCTCCTGTGAGAGAAAATCTCTCAATATTGCTGTCACCATGCACAGACATATGAAGTGGTATAAAGGAGAGTAGACAGGCACACAGCTCTTTAGTACAAGCAGGCTGACAAGAAACATGGCTGTGTTCCTTCTATCTCTGCTGAATTAACAGCAGAGTACAAACCTGGTAATAACTTTTCCAGAAAGAAAAAAAGGTCCAATTTAACACCCTGAAGAGGTGGAAGCAGCAAGGGTTGATGCTGAGGAGAAGACACTGCTCAGTATTCGGGCTTCAGCCATTGTTATGTGAAAGAACAATGTAATCTAAGAAAGATCTTTGCTCTGTAACTATGCTGAGACAAATTCACAAATAAGGGGCAGCATGAGTGAGTAAATACTGTATCATTTGCTTGCAGTGTTTATCAGCACCTTTCACATTCGTTAAAGTTAAAAACCAGTGAGGGAAAGGGGGCGGGGTGGCTGAAGCTTTCCTAGTAACTGAGTACTCTGAAGACTGAAAGCTGAAGATAAGCTAGTGACTGCTTTGCAGTGCTGTGATACCATGCATACTCACCCTCCCAGCACCATGAAGTTGTGGCAATGAGCCAGCTGGGTCCTTTTTTCTCAGTCACAGCACAGCTATGTCTGAGTTTCTCAACTTCTTACAGCATCCCTTACCAGACATGTTGTCTTGGCTTGTTACTGACCCCAGATCTTCCCTTTCTCTTCCAGGCAGCAAGAGGACAAGCAGTTTTCATTAAAGGGATAGATGACATGAGAGTAAATTCAGGAATCTCATCCTTTCCTCTCTTTCGTGTTCACAAAGTACAATTGACAGGCAGTGTTTCTAGGCTCAGAGGTTTTTACTCTTTGACTGAAAACCACCTCAAAATAAAGCTGAAGGTGAAAAGGCCTTTTACAGCACTACAAAGTATACTCCCAAGGATATGCATATGAGGGCAGCCTGGCAGGAGGGCCAGTGGTCTGGTATTGTACTCTCCCTGTGGATCAACCCTTGACTACTACTCCGTAAAAGACATCTCCTTTGTACACTTTTCACAGGAGGAAAAGAGGTCTTGAGCCTGGGGTATTTTCTTAGAGCTGTGGGCAGGCTTCATGTCTCCCCCTGACTACATGTTAAAAATGGCTCTTACACATTATCAGCTCCTGGGAGACTTGTTTGTCTCCCTCTGAGGCCCCATAGTGAAAAGATAAGTTGGCAAGTGGAGGAGAGGGCTCAGTTAGAAGGGTGTTGAATCTTGAAGGAAAGACCTAGAGCTATCTGGGAGCCATAAGAGGAGCTGAAGTGCTAGTTGTTCTGTTTAACAGCAATAGTGATAAGCTAGACCCCAACACCATCTATGAAAACCACAGCCTCTGCAGATGTGCCATTCCACTTCTGTTGTGAGTAGACGCAGAACAGATAGCACGAGCAGGCACTTGTTTTGGAAGAGGAAGCAATCTGAAAATAATATAGACTAGGAAAAAATGGCATGCAAATGGCATAAGTGGGCAGTGAGAAGTTACTCACTTGTCATGTTATCCACCTTCCCAAATATATTTAGGCCCCCAGCCCCAGCCTAGAGATGAATGCTCAGGGGCACAGCATTTTCCATTGCCTTCCTGACCTCCTTTGTGATCACAATCTGACTCTCTTACATCTTCAGGCTGGTTGCTCCTTTTCTGCAGAAGCTTTCCCAGAATGCGGCACATGGGAGAAACCAGAGAAGAATGAAGAAGAAAATATAAAAATATATGTCAAAGAGCCCATGCCAGTCACTTCCACCATGGAAATGAAAGACTTGAACTATCTGAGATCAGCAACCTCCAGTACCACCCCTCACCCCTCAGTATATACATATGTCTACGTATATGTGTATATTTGTACATGGATTAGATACATATTTGCATACTGACTCCTTTCAGTTCTTTTTCCTGCTTAGCTTTTCACTTGAATACCTGCTGCCTGACTACCACTGCAAAACATGGGAAGGGAATTAAACAACACCACTGTGTTAGGGGGGAAAGGTTACTTTCAGGCAAATTCCTGCTGAAGCAGCAGGATGGCTATTTGCGTGTGACTGCTTCTAGTGCAGGAGTGAACACAAGGTTTGGTGCTGAGGGAAGATACGTTGTTTTGAGCACTTGGTTCAGGAGTAACATGTCAGAAAGGATTGCTTTGGCTACGGACACAGGCAGTCTAAAGAACAATCTTGAAGAGCTTAAAGGGGGGTATTTTTGTCATTGTTGTTTGTTTGTTTTTAAGATGCTGCTGCTGAGCATAGACATGAACAGGCATGTTATTTCCTTTTTATTTTTTTTCCCCCACTTTGTTATCTAGGTATTTGTGGGCTCAGACCTTCCCGCAGCTTGCCTATCCAACAATCATTAATGAATTTTTTCCTCATTAGAGTCTATTTAAGAAATGCAGAACAGAGATAGTAGGGTAGATCAAAGCCACACCTATAGAGACGATGGATGTTTCAGCAATTGAAAGCAGGTCTCCCAGTGGTCATACAAATTCTTTCATCAGCCTCTTTCCTGCCATGCATTTTGAATGTAATTAAATGTAGAGAAGAATTTTCCAGTCACCTCAGATATAAGTGTGTTAAAAATTGGGATAACTGTGTAAAGGTACAATGGCAAAAACCAGTTCGAAATCACTTTCAAGAGAAAGTCAAGTCCTAGGAAAGAAAAGGGAACAAAGCAATATTCTTGTTTGACCAACCCTTCTTTCCCATTTTTGACCCACTGTCATTCCACCATTTCAGGGAGCTGTCAGTGTGGCATCCCTTGGGTCTGGAAGGCTGAAACCTGCCGTGCGCAGGAGCACAGCAGAGCATTTCCGTAGTGTTTTGAGGTAATTTCCACATGAAACTTAGGCTTAACCCTAGGGTATGTGCTTTGGCTTTCTCACTGTTAGACAGTGGGACTTCTTCTCTTTTCTTCCCACTCCTTATTCCACTGTTGCAGGTCAATAACTCTGATGTGAGACCTTGGATCTCAAGACTAAGTGGCTGCAGGTATCCTTTGGGACAGGACGGACTCATTTTCCCCAGACTGCCACAGCAGCCCTGACAGTGAGAGAAAGGGCTCTGCAAGTCCTTTATGTGGGCCTTTATACAGATTGGGATCTTCAGCCATGCTGCTGCTAGGTCAGGTGCTCTTGTTGTCTGGAAAATATTTCAGAGCATTCTCAATAAAGGCAGATTTATTATTCTGATTCTACTTGATGTCTAACAATACATAAAATCCATGCCATGTAGGCAACAAACCTAACAGGTTCACCCAGTCAGCAGCCTGGGATGTGCTTTGATGTGCTGAGGAGACATATGGTAAGTTTCACCCCTCTCACATCTCCAGTCTAGATCGTTACAGCGATGTATCCATAATATACCCAAAATGTCAAAATAAATTGAAGGATGCACGTCACAGAACATGAAGTTTAAACATGGGACACCTTGACAAAAGAATTTTACATGCGAAGAGATTATGTGATTCACATGTGATCAGACATGTTCATGGAAGAAAAGTCCATCTAGGTTTGCACAGGAGTACTGCATGTAGTACTGGCAATCATTTGGCATCAGGTGGCTGGAAGCTGGGAAAACATCTCAGAGAAACTTGGCTATGTTTGCTCTGTTCTGCTCGTATTTGCTGCTAGTTGCTGTCAGAAAAGGATTCCCAGTTGGGTAACTGTAACCTGGTCCAGCTGTTCTCATATATTCTTGCTGATAGTCCCATTTACTGGTTAATCGCCTTCCAAATTAGACAAGTTCAAGTACACTTTAACAAGGTTTATTTAAATGTCTTGTTTCTTAGAGTTACTGTAAAGAGTTGGTTAAAAACACTTGTAAATGTGTAAGGTTTGCTCTGCTTTATGGACTTACAAAACGTCTGCAGGTGGGTCCTTTCCTTTATTATTTTGTCTGTGGAAAACCCTAAAATGTGAAACTTCCTAAATAGTAGATACAAACCAAATATATTTGCTTTTATGTTCTAACAAGTTTAACAATTTTTTCTTTAACAGAAATTCAAAATATTCAGTAGTGACAATGAGTATTTCAGTTTATATAGTGAAGGTCTCTGGATAAACTGTGAAGTCTAGTACAGAAGTTAAATTTTTGTATCTAAACTGTACACCAACTGTATGCAGGTGCACAGTGTGTTAAATGATACCAACTATTGCTAAAGTGTTTACACTGAAGCCCAAGGTACATAGTCCTTGGTTGTTCATTTGTTAACGTGTTGAATGAGTTAGACTTTAAGCTGAGGCTTTGGAATGTGATTTTGCTAGTTTTCTTTATTTCCTTCCTACACTGTGGCTCAGTGCACCCAGACCCCCTGTGAGACCCACTTTGTGTCCAATGTAGACAGAGCCTGAGTGTCTTACTGAGTAAATGAGCATTAAAAGGATCCCACATCCCAGGATAGTGAGATGACAGACAAAGACTAATTGGCAGTTTAGGAATGTCTTCCACTCAATGGGTTTTAGTTCAATCGTTTCTCATGATAAAACATTTCTCAATTGTTACATGCTGAGGGAAGATTGCTCCTGAGGCAAAGATAACTTAGTTCTGGAAGCCTAAAGTCATTATGTTCCAAAAGCTGTACAAATAGACTTCTCCCCAGTGCCAAGTAACAGATGGTATCATAGTAAAAATGTCCTCTTCCCCTCTTGTCCCAGCAGGTAGAGGTGCTGGACACTGTGAATATGTAGGAAAATGGGTACTGTAGCCCAGTAACAGGCCACATGATAACCTGGGATTCAGGAGTTAGCATTTTCCTATTTCCTTTTGTTTCCACAGATTATTCTGTGTTTCGGGTTTCTTCCTCCTCTGTGCTAGAGATGGAAGATGCTCTGATGATGGATATGATGTCGTGTCAGAGGAGTAGAAGTTGTGAGAACATTGATTTCCCTCTCTCTGTGAATTATGCTTTGGGGTTGCCCACACAGCAGAATGCTGAGACTTCCCACTCTTTTTTTCTCTCCTGAGTAGGCAAGGAGTACGGCTAGCTACGTTTACGATTAGCAGCCCTCATTGAAAGACTGTGGATAGAGGTGGACTGTGAACTTCAAGTGAGCACGTCAGTGCAAGAACATGCAGAACTGGGAAGTTTGCACCCAGTCAGGAGTGGCATGTGTGACTGCTGTGTATGGTGCTGCAAAACATGTACTTTATCATGCCTCCTGCTCCTGCAAGGCTTTCTAGGGAAATTGGAATTGCAAAAAGCAGAGGCAGCTGACATAGAAAAGAAAGTGCATGCTACTGCCTGTTTAGCGGTGTGTGTATTCAACTGCTCAGCTGGCTCAGTTGCCATTTCACTCCTGGGCTGAAGCCCTCTCACTGAGCATGTTGCATACGTGTGATGTAGCTCCTGGGTTTCCCTCTGAAAAGATAGCTTTTGTGAGCACAGTTTGGTCTAAGCTGGCTGACTGTCTTGGCTGAGTTGTACGGTGCTGCACATACATGAGAGTTCTTCAGCTTTGTCTCAACAGGACTTGCAGTTTCAAATCTCACTTGCTCCCTTTAAGACACTCATAAATCAATGTGCATATCTAGCAGCACGTCTTTGTCATGGTGATCTGCAAAAAGGGACTTCTTTCTGGAGTAAAGGAATGACTGCCGCATAGTAAAACAACAAAGCAATTACTTGTTTAGTCCTAGGTGTAGGGGTGACAATACGCAATGTGGATGAAACAGGGACTGTTTTTGGATTCATGTCCTATCTTAATTTCTAGAGGTGGTATGAACAGATGCAGTTTAAGGCAGAAAAAGGGAAGGAGTCAAAATAGCTTCTTCCCTAAACCAGTAAGTTTCAAATGCACCTCTGCACTGTTAATCCATTCTTGTTGTTTGAGAAGAGTGTACTCCTCTGGTGTCTGTCACGACTTCTCTCAGAGCAATGGAGCAAAGCAAAGAAGTGCTGGGTTCAGCACTAAGAGAGAACAAAGTAACCTGTTCTTCGAGGGAGCCATATCGCAGAAACAAATGAGAAGCTGGGAATCAGGGGGTGGAAGTACTGAGTTTTCAGGTGTGGGATGACTGCTACTTAGTGTAGCTTAAACCCACTCCTTGATCACTCACTTTATCCAGTTTAAGGGTTTGTGAAATCAGATTAGCCCCTGTGATTACTTTTGTTGTTAGAACTGAATCTATCACATAGCTAGGATGCTTGGCAGCACTAACACAAGGCAGTCCTTACATGCAGCTGCCTAGAAACTAAGAAGATGGGTAATTTCTCTTTGATCTCTCATATTTTTCTTGGCTGGTGACTATTTGTTTTGATGCCTTTCCCTCACAGAGCATAGCTGGTAAATTAGAAATGCCTGCCTACAGCAAATCTTTGTTCATCTAGAAAATCAGAAAAGAATAAAAAGCTGTGGTTTTATTGTTGCTTTTCTTTCTGTTTCCAGCACATATAGGTCTTCTGCATCACCTGACCTATCCAATCAAGAGGGGGGACCTTAGACTGCTCATAACCTCAGCTACTAGCAGGAACACGCTTCATTTCTCGGAGAATTTTGGAAACAGTTCACACCAGAGGGCCAAGTTAGTGGACTGGAGAATTCTGCAAGATGCAGACATGGTATACATGTCCAACAGAATAGTCTATCCACTTTTCTTCCTCTTCTTAATTATAATTTCCAGCTTCTTCCTGAAAAGGATGCTGACTTAGACCACAGTTCTCCTATATTCATGGCTGTACCTTTTTCCAGTAGTAAGGCAGCCAAAGGCTGCAGCACTGGGCTTGCATTTGTAGTCAGTCATGACTTGTTCCCTATAAAGACGTCTGCAGAGTGTAGGAAGGCTGGCACTGCACCAAAGCAATATGAACAGAAGTGATATTTATTACTTTTCCATATAAGGGTAATTAGAGAAGCTCGAAGACTGACACTGGTCTTCAGAAAATGCACAGAACTGAGGAGGATAGTGGGAAGGAGTCTGCCCTGTTACCCAGCGATTCCCCTGAGGTCCTGTGACCGAGCTGCACTCATCTACCATGACCAGCTCCACCCAAAACAGAGATCTCATGATATCCACAAAAACTGCTCTCCGCACTCTTCTGCATGCAGCAGTTTTCACTCCCACAGAGAAGTCCTCTTCCCTCTCTTTGCCACCCACAGACCTAGAAACTTAGACCTAAAAGTACTGAGTTAATTACGGGTTCCCGCCACAGATGAGTTTATGGGAACTAGTGGAGCATCCTGAGGGAAAGCAGGCCTCAACCTTTGCAGCTAATAAGGTAGCTTCATAGAGGGATGGTGTGGGTCAGGAGTGTTTGCAGTACAGTTGCTGTTCTCTGCACTTCTCCCCAGTCCTCCCTCCACCTCTCCAGGCAACCTCTTGCACTAAACCCTCAGGACAAGTTTTCTGCTGTCTGATGTCAATACACAAACACTTCACCTGTCAGCTTGGAGAACTGATGTAGCACACACAGCAGCAGGACTGGAGAAGATCTAAATCCAGCTGTTTGGCAGATACTTAGGACTGTCTCCTTCATGTTTTTTAGGGATGGTAATGCCAGGCTGAGCTAAGAAAGGAGTTCTGGCAAAATTGGAAACCATTGTAATCTGAAGGCTGCTGGTTTTCAGCAAGTGGAATTCTGCCAGGTCTAATTCTGGCAAAAAGATTGTAGCTTTTCCGTCATCTTGGTCAGCCTGCAAGATTTACTGAGAAATGCATAGAGAGACATAGAACATGGGAAGAGTTCCCTCTAGAGGAGTGAATCTATATTGTGCAGGTATTTTAATGCTCTGCTAGAGCCAGGGATCCATTTTCTTTACAGGTATAGGCTGACAGTGGCCACTACTGAATTCCACTGCCAATGCACAACCAATAAAAACAAAAAAGTGTCAGCTACACAGCAAAAAGCCAGCAGGGTCTTCCAAGGACTATCAATGGCCAAAGAGAAAAAAAAAAATGGAGCTCTATCTTAATCTTAGCATAGTTTAGCACAATTCTGCCACTAACCAGGAAGGAATCACTATTATTGCAAAAACAGTGAGAATACCTCAGAGCAATCATGATCCCCCAGTGCATCACTAACATGAACAGCTCAGCAGCTAAATAGGTGAGAGAAAAGGAAATCAGGATGGAGCAAGGGGATTAGGCTCTGGTGAAGTTCACATGGAAAGCACACTTTCATGAACAGAACTTATTTGTATGGAGTCACTGTGTCCACAAATCTTGTTACTTACTGTTTTTTCATAAATATTGCTCTAGAGGAACTCGGTTTTGGAAATGCTTTTGTTCCATATTCTCTGAATATTGCAAGTTTTTTTGTTTGTTTGTTTTTTGTTTTTTTGTTTTTTGTTTTTTTATTTTTTTAAAGTCTGTGAACATTATCGACAGGCTGCACAACTGTATAAATAAGATTTAACTTTATTTGCTCCCTTCCTTGGGACTGTGATCACAGTAGGAACACCAAAGACACATAGTCCAATGTACTAGCTCTGAAGATTTAATGTTTCTTGTCTTAGCAATAACTGTCCAGAAATCTCAATGGGAAAAGCTGTGGGATTAAGTTGTCTAATTTCCAAACCAAACACACATGAAGGCAGAAGGGACCAACTCACTTGCCCTGAGAAGGATGACAGCAAATGCCTAGCTGGGAAGAGAATACATATTCTTAGAAAAATTTTGTATTGCAACAGGCTGATTTATGCAGAACTCTTTAGGTTGCACTCTTCAAAAGAGACCAGAGGACACACACAGCTCCCACTTACAGTCATCTGAAACTTTCAGCTGCAATAAAAACATGTCATGCTTTGGCCTTTTCCATAGATGGGATGCCATCTTGCATTCACCTGATGTTTTTCATACCAAAGGAATAGGATTCCTTCAAAAACATGAGTGAAGAATTTTTGATGTCATTTTACACATGAAGAGAGAGAAACAATGCAAATACCTGCACGAGTAAAGGGCAAACAGCTCTCTGTGTTCGGGTTAAATACCATGGAAGAATAGCACAGAGACAACCACAGCTAGAGATTGTGGGCAAACTCTGGCTCAGATGCAACCTAAGTACATAAACCCACTCAGTGTAAAGGTCTGAAGTCAAAGAACTTAAGTGCAGCAAGATGCAAATAATTTTCTACTTATTTGTAACACATGTCCAGAAAGTAGTAAATAAGGGAAAAATAGGAGACTTTACAAGAAAATTGAGAATTTTTTGTGGAAGTACTCTATATTTTATGGTATATCTGTCTGTTATGCATACACACACATAGACATGTATCTTTAAACCACCTTCCACCCATATTTTTTTATATATGCAATGATTCATGGAGGAAAGTGGCCCGAGGAAGTTAAAAGACAGCTAGCGAACAGAAAATGCAGAGGTTTGCATGATCTAAATGACCTTTCCTAGAATATGTGAAAGAACGTTTAGGTACTATTTCAAGGCAACTAATCCAATAATAAATATGAAAGCCACAACAGTCTGTCTGCATGCTAGCTGCTTTGTTAAACACAAAGGCCTCAGAAGGTCAGTGTAGACTTGAAGTCTTTTATTTGTTGTGGCTTTGAGAACTGTGATAAATAACCTGCAAGTTAAGACAAGATGTTAGAATACTGCCAGATACATCTAGACTGGTTCTGTTGTGACACAACTTCATGAAACAATTCACCACAAGGAAGAGGATATGAGGCAAGTGATAAAAAGAGGGTTCAGAAAACAGCCTAAGGACCATCCCAATGTTCCAGGAGACCTAGCATCAGTTTCTGCCTCTGTGACCTTCATGGCTTCAACTGTGTGATAAGTTTTCTAATACTCACCCAACCAGACTGCTTTCTGTGTCTCCCACATACAAAGTTGAGGCAATGTAAATTCAAAACACATAGAAACCCCCAGAAATATTAAGTTTTATGAAAAGAGCATTGTAAGTGATAACATTGAGCAGGCTCCTACAGTTGATGCAGTTCCACGCAATGGTACAGTTTTGTTTATAATTACTCAAGAAACAGGGTTGTTGTGATTTTTATCTGCTGTTCCATACAATACTGTCATTCGCATGTAAGATACTTGGAATCCTGTGTTATGATTTGAGTCAGGACAGACTAAGTGCACATGTTAATTACTACACAATAATTGAATCAGTGTAAAGGATTTGAGGCGTTTATTGCCCATGTGAAGGAGTAACTAATAATAGAAAAAACAGTACAAAGTCAGATAAAATCCGTTATCTGTATTTCACCTTTCCCTGTGGACAGGAGGGAAGCTCTCAGCAGTTCAGGGGAGCAAAGTCACGCCATCCTCCCTCTCGAGTGGAGGTGGGATGAGATTGGTGAGGAGGAAAGCACCTTCCAGAGTGTTGGATATTTCCTGTCCGATGGACCTCTCTGAGCTATTGCTTGATAATAGGTATAGTGAGTAAATGGACCCAATATTCTTGTATCATTGTAGTTGTGTTATTTTTTGCCAATATTTTTTTAATTATTATTATTTTTAATCACCTAACTAATTGTGCTTTATCTAAGCAATGTTACATCCCTAACAACTACATAGCAACACACTGAAGGTCAAACTATTAGCCTCTGGTGTTTGTCTAACCACTTTGTAGGCTCTGTAACTCTGTAGGGCAAGATCATAGGCCAAGATAATGTAAAGTAAAGATGTAAATGTAAAGAGCTTTGTAAAAGGGTATTTGGTAAAAAATAAAACCTCTTTCTGACGCATTTTACTAGTGCTGAATATATAATTCTGTCATTGTATGCATCAAAGAAATCACTCTACTCTGCTAATGAAGACCTGCTTTGTATTTACAACATCAGACTATTGCTAAGAAACTCTCCACTACTGCACCACTGTACTGACAGTGTTAAGAAAAATCTGTTTGATTATGAGAAGTAAAGAATACAAATGAGGCTAGAAAGTAACTGTCGCTTAATTAGTAAGGCAAATATGGAAAAATCCAGAATTGCAAGGAATAGTTCGGTATCTTTCATGAAACTCCTCAGTTGTTTGTAAACAACTTCCAAAAACTATTCATAAATTTGTATCTTTGATCTATTAAACATAGGCTTTCTATAGCCATCAGTATTTTAAGGAACTGAATCTTTGTGTCCTTTTGCCCATTTTTTGTGTACTTGATAATGAAATCTTGACTGTTCTTTATCTGCAGCAGGAACTGTGATTTCGCTGGTACAACTCCACTTTATTAATTGCACCCTCAGCTATGATTCTTTGTGTTAAAATCAAGAAAGACAAAACAGGAGGTCTCCCCTTAACTGCATATTTGCTCATATGTTAAAAAAGCCAGCTTGACTCTCTGTGCTAATTCAAGCACTTCCAATCATTACTGTTAATTATTACAGTTCTTATACTTTTTGATATCAAAGAATGTCTGTGTGAGACCTTCAGAAGTCTTAATAATTGGGAATGAGAGCTTAATCACACTTGTGGAGAAAGTCAGAAACTACCATCAAAAATATAGCCACAATAGTTTGAAAGTGCTCTTCAGAAGACAACAGTCTGTATGTTTTAGCCTGTACCCAAGAAAGGCTCAGTGGATTGCTTTCTATGGGCAATCCTCACCATGGATGCAAGACAGTGTTTGATGCAGCAGAGCAGGCAGGGCACACTGCACTCCGAATGCACACAGCAAACAAAATCAGCTACAGAAAAAGAGGCAAACAACTTTGTCTACTCACAAACCAAACCAATTCTGAGCACATATTAGATAGCTCCAACTTTTCCCAGAATTTCAGAGAGCTTGATTTCTTTTCCTAGACTGCCAAAACCCCATGTTAGAATAATAAAATAATTTTGGTTGGAAGACACTCTCAAGATCACAGAGTCCAATGGTCCAATGATGAGTTAGGTTGTTGAGTGTTTTGACCAAATTAAAAAAATCTAATCAGTCTGTCTTAGTTTCTTCCCAAGTAATTGTTTAAATTATCCCATTGTGTTTCATCTGATTTAGCCTTTTCCTTGCCCTTTTGTCTCCAGAAGTAGAAAGTACAGTTAAAAAGACATTTTAAAAGAATCCACTGGGGTTGAGAGCCTGGGTGAAATCTGCCATCTGACTCACAAGAACAGAAAGGCTTTGTCTCCATGAGGGGCTTGGTTTCTTTCCACAGATCTCCTCATCCATGTTATCAAACACTTTCAGCTTATGGCTCTGACCTCCTTATTCTTGTTCACACGAACTTTCCACAATGTGCCTGATCTGTGAGATTCGTGCTACTTGCCTACAGCACTCCATGACTTGCTGGCCATGCTCCAGCCATTTCTGAATCTGTGCAGAGCCTTAAGGAATGGTTTCTCCCTTGCTGGTTATTACTTTGCTTCTCAGAGTTAGTTACCAACAGAAAACAGCTCTTCTGTATTACCGTGAATCCCTGCCCAGAGCTGTGCCCATGCTCGTCACAAATAGAACTTTAAAAACAAAGACCATTGGCTGCAGAATGTCCTCCTCTCTGCCCAGTTTCTGATGCACAGGCATGGACCACAGGATGCTTCTTCACCTGCTGCCATGTCTCTAGTTTCAAAGAGCTGGACACATGCACTGCTGCTAGGCAAGGGAAAAGAAAGCAGGGAATGCTGCCACTGGGGAGCCATGCCTGCTGGCTGCATTTTGACTGCAAATAAACGTGTACTCTGGCAGCATCTAGGCAGAGTGGTTGAGAGTACTAGCCAAGCTCAGAGGAAAGGACAGAAGAATCGAAGACTGGAACAACTGGATTAGAAACATTAAACCAGAACCTATGCTGGATTATGGAAGGCTGAGGCATGAAACAGATCCACTGCACATTTAGCTGCTTTTAGCATGCCATCACCATGTGTGCATTCTTGAGACATTTTAATGCACATTTCCAGATCCCATCTGATACAAAGGTTGTCAGGATTAAGGGGAATCAGATCTAACACCAATTGCATTAGAAATTAGAGTTGTTATTATAAAGTTGCCTGATATGTTTAAGAAGCTCACCTATGTTGCCACTACATGTTTTTCTTTTAAATGATAAAGGTTGTCTCCCTCTCCAGAAGACATCCAGTTTGACTGTTAGGCGCAAAAGCAGAGGCAGGGCCAGAAGATCACACACAACCGGGAAACAACATTGATTAGCATGGCAAATGTGTTATCCCTGTAGTTTAGTTTGGGAGACATCTCAGCAAAAGGGAGTGCTAGGAAGGGCTGAGAAGAAAAATGTAGTTATGCAGATGTTAATTGTTGCACAAAGGACACATGTTCTCATCTGACTAGATTAAGTCTTAGCAATCCTTAGAAAACCCACTGCAGTGAAGCTTGCAGTGGTCCTGAGAGGATGCTACGGTTCCCGAGGTACTTCATGATGTGAACATTAGGGCATGAGCAGGCTTTCAGAGGTTTTCAAAAGGGAAGCCAGACAATTTATATTTATCTTTAGAAAGAGATGGGAGCCCACAGAGGAAAGTGAAAAGAATGGTAGACTATTCTTAGTGACATAATTTTAGTGAAGACTATCAAAGAAACTCCCTTTTTCACAAGCCTCTGTGGTGTCCATGGTCAGGTTTCCTAAAGCACTTGAGAAAAGCGCATTGCAGCAGAATACCCTCAGTCTTCTCCAGTATCAGCAGCAGGATAATGTGAGGACAGTCATCATAAAAATGCTGGCCTGTTACCATAGAAGGGACAGTTTTAAGTGAGAAAAACAACAACCGAAAGGATAGAGAAAGAAAACCCCCTGATGTTGAACTGGGACAATCCATCTGTCCATGGCTACAATTAACTCATGTGGTGTGTCTATGTTTCATTTTCCTCATGTCATAGCCAAGGCTCTCATGAACAGTTTTTCTCCAGGTGAACTGTTTCATCAAAGACTGATGGGCTGGACTTGCCAGCTCTGCCTCATTCTCTGATTCAAGTCAGGTTTATACTTGCCTGCAAAATACGGTAAGGAGTTCGAAAAATATCTTTTTGGTTAGGAAATTGATTTATTTGGCCATATGCAATCTTAAATTTCAAGACGTTCAGAAAAGGGAGAAATTATTCTTCTTTTAATTGTATAGATAGCAATACCATCTCAGGAGTTTCTTCAGTATTCAAGTTTTACAATCTTGGCTTCCAAAGGGGACCTAAGGGAACTGGATGCTCTGGCTCCTACCATCTTGCCATACCACAAATTCTCCCAGAATTAAAGATATATTATATGGTTACAGACCTAATTTAAGTAGTGTCTGATCCACTGTAGGCACTGTTTAGATATGAGGAAGCACAATCACAGATTTAATTTCTTAATATCTTTTTGCCTATATTCTAGGACTGCAAAACAATCATATTTATTGCTTAAAAACTGATTTTAGATCCAGTAGCTTTCCTCAGTGCTAAACTACAAGTGCCACTTCTCTCTCTGTGTGCTTTGTTTCAAAGCTGAATAAATTATTGCAATCTTAACTGGGTTTTCTCTAATTATCTGAGTTACAAGATGTGCTGTGGATTTAAACCACTGTTCTGCAAGGTGCTTTAGACAAGTCATACAGTGGAGCCAACTGAGATAGCATGATGCTGCCACTGTCTTCTGTCAGATTGCTCTAACTACCCTGCTTAGCCGGTTAACTGCATTGATTGCCAGCTGGTCTGCAGTCCTTCTTGGAAATGATGTCTCTTGCACAGTGCAATGCAGCTCTGTCTTGCCTTGATTGTAATTAAATTCTTTTAATTAAAAAGAATAATAAAAAAATAATTGTTGATTGGTGAATTTAAACTGGTCTGCCTGTTCTTATCTTGTCCCGAAAAGATCTGTAGTTGTCAGGAGAGTCTGCACTAGTAATGGATGATTCTGGCAGTTTACCCTTAGGCTATGTCATAACTGCAGTGTTTTGACCTTCAGATTATAACAGGGTATCGGCATAACTATGCAAGAGATTTGCTATCTTGCTCGTTATTACTGGAGCAAAGCATTCGTGCATAGACTGACACTGAAACTCTGTTCTTCCCATAGTTGTTCCCATGTGACTTGACTGTTTCCTTGGCACAGGCAGCACAGGCTATGATGATTGCATCCGGGCCTTCTTTCATACTTTCAGAGCTAGATATGGCACCAAAGGGCCAGATTGCATCTCAGGCTCCAAGCAGCTCTTGGCACACAGGGAAGAGAAGAGTAGGATAAGAGGGAGCATCTTCCATTTCATGCCAACGCATGTAGATTCAAAAAGCAGGAAAGAGGTGACTGGCAAACTCAGTGAACTTAGAAGTTGTAACATTTTTTTATTTTCTGGAAAGTGGAATAGACCTATTATGTATTCCCCGCCAATTTTTAAATCTCTTTCATTAACCACCATAAATATTTTTCCTTTAGTGCCATTAAGAGAATAATAGATTTTACTAACAGATGAACAGGTGAGATTCTTTTTGTGTTTTTTTTTTTTTTCCACTAAAAGACACATTACTGCCCTGAAAAAGCAGGTGCAGTGCCCAGCACTGTCCACAGGGAGGGGAACAAATCCTAGCTCCTGGCATGATTGGAGAGTTTTGCAGAGAAGGCAGCTCATCCACACAAGAACAGAGGAAAAAACGGCTCTAATTACGTTTTGTCAAACAGACCAAATGTCATAGCCAAGACTGCAAGGCGAATTCACATTTGTTGAGAGGCAATTGTAACAACCTTTCTGAACCTGGAGTCAAAGGAAGAATCTCCTATGAAGAGTATCGAGGGCAAAAGCATGGTCACTTAACCTGTTCTAGTACTTGTTGTCATAAGAGGTCATCTCTTGGCAGAATCATACTTTCTGAGCACACCCTTCGTTCTGCTTTTCCACCATGTAGTTTCTTCATGATAGACAGACATTGTGCATAACTCACAACTGCCTGACTTGTCCAAAGAGCAGAGCCATGTGAGCATGGGACCATGCTGAAACTCACATGGCTAGACCTCTGCCTGGGGTACCTTTGTACTGAGATCCATTCATGGAATAAAGACCCCCAGCATAGGCCTATCCCTGCTTAAAGGAGTCAGAGCAAAAGCACGAATGAAAGTTGGCCCAGTAATCATGCCACTTACCAAGGAAGTCCAGGTCAAAGGCAGTGAACCTGCATGTCCATTCTCGATGATGTCATTCAGTCTGTTTATAGTGAATTTTTACAAAGACTGGTGTGATCACACCTGCTGGTTGCTTTTTTTGATTGTCCAAAACCTGATAATCTGTTTAGACTGTTTTAATTTCAGACCAGTCTGTCCTTCAAAGAGACATCCTTTCCATATTTGTTACTAAAGCCTGTAGCACAAGGTAATAGTTAGGCGCCAGGTGGATGAGAAATTACTCTCCTGTATCTCATCCTGGTTGCCACAGAGGCAGGCAAGACATTCTACATTTGCAGAGTGTTTGTCTGCTCCTGCTGTCTTCCCTGGCCCTGTGTACTTAGAGGCACTCAGCTACAGTTTAATGCCAGCTTCCCTCTCCTCCTGTTAGCACCTGGAGCTCTTTGCAAGTAACGTGTGTTTCGGGCATAATCTTGTATTGCTGGAGATTGGAGAGGAGAAATCACTTGCTGCAAGGATAGATGCGGCTGAAAGTAATAAAAAGCTGTACTTTCCCAAAAGCATACATAAGAGAAAAAAAAAAAAAATGCAGGTAGCAATTCAGAGACTGAAGACTGTAATTTTGTTTCTTTGCAACCTGAGGACCTTTTCTCTGCTAGAAAGTATGTTCAGTCCCACTGCTTGTTCGGCAGGGTTTATGTGCTAACTTAGCTGAACTGCCAAAGAAAAACTTGACATTAACTGTACTTTCATGTCTGCCTTTTAAACGTCCCCAAGACTGAGCTGCAACAATCCTGGAATATTGTCCCAGAGGCAGTGGTTGGATCCTCAGTAGTATGCAGGTTTAAAAATGATACCCGAGTGATCTAGACATTGGCACAGATCTCCTGCATTGGATAGAAAGTAATTTTGTGATTTCATGCCATATTGAAGAAATAATAAGTGAGAATGGTGTGCTGAAATGAACAAAGCTGAGGACTGTGCTGTATATATGTATTCTTCACTCTCTCATCCATAAAAGGCATAGCTAAGCAGCTGTGCTGTCCAGTGTTCCCTGCTGTCTTGTGAGTAAGACTCATTTACTACAATTTCATAGTAAATAGTACAGGTAAGACTATAGCAATCATCTAAATGCTGTCTCAGCAAGACAACCATGAGCAAGATGATACTTTTGAGGGTGATCTTGAACACATGAACATAGAGCTGTACTTCTACAGTAAGCCAAGTCTTGTTCTTAAATGACAACAAATACTTAGCTAACCTATTTGTTGGAAGACACAACTACTCAGCTGCAGGTTAGTAGAGTTAAATCAAGCCACATTCTGTTACACAGAGATTTGTTTCTATCCATGGGTAAGCAACACTGGAGGAGTTGTTCCTGCGAACAACAGCAAGTGTACTGTCAGGTGATACAAAAAACATTTTCTTCTCAAACAAAACCTATAATTTATCAGACAAGTTTTTCTGTCTTATTCTTTTTATAAGTTGTGTTACAATGAGGGGCAATCAATCAGTATTAATTTTCATTTCCAGGACAAAAATCTTGCATGACATTATGTATACTCTTGCAAATGTTTGAAAAGTAACTTGTGAAGATTCCAGTTTGGCTAATTTCCTATGGTAGCTCATTTAACAAAAAAAAAGAGGAAAAAGTGTAGAAGTGCATTTTAGAATGCCTGATAGGCCTGTCCTAAGTTTCAAAATAGTCTTGTGTTGCTACAGCTTCTGTAGGTTAATAAAAAACAACCAAACAAAATCAACCAAAAAGAAACCCCAAACTTAAATGATTCAAAGTTCCACTTTTCCCCGCAAACACTGTAAACCCAAAGATCACTTCTGAGTGTGAATCAGAAAGTTTGCAATATTATATTTGCTACACCATGGTGCTCAAAAACTCATGTAAAATACCTGCACTTGCTGAAGATAAATTTCCCTGTTTCTGTCTTGCAAATATTTATGTGCAGCTTAGATTTACATTCGTGGTATGTTTTATGAGGTTCAGCACTAAAGACAGATCTAAGTTCTTGCATGTCTTCTGATAGGATTGTGAGGAAACAGGGCTGTTTGCAGTCTGGCTACAGTGTTTGTGTCTCCACCGGGACTATGAAATATTACAGCAGTCTCAATTTAAATACTTCGATTCACTGCCTTACTGTGTGGAAAAAATGGAAAAAATGTCCATAATTCAGAAGCTGAAATTACAGACAGATAAGAGTTATCTTTTGTTTTAACAGAAATGTCATTAAAAAGCTGCCATAATGGTACACAGGAAGATAATTCCAATTAAACCTTGTAAGGAAAGCTTGAGTTTGTAGAATATTAAGCTCTTTAAAATGGTTTGGTTTTTTTTTCTTTTTTTTCTTTTTTTTTTTTCCCATTCCATTTGTGGGGAACATACAAAGAAATAGGGTTTGAAACTGGCAGGAGCTGTTGTAGAAGTGTGGTGTTTTGCATAACATTGCCCAACAGACACAGGTACCATGTGTAGGCCTTTTTTTACTCTGGGATGTAATTTGGGATTGGGGGAGCCCAATTGTAGTTTGGGAGCAGGAACCAACAATTCCCCATGCACTAGAGACAATAATAAAGTCCACAAATTCATTCTGCACTCCTGAGGTTTTAGTTACCCTCATGTGAGCAGGCTCTGTATTCCTCCCACAAGTGTAGCACATGTTTCTAACCCTGTAAATTCCAGTTCAACTCCTCACTTTTCAGATGAGGATTTTTCACCTTGCAAATGGTGGTTTATTTTTCTAATGTCTAGAGTCATTATATGTCTATTCTTTATCAAAGGAAGATTCAGGAAATAGGTGTTTCTCTGTGCTTTTCCTAAACCTGAATCCACATTTCCATGCTTTGGAGTCCTTAATCATTTTCTTGCAGCCCTAACTCAGTCTAGCAGTTAGGGGTAAAACTTTTGTTAACTGAAGTGACACATTTTTCTCACTCATCTCTCTTTTCAGCAAGAAAAGACTGATGAACACTCTCCACATCCTGGTGCCTTCAGATCTTCCCACTGGGTTCTAATATTTTGCTTAAAAAGCATACACATGTGGCAACATCTTCTACAGTCACAGAACTATATTGCTGCAATCTGAAGCAGTGCTTTTTCACTTCTTAAGCTTGGAAAGGGAATTTACTTTATTCCAGCTTAGTAGCTTCTGCAGACTGAAAGAATACAGTCAGTGAAGATAGAGTTCAATTCACCTCACCACATGTAGAAGACCACTTTGGATGATAAGTGTTGTGTGGTTGAAAGGAGTCACACAAAATAAGCTCCCATATCTATGGTTGCTTATAGAGACAGCTAGGCTGTCATGCCTGTCCCACTTATATCACAGATGGTTTGGCTTCACTGGAGTGCTATCTGCAAGCACAAAGACCATACTAATGGAAGAAACAGCACTGGCACAGACACTTGTTTGTACAGAAATGGGCTAGGAAGTGGTGAGTCACATCAAACAGCACAAGTCATGCAACTGCAACTCCTACAATTGCAGTTCAACTCATTCTAGCAGCTCCTACATATTGTGCAAAACAGCTAGCACATAGCTTGATTTCCGCCCCCAGAAACCTATTTTTGTGCAGGAGCAGTGAGGGAAGCAGCTGCATTTGGCCAACAAATATATCACATAGAATTGCTACAGTTCATGAAAATTGTAGCAAGTGCTTTTGTGCACAACTAGAGACTCTTGACTTGCCGCTAAAATGGAGTGAGAGTGATTAATGGACACAGCCAGAGGTTCAAAGAAACATTCCTCATAGAGCAACCAAAATGTCTCTATTTCATTTCTAGGTTTTCTTCAACAAGGAGGACTTGCCTACTCAGCCATAAGAAGGATGTGTTCAAATGGGGGAAGCAGGTGACCAAGGAATAATACAGAAATGCTATCTAATTGTACAGTCATAAGGTTAGGAAAGCAAAAGGCAACCTTGAGTTTAATCTGGCAAAGGTGGTAAAGGTCAGTTAGAAAGAATTTTAAGTGTACATCAACAGTGAAAGGAAGACCAGGCAAAACTTGGGCCCACTGCACCAACCAATGGAATGGGATAATCACATCTTCTGACTGGCTGGTTATGCTGTTTTAGATGCACTCAGAATATGGTTTGCCCTCTTGGCTGCCAGGGCACACACTGCTGTCCCATGTTGAGCCTTCTGTCAGTCAGAAGCCCCAGATCCCTTTCTTCAGGGTAGCTCTACAGGTATTCCTCTCCCAAGTCATCCAACTGCAACTCCTACAATTGCAGTTCAACTCATTCTAGCAGCTCCTACATATTGTGCAAAACAGCTAGCACATAGCTTGATTCCCCCCCCCGAAACCTATTTTTGTGCAGGAGCAATGAGAGAAGGATCCCTGCATTGTAGTTGTGTCAGGTGCAGAGTCTGGCATTTGGACTTGTTAAAGTTTATCCCGTTGATCATTGCCCAATGCTCCAGTTTGTCTACATCCCCCTGCAAGGACTCTTATCCCTTAAGAAAGTCAACAGCACCTCCCTGTTTGATGTCATAACCAAACATATAATCTGGGTCTCTACATGTAAAAGGATGTGCCTCTGTTTACCTGACCTACTAGCTTGGAGGCAGTATAATGCATGGTCAAGAATTTCAAATTTCAGAAGTATCATATTTACACCAGAAGTGCTTCCTGATGATTTTGCTGCTGTTCACCAAAAACTTCCATTAGAAATATGTCTTAGTCATGAGGCCCAAGGGCAAAATAAGTGTCTGAGATGTTGAAACACTCTGTTTTGAAGGATGGGTTTCAGATCTCTGCTTATTCTAATGCAATCCAAGGATGTAAACAACACTATGATGCCTCTGACATGACTGGGCAATGACCAGCTGAAGGCAGTAGACAATGCTCCTTCATTTTTCCCTGAAAGATCTTCAAATGACACTGCAATGTGGGAGCGGTTGGAAGTTGCATATTTTGAAAATTAAGAGTAGTCAGGCAGAATGCAACTGCCACAACCTACTTGAAGAGCTAAGCAGAGAGTCGCCAACCAGTGTGTTATTGACTGCAAAGTGTTACCTTGCAGGCAAGGAATTTTCAGGCCAGTTAGTTCTTACATGTAGCAACTGAGCTTTCCTGGGAACACATTTGCATTCTCATCCATCTTGGAAGAAAAAGCTTTCCTGACTTAATGACTGACTTGATGACTGACTTGCTCAGATTCACCTGAGTAGCATGAATTGAGTGAGGAGAGTAAGAACCATCAAGAGCAGTTAGTCCCATAATTTTACCTTTTTTCTGCTTCACCTCTTGAACCTACTTGGGTAGTAATGCATATTAAAATAATACATAGTTTCAATTTTAGTTCACACAAAAGGGTAATAAACACCCACACTGAACTGATGTAAAGAAGGCTGAGCAGCCCTCATGTGTCTGAAAGTTAGATTAAGATGTTACTGCTGATTTGAGGGACTATCTGAATGGTTTGATGCAAACTGAAGAGCTCTTTCTTCAGAATGGATTCAGCACTTATGCTCTAAGAATCAGACTGTAAAATTCACATGGGAGCTACATAACTTGATGCAAAACAAGATTACTGAACCCTAAGTAGATGTGAAATACTGAAGGAAGCAGCACTTCCAGGAGTTCTGGGGAGCAAGCACTGCACCTCTGTCAGCCTCAAGTCCTGTCCATGGTGTTTGACTAGAAGAAGCCAGATAGAGCTTGGCTGGCTCATTGATACATATGCATAAACCAGGACAATGCAAAACCTTTTCCATGTGCCAGGAGCACTAGCCAGGTTGCTTATGGATGAGGAAGAGAAGGCATAATGCCTCCAATCTAATGTAGAATTTAAGAGAGTTCTATCTTCTTCACCAAAGAATTAAGGGATTACCAGATGCCAGAGTGTAAGCAGCCAATATGATAATTATCCTTATTAATCTTTTAATGCATCTTTCTGTTTGTTGAACAAAACAGAAACTACTGAATTTAGTACCCAGTTCACTAAATATTTTAATTAAAAAGAAAAAATTGCTTCTCTTTTGGGAAACTAGTGTTACACCCTTGCAGGATAGCCTGCATTTCCCATAGGACTGCCCTCATTATTTTAGACAAGCGGTCTTTGTTTAATGTTAGCTGTGTGGTATGACAAATGGCTTGCTGCTGCTTTACCAGGGATTTGTGAGACAGAAATCCTCCATTGTCAGCAGATCACAGAACTAGTTATATTTTAAAAACATCAAGAACTACACTGAAGAAATCATCTAGTCAGAGTAGTTTGTTTTCTTAACACAGAAAGGATACACTGTGAAATTCAGTGCAACACATTGCTAAAACTGGGTTTCTTGAAAAGCTACCACCTTACAGGTTCAATCAAGTTACAGCTAAATCCATTAAGAATTTCACAAGCAGTCAGTTCTTGCAGCTTTATGTGTGTTAAGAGCAGATTTGTAGGAAATGTTTTATATTTCCTTATACAGGCTGTGTTGCTGCAGTCAACTCTATTCACTGCACTAGTTCTAGCTCTGCTTCCCCCTGTGCCCACACAGCTGGAGCCCTAACAAATGAAACTGTTTCTGCAGCATACCTCCTTGGTTGTTTCAATGGCCTTAAAAGAAATAGGCAATCCTCAACTCTGTTTGCTTGTGAGGACTACTGCCTCATCATCTTTTTGGGAGGAATATAAGGCAGCTGTTAGAGGATGCAGGAAGGCAGCTAGGGTAGCCAAGGCCTCCTTAGAATTACAGCTGGCAAGAGGGGTCAAGGACAGCAAGAAGAACTTTTTCAAATACATAGCAGATAAAACTAATACCAGAGGCAATGTAGGCCCACTGATGAATGAGGTGGGTGCCCTGGTGGCAGAAGACACAGAGAAGGCAGAATTGCTGAATGCCGCCTTTGTCTCTGTCTACTCCGCTGGAGGATGTCCTGGGGAACCCTGTACCCCTGAGACCCCGGATGAAGCCAGGTTAATGGAGGAGTTTGCTTTAGTCGATGAGGACTGGGTTAGGGAACAATTAAGTAGTCTGGACGTCCATAAATCCATGGGTCCAGATGGGATGCATCCGCGGGTGCTGAGGGAGCTGGCTGAAGTCATTGCTAGACCGCTATCCATCATTTTTGCCAAGTCTTGGGAAACGGGAGAGGTGCCCGAGGATTGGAGGAAAGCAAATGTCACTCCAGTCTTTAAAAAGGGCAGGAAGGAGGACCCGGGTAATTATAGACCGGTCAGCCTCACCTCTGTCCCTGGGAAAGTAATGGAACAGCTTATCCTTGGTGCCATCTCAAGGCACATCAGGGATAAGAGGGTCATTAGGGGCAGTCAGCATGGCTTTACCAAGGGTAAGTCATGCTTGACCAACCTCATAGCCTTTTATGAGAATGTAACAAGGTGGATGGATGATGGCAGAGCGGTGGATGTGGTCTACCTTGACTTCAGTAAAGCCTTTGACACAGTCCCTCACAGCATCCTCACAGCTAAATTGAGGAGGTGTGGTCTCGACAATAGAGTAGTGAGGTGGGTTGCAAACTGGCTTAAAGAGAGAAGCCAGAGAGTGGTGGTCAATGGTGCGGAGTCCAGTTGGAGGCCAGTATCTAGTGGAGTGCCTCAGGGGTCAGTACTGGGGCCAATATTATTCAATATATTCATTAATGATTTAGACGAGGGAATTGAGTGTACTATCAGCAAGTTTGCTGATGACACTAAGCTGGGAGGAGTGGCTGACACGCCAGAAGGCTGTGCCGCCATCCAGCGGGACCTGGACAGGCTGGAGAGTTGGGCGGGGGATAATCTGATGGAATTTAACAAGGGAAAGTGTAGAGTCCTGCATCTGGGCAGGAACAATCCCAAGTTCCAGTATAGGTTGGGGCATGACCTATTAGAGAGCAGTGTAGGGGAAAGGGACCTGGGGGTCCTGGTGGACAACAGGATGACCATGAGCCAGCACTGTGCCCTTGTGGCCAGGAAGGCTAATGGCATCCTTGGGTGTATTACAAGGGGGCTGGTCAGTAGATCGAGAGAGGTCCTCCTTCCCCTCTACTCCGCCCTGGTGAGACCCCATCTGGAATATTGTGTTCAGTTCTGGGCCCCTCAGTTCAAGAAGGACAGGGAACTGCTGGAGAGGGTCCAGCGTAGGGCAACAAAGATGATTAAGGGAGTGGAGCATCTCCCTTATGAAGAAAGGCTGAGGGAGCTGGGGCTCTTTAGTTTGGAGAAGAGGAGACTGAGGGGTGACCTTATTAATGTTTATAAATATATAAAGGGTGAGTGCCATGAGGATGGAGTCAGGCTCTTCTCAGTGGCAAACAATGATAGGACAAGGGGCAATGGGATCAAGCTGGAACACAAGAGGTTCCACTTAAATTTGAGAAAGAACTTCTTCTCAGTGAGGATAACAGAGCACTGGAACAGGCTACCCAGGGAGGTTGTGGAGTCTCCTTCCCTGGAGACATTCAAAGCCCGCCTGGACACATTCCTGTGCGACCTCACCTAGGCGTTCCTGCTCCAGCAGGGGGATTGGACTAGATGATCTTTTGAGGTCCCTTCCAACCCCAAACATACTGTGATACTGTGATCATCTTTTCCAAAATCTTTGGGAAGACAGGGTCCACCAAGCAAGTTGTTCCTAGAAAAATAAAAAGTTTACACTCAGTGCACCTCTTCCAGAAGCCCACAGCTACATCAGTGTGGTACCTAACTCCTATAAACAGTTTGAGGGAACAAGTTGCTTTCCTGCATCACGTTAGAACTGCCATTAAGTCTTCTTCGGCACATCTTACTTTTCAGAAATAAATTCCACTCACTCTTCATTGAACAAGGTAACTACACACCAGCAAGGTGCCAGATCATTTAGGAAGGAATATTTCTCTATACTATTCAGCTGTATTATCTCCTGGTGACTGCATTATGAGAGTTGTTCTTGTCCCACTGGAAGATTAGTTCCTCTTCACAGCTACATTTTGAGAGTTAGCAGCTATGTCTTCATCCATTTAGTAGCTGACATGCCAGGTTAATCCTAGCTTTGATGGAGAATGCTGTCCAGTGCTGTGTTAAAACACACACCAGACTTCTACAGCATCCATTAACCTTCAGCTCCCTTTAAAAAGTCTTTTATGTGCTAAACTAACATTAAAATCAATGAAAAGAAATATCTTTAAGGTCTGGCCTGAAGTTACAGCCAGAATAGGTTGGTTTAAGATGTTATTTATTCATGCAGCAGTTTTCTGGTGGAGACTTGAAAAGGAGAATGAAGATGCAGCATAGCTCAATGCAGAGCATATTTTCTCACACGACACAATGAAGAAGAGCTTGGTGGAGGGGGAGTTGGGAGTGGGAAGGGGATGCTATTTAGACCAATGCTAAATAACGATGGCAGCAGAATCCCTGCTCACCATCATGTTGAACATGGCACAGGCACTTGAGAAAAACTGCTGCCAGAGCACAGCCAGAAAGAGCTGATAGCAGAGCAATTTAAAATCAGTCCTTGCTTTTACCTGTGTTTTTTGATGACAGCTCTGCTGTCCTTTGAGAAAGTTGGTCATGATTCAGTCTTACGCTGTCCCTAGGCCCAACAACTCTACTCTCTAAGAAAACAGACTGCAAAAGAGAGAAAAACTGCTCATTGAACTGTGGTGGTTTGTTATAAGGATAAACATACTACAGCACATGCATGACTTCATGTAGAAATCCATTGCTCAAAGACAAAGAGTTTAGAAAAGATCTTGGAATTAAAAATACTCGAGGGTTTTGGTTTTTGACACTGCAGAGAGGTAAAAATACTTACTTTAAAAAGGGCCTTTGAGATCCAAGCCTCACACTTGCCTAGGACAAGTAATGTTTACTAAACAAGGTCCTCAAAAGTTCACAAACAGGAAGGCAGATAAAAAAAGTGAGCAGAGTGCAGAGTAACCAGGGCTAAGTGCTGCCTAGTCAGCTCAGGCAAGAGTACCACAAGGACTTCACAGAATCTCAGAATAGTTGGGGTTGGAAGGAACCTCTGGAGATCATCTAGTCCAAATCACCTGCTAAAGAAGCTTAATCTAGAGCAGATCACACAGGAATGCACCCAGGCACGTTTTGAATGTCTCCAGAGAAGGAGACTCCACAACATCTCTGAGCAGTCTGTTCCAGTGCTCTGGCACCCTCAAAGTAAAGAAGTTTCTCCTCATGTTTAGACGGAAGCTCCTGTATCTCAATCTGTGCCCATCACCCCTCACTCTATCATTGGGCACCACTGAAAAGAGTCTGGTCCCATCCCCTTGACAACCACCCTTGAGATATAAGCATTGGTACGATCCCCTCTCAGCTTTCTTTTCTCCAGGTGGAACTGACCCAGATATCTCTGTCTTTCCTCATAAGAAAGATGCCGTAGGCCCCTAATCATCTTTGTAGCCCACCACTGGATGCCCTCCAGTAATTCTTTGTCCTTCTTGTATTGGGGAGCCCAGAACTGGATGCAGTCCTCCAGATGCGGACTTGCCAGGGCAGAGTAGAGGTGGAGGATAACCTCCCTCGGCCTGCTGGTCACACTTTTCCTAACACATCCCAGGATACCATTGGTCTTTTTTGGCTGCAAGGGCACATTGTTGACTCATGGTCAACCTGTTGTCGACCAGAACTCCCAAGTCCTTTTCTGCAATGCTGTTTTCCAGCAGATCAACCCCTAAGCTGTATTGGTGCCTGGGGTTATTCCTCCCCAGGTGAAGGACCCTACACTTGCCCATGTTGAATTTCATCAGGTTCTTCTCTGCCCAGTCCTCCAACCTGTCCAGGTCTCACTGAATGAATGGCAGCACAGTCATCTACGTTTCCTCCCACTTTGGTACCATTAGCAAACTTCTTGAGAGTGCACTCAGTCTCTTCATCCAGGTCATTCATGAACAGGTTGAACAGGACTGGACCTAACACTACCCCCTGAGGAACATCACTAACTACAGGCCTCCAACCAGACTCTGCATCATTGATTACAACCCTCTGTGCTCTGCCATCCAGCCAGTTCATGATCCCTTTTGCCATGCGCTCATCCAGCCTGCACTTCCTGAGCTTGCCTATGAGGAGGTTGTGAGCGACAGTATGAAAAGCCATCTAGACAACATCTACTGCTCTCCATTCATCCACCCAGGGTATCATGGCATCTTACAGAAGGCTATCAGGTTGGTCAAACATTATTTCCCTTTGGTGAATCCATGCTGAGTGCTCCTGATAACCTTCTTTTCCTCCACATGCTTGGAGATGACATCCAGAAGAAGTCGTTCCCTCACCTTTCCAGGAATGGAGGTGAGGCTGACCAGCCTGTAGTTTCCTGCATTGTCCTTCCTGCCCTTTTTGAAGACCAGAGTGATGCTGTCTTTATTCCAGTCATCAGGCACCGCTCCTGTTCTCCAAGACCCTTCAAAGATGGAGAGTGGCTTAGCAATAACATCTGACAGCTCTCTTGCCACTTGGTGCATCCCGTAAGGGCCCATAGATTTGTGGATGTCCAGTTTGCTTAAACGATCTCTAAGCTGGTCGTCCTCAACCAAGGGAAAGTCTTCCTTTTGGCAGACTTCCTCTCCTATCTCTAGGGCCTGGGATTCCTGAGGACTGGTCTTATCAGTAAAGACTGAAGCAAAGAAGGATTCAGTAACTCTCCCTTCTCTGTGTCCTCCATCAACAGGGCACCCACCTCATTCAGCAGTGGACCTACATTTTCTCTAACCTTTCTTGATCCACTTGATCCAGAACATGTAGGGGTAGGGTACACTTGGAACAGTGATGGCAGGGTATCTCAACACCTGGAGCAGAAATAAATATTTACAGGTTCTGTCTCAAACTATGTAGTGCTGAGCCACCAGAATTTAGGGCGCATTTTTCCTTTTGTCTCCTCTTTAACTACTAAAGTTATAAACCGTTTGCTTAAACTCTAGATTGTGTTTGACGTTGTAATCTAAGCAGCTTTCAAGGGAGATTGTTCTACAAGCTTGCAATGTCAGGCAGTTTGATCAGCTTTTGAGGGGTATGTCAGAACAAGTAGTGGCAATAGCTGTGTACTCCTAGTGTAAGGAAAGTTCCAATCACAAAAAGGGAGTGGGGCTGGAGATGTGGACACAGAAGGAAGCATAAGGGAGACTGGTGAGTGTATTCCCCAGCTCATGCTTGCCGTACTGGCAGGGTGGTTGTGTGGATGCATCTGCACAGCACCTGGCTGTAATCCTGGCATGCCTCTGGCCACTGCCAGCTAACAGAGTGGGCTGCAGCTGATGGTGCCTTGGTGCTTAGCTCTGCAGCTAAGACAAAAATCTTTTATTCAGTCTGAAATAGCCAGGCATTGAAATATCACTGTGATTCAGTTAGCCAGATGACAAGTGCTTGATCCTTTCTAGCTATCTTCAGAACTCTGGATTAAAACAGCTGCTTTTCTCCACCCCGTTTCCTCAGACTTTTAGAAGACTGAAAGCAGAAGGACAGAGTCACTTCATTAAACCCTTGTCTGGCATACATTGGCTTTTGGAAAGGTGTTCCAATTTATACATGCAACTAACACTAGAAAAGTCTGAACATTTAGGGCATTATTTTCTGACGTCTGTTTAGACACTTGTTCCCACACAGCAGGTACACTTCTAGGGAGCGAACCACTTGAAAGTTCTCATCTTCTTTTTCACTGCCAGTTAGTTATATCCAAAATCAGATGTTAAGGAACTGAATAATCTTAAGCTATGCACTCTTCTGTGACATCACAGATGATATATGTTGTTTGTTCTTACTGAAATTTTGCATTGCTTTAATAGAGACAGGGAACGTGAGAGGAGAAGATAACATTAGTATTTTTGAAAGGAAAGACTTGGTACTTGCATGTAAAAACAAATGAAATATTGGGAAGTTTACTAGCTGGATGTGGCCAAAACCTCAAGCATTGATTTAGAACAATACATGGTAGTGGAATATTGATCTGTTTAAAATGACTGTTCTTCTGACAGTGCCATAACCTAAATTAAACAGCTCTGCAGCTGTTCTTGATTTTGCAAGGGCCTCAGCATTCTGCAATTAATCCAGAAACAAGCTTGCTGGGTAGCCAATCATTTGAGAGTATCGCACTCAGTGTGAATTTCAAAGTACTTGAGCAATGTTTGTCTCAGTAGCTGCTAAGGCTGTGTTTGATGTGATATAGAGCTAAGCAGCAAACAGCCACAGAGCTTTGGATACCCAGAGCAATCTTAACATCATGGCGCTTTGAGCCAGCAAGTCTTCCCACTTGACTAGCTCTCGTTCTTTTTCATCATGTCCTTTTACTAGCAATAGACACTGCCAAGCCAACCAGCTATGTTTTGTCCAAAATGCTTGTATTTACATATTTTCAACTCCTGAGGAACTGCAGTGGATCTTGGGCAAACTAATGAAAACAAAGATGGTAGTCACAAGGATCCTTTGAGCAGGAGAGGGAACAGTTTAGTTTTACTGAGCTTTTGAATTAGACACGGCTGGGTGACTCTTTTCACAAGGCCGGCTAAATACAATAGAGGAGGCATTTGCTAAGTGTTACTTAGCTACAGTGGGGTCCTCTTTAATGCTTAATTTGAAAGATCTCTGTTACTGTCAGAAATCTGCTGTGTATGGAAAATAATCCCTTCATTTTCTATTCCTAACAATTTGAAGAGTATTAAAATGAATGTTTCTGGGTTGTGTGGGCATATTTTAAGGCTCTCATGTCTGCAGAAGTTTGAAACTAAGTCTAGAACAAAATTACACCTTATCTAAATTGCTTTCTGGAATAAACATGCTGTTTCTAATCAGCAGCAACTCTACAAGACATTAGTGGGGGTGTTTCTGTGGGTCATGCTGGCCACAGATTGCCTAGCTCTGTCACCTCTGTCCTGTTTACGGCAGCAGTCTGTAAACTAATTTTCATGCCTTGGCAAGAGTAGGTCCCATCCAGTTTTGGGGAAATCAGTAAGCTACTGTTTTTTGAGGCCCAGGTCATGTTTAGAATAGTTCTCTTGTGAAAAAACAATAATATCCGTCTGTAAAGTCTCCTCTGATCTAACTATTTAGTATTATGACAGGACTTCTGTCTGTAGATAACTCTGCAGCAGAAGTAGTAGCTCATCTCTGGTTATTCTTCCCCCACAGCATCTTTGGCTGTTTGATCAGGTTGAGATTTATCACTGCCTGTCACTGATCCTCTTACCATCGACATTATTTTGAAGAGTTGGTCTGAATTTGCAGAAGCAGTTCTACAAACTGTGATTATCAAAATAAGTCTAGCTATATGCAGTACATACAAGGGCAAACACTAATAAAGATCTTACAATGAAAGGTATTTTTAAAGCCAATGTCATGGTGTAAACCAGTTTAATTTTAGTTAATTTTAGTTATTCAGAGGAACAAGTTCGACTTCCTCCATTAAAAATATTTCTGATACTTCTTCCTTGTTAGATTAACCTCAAGTAATACTCAGTTAACTCTTGAACTGTATTTTACTGCATGTAGCTCTACATCCACAGGAGGGGGCACTTGAATAAAATTTTAAGCGGTTTCCTGCATAGTTCTGTTTCCAAAAGTGCGCAGTGCTTCCTTATGCTGGAGATAGGGAAGAGCACAATCTCCCTTGAAAGCTGCTTAGATTACAACATCAAAGACAATCTGGAGTTTAAGCAAATGGTTTTTAACTTTAGTAGTTAAAGAGGAGACAAAAGGAAAAATGCACCCTAAATTCTGGTGGCTCAGCACTACATAGTTTGAGACAGAACCTGTAAATATTTATTTCTGCTCCAGGTGTTGAGATACCCTGCCATTACTGTTCCAAGTGTATCCTACCCCTACATGATCTGCATCAAGTGGATCAAGTATACATAAAACCTGCTGCTTTTGTATTTGGAGCTCAGGCCTTCAGCCAAAATGGCTGAAAAGGATTAGCAGCAATTGCACTGAATGCCTCACCAGACCTTGTCTGCAGGGAGAATTCAGGTGCCTTAAGGTCAGATATCTGCCAATACCTTGAGTTGTTGAGTGTTTTGGTTTCTGAAAGGGCTGTGCTATAGTTTTGTCTTTTGTGTGCTTTCAGCATGGGAAATCTTCAGAAGCCATGGCCATTAAGATGACTGGATAATCAGTGAACAGCCCCTATATGCTACCAGGCATCTGAAGGCAATTGTATTCTACTGTTGCTTTTGCTAATCCTTTGAAATGACTCTGTATCCTGTTATGAGTTACATGCCTTAAGAAATAATACAAAAATCAAGGCTATCTATCATCTTCTTTTCCCACCAGAGTGATGGGATGGCATGTGCTTTCAGCAACTTCTAGGATTCATACACATCTGTATGAAAATTCCCAGCATGCATTTCCCATTAGCTGTAACCACTCCCACAGCAAAGGAGGAGGGAGTAGTTTGTGTGAAGAGAGAAGCCCTATTTGAACAACAACAGCTGAGGCATCCAGCCTTACACTTGTCCAAACAAAGTACCCAAATTCAGTGCCCCAGACAATTTTTTGGTACTCCTGCAATCCAAGTATGAAGATGGTTAGAATGTGTTTTTGTGAGCAGTACAGTAACCTTAGTGCCATCCAGTGGCCACTGGACATCAGAAAAGAGGAAAACTGCACAAAATTCAGCCATTTGTTCCAGTTTCCGAGCTCCTTCTTGATGCATCAAAAAGGCAATCTGAATGTGGCAGAGCTAAACAGAGCTGCTCTTGCCTAATACCAGCACAAGACACTCGTGGGATCACTGGAGACTAAAGTTAAAGCCCTCTACATACTGTACTCAACATTTTTACAGCAGTCATGAGTGCCTGCAAAACAGCATTTGAGATCTGATTTGTCACAATATAAGCCCAGTCAGAAACCAGGACCACACAGCTGTTTGCTTATCCTCCTCTCCAAGTGGGATGAGGGGAGAATTGGAAAGAGCCAAAAAACATCATTGTGGGCTGGAATAAGAACAGTTTAATAGGACAGCAAAAGAAGAGGAAAAAACCCAGAATATACAAACCAAGTGATGCATAATGCTCAGCTGCTCAGCAGCCATGATGCCAATAGCCCATTTGTTCCCAAGCAGTAGATTTGCCTGCCGGCCAACTCTGGTTTATATATTGTGCACAATGTCATGTGGTGAGGAATATCCCTTTGGCCAGCTGAACTGTCATGGCTTAAGCTCCCTCACAGCTTCTTGTACACATGATGGAACACAGGAAGCTGAAAAGTCCTTGATTGCTTAGCAACAACTAAAAATCAGTGTGTTATCGAACTTAGTCTCCTACTAAATCAAAAACACAGCACTACACCATCTAATAGAAAGAAAATTAACTCACTCCCAACCAAAACCAGGACAGACTTAATCAGTGACAACAGCAGGAGCTTGTTTTCAGCTGTGGCTTTTCTGGCCTATGAAGGATGCTGACCAAACAGTAGTAGTATGCTTGAATCTAGCTAATCAAGCATGAGGTCATTTTTCTGGCCAGTCTTACCCAAATATTAACTTTCACTGCTCATGGCTATTTCCATCTGGTGAGCCATGGAAATGCAACCATCACAGAGCTTTACCAGCCATGGTGGTTGTTTCCAAAATAAAACTGTGAGAATGGTAGGTGAAATAGTTTATCCAGTTGCAAATTAAGAATCTAGTAAGATGCAGCTTTTCAAAGTAATCAGACGAAATAATCATTCAGAAATGCTCTTTGCCTTACAACTGCAGGATTAGCAAAATATTCACCTTGAGAATGCTTGTTCACAGAAAAGCAACAGAATGGCAAGCCATGTTATCTTCCCTGCAATGCAAAGGAGCAATGCCAGGAACTTCCCTGGCCCTTGTATCTTAGGATGAGCTGCTCAGAGTGGCTACCTAAAATCACACTGTGACAGGAGCTCGCTGTCAGGCTTCAAGAAGCATTGTCCACCAGGGTGTCCACCTCAGCACTTCAAGGAACCAAAATAGAAACAGAAGAGAGCTGATGACATCTTGCAACATACACCTCTGAAAAGACTGCATTAAAGCCACAGGTACACTGTGTTGTATTAGGTACAGATATTACATACCTGTATACAGCTTGCTGACTCTTTTGGTCTAGAAGGCTGCATTAATAATGCTTATTTTTAAGGAGTATGCTTTAGCTATTGTTTCAGTTATGGCATTTGAGGTTAACAGGACCTGTTGGATCAAAAAAGAGTGAACTGTGGCCAAGATTGTGTTTAATCTTGATTTGCTATGGTTTCTTTTGCAAGTAGTGTCAAAATTTTGCATTTCCTAAGATTATGGTTGATTTGCAACTGGAAAAGACATTATATATATCAAGTAACAATCAAAAAGGAAGTACAAAAACTTTGCCTACAACTTTGTGCCACAGTACTTGTTTAACCAAATGAGTAAATCAAGCACTGCTGGCAACGGTAGCTTAAACTGCCGACCTCAGTAGTCATAGAGCCTATAGTCAAATGAGCTGATCAAGCAGAGCTTGAAAGTGTAGCCCTCTTCACCTGCAGCTTCGTTTAGGTGACACTGGTGTCCAGCCATTGAAGAAAAGCATTTTGCTGTATAGTTTCAGGCTCTTCTGCAACCTGAGCTTGTCACTCACCCCAGTAACACAAAATGCACCAATTGACACTAGACAATGAGGAGCCAAGGCTGTGTTTTCCTGGTGTGAGTAGATTTGAAAACCCTTCCAGTCCTAAAAATACACAGCCAAGAAGGACGCAAAAAGGTTCTAAAATATTTTATTTGTTTCTTTTTATTAGAAACATCAACATCAGTTTTGGTATTTAGCTCCAGGGGAGACACAGAAATAGATAACAATAAAAAAAAAAAAAAAAGAAAAAAAAAAGATACGGAGTCATATGTCACAATATTAACACTGAAGTACCAGAGGCCAGGAATTGCTCCACACACCTGTGGCAAGCACAAGGACTGTTGTACTCTAGTAGTTAGTGGTCGCTTGATAAAGTTGTGTACACCATCAAAGGCATCTTCAGCAAGGAAGAAATGTATATTGAAAACATACAGTGAAAACCAAGAGGTTTTTCCTCCCCATTTGTTATTTAAGGACTCTATTCCCAAGGCTCTCCTTAGCCATCATTATCTGGTACTAAAATAATTCAAAAGCCCCATGATCTGTAGTCTCACCAGATCATCCAAAGAGCAGTCTCCATGTGAAATGCAGGTATTCCTCTGTGATATTCTGCTTCCAGAGTAAAGATTGTTCCACACTTCCCTCCTGTCTCATGCTCTATCTTTTGTGAGAGCTAATGCTCAGAAGCTGCCCTAAGCCTCTGGAGAAAAACTAAAATGAGCGTTAGGCTGAGACATGGATGGTTCTGCAGGTTCCCTCTTGTCTGCCAGTACTTCAGTGACTCAAATCCTTGTAGAAGAAAAGAAGAGTTATAGTTGTAGATCACTCCTTTCTGGGGGTACAGAGGGTCCAATATGCTGGATGGACCCTCTTCTTACAGAGGTGGGAAGCGGGGAGAGGGAGGGGCTAGAGGGGGAGAGGCGGGGAGAGGGGGCTGACAATACATCTGCAACGGTTTTATTGTCACCCTGCAATCAAAACCTCAACACTCAGCTTTGTCTGCGTCCCTGTTAATAAGGTGACCATGCTCATCAAGAAATGGGCCAACGATATGATGTATGAGTGGTTCATGATCAGCCTCACCCTCCTTAAAGGTAAAGAATTGGAAAATACTTTGCCTTGCTGAAGCCACTGGAGTTGCTGCTCATTTCCCAGACTTGTTCGAAATAAACATGAGAAACATGGGTGAAAAATCTCACACTCCAATAAAAGTTCAGCACTAGCATGTGAAAAGTCCTGCTAGACCAAGAGGAGCTTTATACATTCGAAAATGCATACAAAAATCCCATTTCCCATAGTGTGATAGTAAATGGTGAAGACCATGCCTTAGAAGATAAGACGAAGAAGGCTATGCTAGTGTAAGCTTATACTTTGATCCAAGTCCTTCCTAGACCAGATTTCTGTTATAAGAACAAAGCATTTTAGTAGTTCCAACCCAGCACAAAATTTGCATCAGTAAATTATTTGTATTATATGATACTTTTTCTTCAAACTTTTTGTACCAGTCTTAACAACCAGAAGAGAACAACAGATAACAATGGAGTTCTAATATTCTAGAGGCCAAATTACTGGCTTGAAGACAAAGGTGATTGGAAATGGTCAGCATGGATTCACCAGGGGAAGTCGTGCTTGACCAACTTGATAAGCTTCCACAAAGACATGACTTCAGTAAAGTTTTTGAGTCTGTCTCCCATGACATCTTCATAGAGAAGGTGACAAATTATGGGCTGGATGAGTAATCCTCTTGCAGTTTGAGGTGGATTGAAAACTGGCTGAATGGCCAGGCCTAGAGAGTAGTCACCCCTCTCCATCCCTCCTGGGGAGATCCTGATTGGACACAAAGGGGAAAATTTATTAATGAGAAAAATAGGCTACTGGACAAACTCCCCAAGGAAGTGGTGAATTTCCCAATACAGGAAAGTTTTCAGATTCAGCTGGACAGGGTGCTTGGCCATCTTTTCTAGACCATGTTTTTGCCAAGAAAGATTGGACCAGATGATCCTTGAGGTCCTTTTCAACCTTATTTTCTGTGATTCTCTGATTCACATTAATCTCCAGTTTCAGACAATTGAATGCATAGTGACTAAATGCACATGTCCTCTTTGGTATTTCAAGTCCAAGAACAGTTGTATTCATGAAACAATGAAACAATAACACGTGCCCAAATGCATTTATTTAGGATGCAATTCTTAAGTCTTCTTTTACCACTCAAGGAATGCAAAGGAAAAATAGATCTTTATCAGCCAAAGCTGGGGGAGTAAAATGGAGTCATTTTTTTTCAGTAGCTCATGTTCAGTAGTCATCATTTGCACACATTTAAATATGCTTCCCAGGGGAAAAGACCCAGCCTTCCACCATGCCATAGGTATGCCAAAGTCACATTTTTGGAGGACTGTTTGCAAACTGAGCCACTGTGCTCAAGATGTAAGGTGCCTGTGATTCTCCCTGAGCCTCTATCTACAATAATCACTAATCTGGAGCAACTTTAGAAAAGCCTGTAAGCAGGCACACTCCTTATTATGTGTAAATATAATGCACTTAGTCAAGGTTTGGCTTCATGGAAATTAATTCAGAACAGAGCAACTTGAAGGAAAACATGAGTGTGCGGATCTGTAACAAGTGCAAAACTTTTGCTTTCTGTCTGTATTCAGCAAGCAGCTGCAGATTCCTTATGGTACAAAAATTGCTCTATTTATACCCGTAAACAATACTAACAAATTCTGGAATTTGCTGGAGCATTCTAGCAACATGAAAACAAAGGGGTTTTTTTCAGTGGCAGAAGGAAGATGTGAAAATGGGAGCTTTCACTGACCCATTACAATCAGAAGGGTAATTACAAAACTAAATTTTTCTTCCAAACTACTATTTCTGCATAAACAACTCATTTGCAATTGTGAAGATGGGTGTCTTTGCAGAAGTAGACCCATTATTAAAAAGTTGCCTTCTTCCCTTTCTGTAGATTTCATTTTAACAAAATGGATATGAATAAACCCTTCTATCTCTTCATCTCATTTTAAACGAACTGCTATTAGCATTTCAAAGATTGCTTGTATTTTATATTAGTACCAAACAGCTGTAATCAAGGACCTGTTCTGCTGCCTTCACATCTTTTGTTTTTATAGTCAGTTTGGGACGGGTAACATTTTGGGTCATTCCTCTTGTGATGTCTTATACCAAATCTGCATACTCTTAACACTTCCATGGAATGCCAATTTCCTGCTATAGAAATATATACAGAGCAGATGCTGTGCGGCAGGCCAGCAATCAGGGTTTGTTTACAGCTGCTCTTTGATCTCAGTTATCCCTGTTCCCTGTTAATCTATTTTTCTTAACTCTACCCTTCACCTGCGTAACCCACTTTTGTTCTCCTTTGTGAACAGATGCAGCCCATGATGTTTGTCTTGAAATGTTTGAGAGGAATGACCTCTTTGTCGATAATACTTATTAATAATACTTACAATATGGGCAGGAGTGTCCATAAACTTTTTCCTTCTAAGAAAGTGAAGAATTGCACGCTTTCAGTGGTGGGTCTCTGGCGCTGTGGGTCAGCTTGGGTCTGTGCTGCAGAACCCCCTTTGTGTGCTGCGATGGAATTCTTTGCTCCTAGAGAGAAGCTCAGGGAAGCTGAGCTGTGTCCAGGGATGACAAGAGCCCCACTGCAAGAGAGGCAAAGGGGCACTGCAGAACGAGTCCTAGTCTGAAGGTTAATTGCACTCCTTGCCCATGGTCTTTTATTGAGTTATGAATGAGAGATGCCAAGCATTTGGAGAGCATGGTTATTCAGGAAGTTACCAGGACATTTTGCACCTGTTTTTACAATAAAGGAATCTTTCAGTTAGGAAAATACAGAAATGAGGGTAATTCTTCAGCAGTAACCTATGAACAAGACTTTAGTGCATTTAAGTATATGGGAAGAGTCTGAGTTATTTCACTACTGAGCTAAGTGGGAGCAAAACTTTGCATGAGGTGAAAAGACTCAATTTTAAGATTAGGTTTCATAAATAAAATTCTGGGTTTATTTGTAAACCAGCTTAAAGAACATTTTCTAACTAAACAAGTAACAATACCATTTAGGGGAGAATGTTTTTTCACCACAAATAACCATTCATGTGCACCTCAAAGCAATGACTCAGACTTATTTGGCCTTAACTATTATGTCCTAACTTCCTTGTGATGCAAACCATATCTGAATATACCATATGTTTTGCCATTTTGAGGGCTGGCTGTTCATTCTCATGGCTTCTCCTGACCAATTTTATCTGGCACAGAACTTCCCCTTTCCATTCCATGCCTATGTATTTTCCTCAAAGATTTTCCTTTGGAAAGCCGTCACGAGCACTTCAAAATCCAGATAGATTATATCCACCCAATCTGTTTAACATGTTTCCATTATGTGTCACAAGTTTCCTACATGGAAATGGTGCTTGCTTTTGTTTCAGGCCGTTTAGCACTAAATTATATGATGTAATCCTGAACGGCTGTATAACACTTGAGCTCCCACAACATGAAAGCAGATAGCTCATGCTTTTTCTCTAGAAAGGAAAAAAAAAAAAGAGAGTTTTCTGGGAGCATGGAAACATTTCAGCAAGGTTTTTTTGGTTAATTGATATATTTAATAAATTTCATGCCTTCTGGAAGTTTAAAGGAACAGTAAGAGCTCTTTTGAAATAATTTTGTTCCAAGATTGTCTTACAAAAATGAAATATTAAACACTTAATATTGACTTACAAGTCATCTTGACTTCTGCATCTGGCAACCATTGTGTTTAGACCTACAGATGTAGGTGGAGAATCATAGTTGAAAGAGAAGTGTAAGTTTTGGTTACTCAGTAGCAAAGCTAAAATAGGTGCTGCCTTTTGTGCAAAAGTAATATTATCTAGAAAACCTAGGAGGAAAAACTGTGGCTACTGGAGATGAGGATATTATGGTTGTGAAAACAGATAGTATCTCTCTTGGAGTCTCTTTTACTTTTCTGAAGGATAAATATGTAAAAACAAATTATGGAACTCCTTGTCATTGGTCATCATGTTAGCCAAATGTGTAAAAGAGTTCAAAAAAGAAGAGGCTGGATTGTTGAAGGTGATAGGCCTAATAAAGAAAGAGTAATAGGTGTTAGGGTTAGTCTTAGCTCATAAACCAGTGATAGCTGGAATTTGAGAGTGGTTACTGAGGGAAATATAAGTCTATAACGGTTTTCCATTTTATCCAAAGAATCTGTTACTGAGTGCTGTAAAGAAGATACTAGATGGATCATTGTCTGTCAAGTATGGTATTATTTGATATAACTGTTAATGACTTATTTGCAAGGGACAAAGTAGGAAAGGAAAAAAGAATCTCCTTTACAGCTTTTAAATGCTTGAAGAATAGGCCCAAGAATAGTTTAGGTTGGAGGGAGGGGAGGGGAGGGGAGGGGAGGGGAGGGGAGGGGAGGGGAGGGGAGGGGAGGGGAGGGGAGGGGAGGGGAGGGGAGGGGAGGGGAGGGGAGGGGAGGGGAGGGGAGGGGAGGGAAAGGGAGGGGAGGGGGCAGGAGGGTGGGAGGGGACGGGAGGGGAAGGGAAGGGAGGGCAGGGGAGGGGAGGGGAGAGGAAGAGAGGGGAGGAGAGAAATATGAAGGAAAGGCAGTATTCACCTGCTCATCCCATGTCCTGTCTTTGCCTCTTTTCTTGCTTCATCAATAGCATGACCTCTCTTGTTTCAGAAGTGTCTGGCTTTGAACCCTTGATTTAGTACTGTTGCCCACTGAAATTCCTGTCACCACCATGGGAACACAGGGGAGGATAAAAGGAAGGATGTGCTCCACCTCAGTTCTGGTTGGGTTGTACCCACCCAGGATTTCTCAATGACTAAAAAGAGGGTTCTACGTGCAGGGAGGTTCTCCATGACAGCTGTCACCTTTGTCTCTTCCAGGCTCTGCAAAGCAGTTAATGCATTTAACTTTGTACCGTTTTGACTTCAGTAGGGCTGTGCTTGTCCTTAAGTTCACCACCAGATACCATACTAGACTGGGACCTGCTAGAGCAACATTTCAGCTGATTTCTTATTCGTGTGGACTTCTATTAATCTGACACTAAGTTTTGTTACCGTCTACCTCTTTGGCTAGTAAACCTATTTTACGAAAAAGGGTACATAAATGTATGTGTAATGTCATGATAAACTACAAACATAGTCAAGTTTTGATCATGTGCCATTTTTGCATACTGGTAGGCTGATTGGCCTGTATTACTGTTTTTGTCCTAATACATGCATTCTTGTCCTGTTAGAGAAGGACACTTACAGAATAAAATAAACACATACAAATAAGAATCCTTTGTACTTTTTATAGCTAAAAGTGCTTTTCAGATATTAAGTAGCTGATTCACGAAGCAGGCTGATGAAGTTATGGTTCTCTTACTGTTGTTATTGCACCCATCTTCCAACAGAGGACAAGCACAAGGATCAGAAGCAGCACTTGGAAGTTCATACCTCTAGGCCTGTACTCAAAAAGAGATCACTCAGTCTTGGAAAAAAACCCCAACACATTGTGCTACTTCCGTTACAATTCTACTTGTGTAAGTCAAGCATTGGAATTAGCTGAGACAAAACATTTTTAGTTGAGCCTCTAAGGAAGCAGAAAAACAGAAAGACAGAGTCATGTGCTCTGTGAACATAGGCAATTGTTGCAGAAACAGGACTTCACATGTATGACAATCACAAATAGCACTGATCTTTGACTAGTGTAGAATGCATTCTTTTCAATAATATAACTCAGTTTTCTCCATAATCGTATGAGATTCAGAGCTCTGCATAGAACCATGCAAGTGCACAACACTAATCAGTCCCATTGAAGTCTTTAGGGACCTCATGCACGTCTTTGCTGATGCATGAAAGAACCTCGCCCAGCTGTGAATTTTACTCCTGTTGTACAAAGCAGCCTCAGCCCCATTATAAACCAATGTTGTTGCACATTCAAAGTATGTGCCTGATTCTCATTTATACAAGAATGGTTCTACATCTTACCTGCATCAAGGGATTTTAATGTAATTGTTTCTCAGATACTTTCACTTTTACTGAAATTTGGGCTCTTTATACACGAAAGAAAGACAGTGATATTCCGACAACATAGATGTTAGCTTTACGGGTGCATTTCTCTGCTTGAAGGCAATCAGAGTAAGCCACATGGAGTTTAACTGCCAAGAAGGCTTTCGGAAAAAAAACCTAAACCACTAACAAGGTTTTAAAAATTACCTTCTATAAATGGGTGCAATCACAAGTAAACAGGACAGACTCTCTCCAAGTGTAACTAATTAAGTACCATATTCAGGCAAAAAGATCCACTTTTTCGTTTCTGTAACTGTTTTATAGTCAACAGAGGAACAAGCATGACAGGTTGCCTTTTCCACTTGCTTCCTCAGTTCCCTAATAACGCAGGTTAAGTGTGTTTTGTTTTTTTTTTTTTTTCCTTTCTCTGTTGCCTAGTCAGAGGAAACTGGTCTGCTGTTGCTGAAACTGGTAGAAAAGGCCTCTTTTTTCTTATGAGAGTCTTCTGCTTTCTGCCTCTCCTCTTGCTGAAGCTGGTCAAGGAGAAATCAAAGTAGTAAGCTTGGCAGCCTCCAAAGTTTCTTTTTGTTCATTAGTTTGTTTGGTGTTTGTGTTCTTGTTGTAAGCAGTCAGTTCAGTAGTAACAACCTTTAATACATGAGCAGCTCCTGGAAATGGGTTAAAGGTGTGAAACCACTCTTCTCCTCTTTCCATAAGGAAGCAAACAGTGGAATCAGCTCTAGCTGAAATGAGTTGCACAGGGAGAAGAAACATTTACCGTTGTCACGATTTGAGAAGGAAGGTCTTTTTGCAGTCTCTTGTCTTCCTGTTTGGTGAAGTGCATGGATTTCTATCTCTAGCAAAAGGAATGAGAAAAGATTTAAAAAAAAAAAAAAAAAATAGTGCTATTATGATATATGCTGAATCCTGAAGTCCACCTTTGGAAGACTGGGCTCTACCCTAGTAGCACATTCTCTACAACACAATATTCTTACAGAGATAGTATACAGGAAGGCGGAGATAAATTTAGATCTTCACCACAAAGCATGTGTTTTGCAGCAGCTATCAACATGGAGCATATGTCTGATTCTCTGTTGCAAAAATAAAAATACTGTCAGGTTGTTCCTGTCAGCAGCAAAGAATAGTATACTTGAAAAGCACTTTTCTCTGTGTGATATGGGAAAGGAAAAACAACTAATATGGTAAGGAGAAATAGTTCTTGCTGTTACATTTTCTTCTGTAATCTTCTGTAACAGTCCTTGCATCTTGGACAAAGCAAATAAGGCATCTTTGCCAAGAGAAGGAATAATCTCTGCACTGAGGCTCCATAAATGAATAATTTTTGAGCCAAAGACTCCTGTGATTTTTGTCCTGTGGTGACCTTCTATGCTGGACATGGAAATACACAGGGTGAGAATGCTGGGTGCTCTCGAAAGGACCTCACTGGACATATGCAGCTCCAAGCAGTCACAACCCTCAAATGCCAACACCTTCGAAGATGCGCAAGACAATACCTACCGTTGGAGTTAAACTCTTGGTGTCTGTGGGCGCAAGGAGCTCAAAGGGACAGGCTGTCCCTGCCAGTCGACTGCTGGTTTGCGATCGGGCCACCAGAGGGAGATCGAAGGCCACTTGCCTCTCCACTGGTTCACCTCACGCCTTCGAATGCCGCATTCGTAAACGTCTACACTGCCATCATGAAGCTCATATTAAGTCAGATTAACTGTCGTGGCAAACAGCAGCATCATTTCGCCACCATCGCGTCTGGAGTTAGACCTATGAGATGATTACATGGTCAAACACCTTGTCAGATGGGACAGTAAGGAGAGAGGGAAGCCATGAACAAGACACACAGAGACACAAATATGACAGAGAAATGTTTGTCAAAGGTGAAAAACAAATCTGGCTAATCGCAGTAGTTGATGGGCTACCAAGAAACTGCAGGTAAACTGGCACTTAGCAACTGATAAGGATGCAAATCTGAGAGTGTAGGACGCAGGAGTGGTTGGTGGGATTGTGCCAGATGCTGAGGGAATGTGCACAGGACAGGATTCAGGGAGGAAGAAAGTGGGGGCAGACAGAAAAAGGTGTAAAAGGAGCCACTTGTGTGTAAGTCAAGACTGGTCAGCACATTGGCCTGACTGAGCCTGGTGTCTGATCACTGCAATCTGTCCCACCTTCTTATTAAATCCTTCCTTAACTAACTGCATAATTGCACTCTCTCGCTTGTGTGCATGGGTGCTGTAAGCACTACGTGCCAGCTACTGGGGGCACAGTGCGATGGATTTGGTGCCAGTAACTGGAGTCAGACCAGGGGACTGGGTGTCCAAAGTGAGTGGGGTCTCAATGTCAGCAACCAGGGCAGGGATGGCTCTTGGCCAACAGCCGCTGTGGTTGGAACGGTATGTGTCCCAAAATCCATCACACTGGTGCTGGATGAAGGTGGAGAGAGCTGGTAGAGCAATTATCAGAAAAGAAGATTGGTCCTTGTTAAAGAGCAAGTTGAAATACCATTTTTCTTTTTTTTTTCATGAAGATGAAGACTAAGAGGCAATACTGAATTGATCATAGGCACTGAGGAGAGGGGAGAGAGAAAATGGGATTACTTCAAATAAGGAATGGTATCAGCCAGGTTATAATTGTTTTTTCTTTGCCAAGTATGCATTTAGGCTGGAAGTCAAAAGAATCCCTTACTGGTAGGGAAATAAGATTGTAAGATAGCTTTCCAATGGAAATATTTTGGCTGATACCCCCAAAGCTTCTGTTAAAATGGAGTTCAGAATGTTAATTTTAAAAGATTGTCTTGACGTGACTGCCTGAGATCACAAGGGACCACCAGGGTTTGATGTGACATTGTGTGAATAATCAATTTTCTTTAGGCAAAACTGGATGCTTCTCATTTTTTTTTCACTTGGCATTTTTTACCGCCCCTTTTCCCCCTGTCCCAATCCTCCAGCCACCTTTTCTTACATGCATTAACTACTATGTTGACTTTTGTGTTCTCACCTAAAACAGTGAAAACATGGCATGTGTGTGTGGTAGAGACACCCTGGCCACTTTCTCCTGCAACCTGAAGAAGTCCCTGCCTTTGTGCAGCTTTTAACCTGTGTTGTAACTGATAACTCATGTGGCTGCTTCACTGAAATGAAAACAGCAGAAAAACAACCCAGAGTTTCATGCCAGAGATATTTCAGTTCCCAGTGCTGCTTGTCATTAATCATACATTGTTGAAACTAGCCCTTAGCTTTTTTTTTTTTAATAAGTATTCCTGCTTCTCAATGCGATCAAATTAAAACATCACAGAGAGCTAAATAAGCTGATGAAGATGGAAGTGAGTACACAGTAGCTAAGAAAATGAGCAAATAACTCGAATTTTAGGGACTTAGGTCTTTTTTAGGTCTGCTAATGGGGGCACAGAAAAGTTTTAGCCTGAAGGATGTTGAATGGGGTGGTGCCTCAGCTACTCCAGACACTGAACACCTGTAAGAATCAGCATATTTTCCTCTTATACTCAAAGCAGCCATGCACAAGGGCTAGGCAGCTTTTCCGAGTCAGTGTGGTGAAAATTCCCACTGTTGCTGCGGCCCATCAGGAACTACTGCCACCAAGCATAGGTTCACAGAGAGAGTCAGAACCTGTTCAACTTCTGCTTTTCTGTGTTGGTGCTATGCATGTTGTTCATAGATCCTACAAAAGGGCAGAAAGAATATAAATCCTGCAATCTCCCTGTGTTGACACAGCTTGTTGTGAGGGGGACTGAGCACCCTTTGGTGATGGATGGTATGAATGACAAAGAACCACTTGTAAAATACAGACATTATTCTCTGCAGTGGGCCTGATATTTAGAAACAGATGTATGACAGTAGTTTGATGCTTGTGTTTGTCTGGAGTTTGATGCATTTTGTCAGCACAAACTTACGTGAGCTACAAGTGGCTTTGAGGTTTCAGACTTGTTCTGAACATACGGGTGTAGATCTTCCTAATGATACAGAAGTCTTGACAACTGTTTATAAAATCCTTGAGATGCAAGAGGCTCTGTCAGGACCTGTTTCTTGTTATCTGCTCACAATTGCTAAGCACACAAATGGCTTGCTGAGCTATACCACTAGAGCTGACACAAAAGTTGTGGCTTCTTTGTCAACCAGAGAGTGAAAGATACAGGGACTGAAGCCTTGGAAGTTGTACTTAGCATTTGCTATAATTTTGTCATATGCATGAAGCTATGTGGGGATTTCATAAAAGTCACAGGAATATCCACTTATGTGATCCATACTTCTTACTACACAGATGTGCTGGAGGCATTCAGTAAGTAGCTTTTAAATCATGCTACAAGTAGAACTTTTTTTTTTGTTTGTTTGTTTTGTTATTCTTTCTGGGTGCTTCTGATAACTATGCCCGGAAGATCAAATGTTAGGTTGCTTTTGTTTTTCTCCAGACTGAAGTCCTGAGTTAACAAAATTTCTAAGACAAGTGAAGGCTACAGTGCTTTGTTGAATAGCTGTAGGTTTAAACACGTTTAACCATAAACATACTGAAATACTTTCGCAAATTGAGGCTTTTCCCCGGAATAGTAATTACTTAGATGGTAACTGTAACACAAGCTTAGTGATGCTCTGGATTGAATTAATGAACCCATGCTGGCATCAAGGAGATTTTTTTTTTTTCATTTTATTATAAAAAACGTAGATACATGTGAAAGTAATAAAAAAAAATCTAGAATAATGGAAGCACAGAATAACAGGTTGGAAGGGACCACAAGGATCTGGTCTAATATTTATTGGCAAAAGCACAGTCTAGACAAGATGGCCCAGCATCCTGTCCAGCTGAATGTGAACAGTGTTCTATGTTGGGGAATGCACCACTTCCCTGGGAAGTTTGTTCCAATGCATAATTATTCTCATTATGAAAAGTTTCCCTCTTGTATCCAGTCAGTCTCCTCAGGAGGAACTTGCACCCATAGCACCTCTTCTTTTCCTTGTAAAAAGGGAGTCTCCATCTTCTTTGTAGTCATCTTCTTTGTAGTGATAAGGTGGATAGGAGCACTTTCTCATACAAAGTGGCCACTTCCTGTTAGGTCATTCAATATTTAAAGAATAAACACTCCTTCCATTACTAAAATGGAAGGGTGAGACATGAGAACCTCAAGTAGACTGGCTATTAAAATAATGGAATTGGATCACATGCCAAAGGCAGACTAGGCCATTGGCCTGTGATCAGTTAGGGTGGTCTGCTTGCTAGGGGAGAGACTACATGACACAAAGGAGGTTTTCAAGGCATCAGTTTTGAAAAAGTCAAAAATTATCATCAAGCTGTTCTGTCTAGAAATATCTGAGCTCCAATGACAGATTTCAGTGCAAATCAGACCTCTTTGTTAGGCACTGCTCAAATTAGGGATGCATTGAAGTTATCAGTGTTCTCTGTGAAAAATTTCTGGAAATTATTCTTCGTTTGTTTCCCATCTTATTCACTGCTAACAGCTCATCCAGGAGCTTAATGCTGAAGTGCGCATACTGGGGAAGAGGCAGAAGGTTACTTCTTGTACTCTGAGTGCAGATACCCATATACCTGACTATAGGGTGACACTGGTCAAAGCTGTTCGCATGCACTGTAGATCTGAGATTTGTTTTTAGGTAAAGCAAAAACTGGCAAGTGGGTAGGAATATGGGAAAGATATGCAATAGATAAGTGGTCTAGAAGATGCATGGAAAATTGGCCAGAACTTGAGGTTCAAAGTGTTTCATTCAGCAATGCAAAGTCTAGCTTGTGGCTGATTACTAGTGGTGTCCCTCTGAAACAGTGATACTGAGGCCCAGACTGTGTATTGTTTTTAATAACTGACCTGGATTATGGGACAGAGTGTGTTCTCAGCAAGTTTGCAGATGCTGCCAGACTGAGCAGCATGGCAGAAATGCTGGAGAAGAGGACTAATATTCAGAGTGAACCTTGACAAGTCAGAGAAATGGGCTGATAGGAATGTCCTGGAGTTTAACATTGCCAAATACCAGGTTCAGTCTGTGATCCCCAGGTTATCTTAAGACATGGAGCAAGTCCAGTGGAGGCCACTGAGATGCAAAAGGGATTGGAGCATGGCATATGGCAGGAAAAGCAGCAAGAAGTGCTTTTGTTCAGCTTGAGAACAAGAAGGTGAAAGGGAGTTCTTCTGGCTGTCATCAGCTCCTTCAAAGCAGGGCACTGAGATAACAGGCTCTTCTCAGAGGTGCACCAAAGGCAGAAGACACTCACTGCAATATAGGGCACTCAGAGGAGATGGGAAGAGAGCTTTGTTCCCTGGGAGGGTGCTCAGTACCTAGGCAGGGGGACCAGCAAGGCTGCAAGTTATCCACTCTTGGTCATCTTTCCAAGTTGACTGGACATGGCCTGGAGAAATCAGGTAAAGTGTCAGGCTAGCCCACCTGTGAGGTGGGGAGGAATCTATGAACCAGCACAAGAGGGGTTTAATTTAAAAGTAAGAAATCTGGATTCTTCATCAATCTCTTCCAATATTGAATCTTGCTGTCTGTGCTTTCACTGCAGTTTGCGTACAACATGCCCTTACACTAAAGCTATTCAGAGACTAGTGTTCTTCCCCTGTGTGTGCTTCATGCAGAAATAATTTGGGGTATGAGAAACTTGCTCAAGCCTTATGGTCCAGTCAAGCACAGTAGAGACTCAGCCCTGGGTTTTCTCGGTGGAGAACTTGTTAGGAAGCATGTGGATGATCTCTGGTAATTGCAGACCACACGAGTCAGACTATCCACTTTGATTTACAAAAGGAGCATGCGATGTGCATGGCAGACAACGGACGAGGGAGAACTCGGGGGAACGAAACAGAATCGCTGATGGAGGGAAGAGATTCTCATTTACCGCCCCGGTGGTAAACTCCCACTTGGCGCTGGAGGCGCAAGGAGCCGCTCCCGCGGCCGAAACATGCCCTGCAGCCACGGCTCCGCCGCCGGACGGCCCGGGCGCGGGAGCGCGGGGGGCGTGGCCGTGCGCAGGGGGCAGGCGGCGGGCGGGGCGGCGGGCAGCACCATGCGGCCGCGGCTGCCTGCCTTCTGGCTCCGGCTCTGCGCGGCGGCAGCGGCGGCGGCGGCTTCCGCGGGGCGGCCGAGGGGAGGCGAGCCGCCGCCGCTGCCCTCCGCATGGAGCCGCGGCCGCCCGGCGCCACCGCCGCCGCGCTGCCGGGGGGGTCAGCGGCGCCGGCGGCGGTGGGCGGCGGCGGCGGGGCATCCTGCGGGGGATGTGGTGAGTGACGGCAGCGCCGCGGTGTGTACGCGTGTGCGCGCGTGTGTGCGCGCCCCGGTGGGGCAGCGCGCCGGCAGGTAGCCTCGCCCGCGGCGGCGGGTCCCGGCCCCGAGCGGCCTCGCCGGGCTCCCCGAGAAAGCGGCCGCCCGCCCGGCTGTCCGCGGTGCGCTGTCCGCGGTGCTGAGCGCGGCGGCTTCGCGGTGGGTCTGACGGCACGCCGGGAGCCGCGAAGGGGCGCGCGAAAGAAGGGTGTTCTTCCCTGACTTCTGCCTGGCGGTGTGGTACCAATGCTGTCTCGAAGGGTGCAGGATGGTTGCAATAGGCGGCATGAAAATATCTGGCACACAAGGCTGGCGATCCGGTCATCGTAGAAAGCAGATGAGACCTTGAGTAATCATCTAGAATATAGGGTGACACAAACACAACTTAGGGTTGCTGGCCAGAATGGGCTAGGGTTTTCAGTTTGCATATCTAGACAACATCTGCTCAACATCTGCTTGCAACAAACAAAATAAAGTAGCTCCATGACACCATGCAGCTTTGCAAATGAAAACATAGAGTCTGGTTTTGCTGTGCTAATGCTTAAATAATTTGAGGTCAGCTGAAGCTTAGCTATGTTATTCTTACATTTTATCAGTCTTAAGTCATATTGTGACTCACATTGATTCTTGGGGAACAATAGGTCCTTACTCCAAGGAGTAAATCCATTTCTTACAGTGGAGACTCCTCTGAATGTAAAAGGTGTAGTAACTATACACTTCTTTTCAAGCCTTTCCTTCTTGCAATGTTCAGCTTCTTTTTCCTGCAGCAGCTAAACATTCTCCTCCTTTGTTATTTTGCAGCATTTCTTATAACAAATTTTCTTCATATGCAAAAATAATGAGCTGTACTGTTGCATTTTTGGTATTGTACTTACCTTTGAATCTCAAAAAAAAAATCTTTCTCTGTCTTTGTGTGTGTGTGTGTGTGTAGGTGCAAGGAAGCTGTGCTTTTGTATTAGGTTATTCACAGGTCTTAGCTCCTAGAGACTCAGTTGGACTTCATAGGAACTGAACTCTGCAAGCATTTTGCTGTAAGTGCGTGGCACTTGGAAGAATATTTTTTCTAAACTTGAAAGAAATTTGCTGGTTTAAAAGGTAATCAGTGCTATTTACCATAGGCATTACCAGACAAAGGGTGAGGGGTCAAACTGTGTGATTATGAGGCTCTTGTATAATCAGACACGTTAGCCATGGGCAAGGATGATTCCTCAGCTACACAGAGGCTGGCAATGTGTATTTCTAAAGGTGAAGGTTCTGTATACAGAATTAAAGCTACCTAAATGGGACTCAGTGAAAATCTTGGATTTGGGAGAGTCACAGCTAGTAGAATCTAGACTCACTTCAATACCTACCCAAACTCCTTTGTGGGTTACTGAGATCTGTATTTCACTTGCTGGTGTGTCTCAACTTGGAAGTCAAATGTCATGCTTGTTGACTTTTTATTTTCTGAGATGAGAACAGGTCAACTTGCTTGAGTTTATTTTGAAGAAGATGTTGCCCACTGAGGTCTTAGTTGCTTCTCTTGAGACTAGAACAGAAAAAAAGAGCAATTCAAGAAAGTCACGAGCTGCCTTACATTCATAACTTTTATTTCCTGTTTTCTCTGTTAGTGTAAGTGCTTCTGCTGGCTTTAAACAGACCTCACTGTCAACATAAATTTTCTCCACTGTTTTGAAGGCAGAGCTGTCATTCATGAAGGCTTAGGTTAGCAGGTGTTCTACTGGCATGATTAATTATGTGAGTAATCCTAGGGGCTTCCATGCTGGACTGCTCATATGACTAATGAGAAGAAATATACAACATCTATGTAGAAAGCCACAGAAGCAGATCAGCTGGAAGACAGAGCCTCAGCAGAGATCATCTTTTGGCATTCAGCTGGCTTTCCATATGTCTGTGTAGAAGACAAACTGGGGCACTCAACCTAAGGCTACCCATTGCTCATGTTGGACCCTTGTGTCCTATAAATTCTGCAGAGCTATAAAATGCTTCCCACACTACAGCTGCAGAAAGACCAGGAGAGCACTGGCCCACAGCTGGCAGGAGTGGGCTCTGATATAAATAGCTGTGTACTTGTTCAGTTATGTTTGCTGTGCAGACCAGATGTTCTTATTTCAAGTACCCTGTCCCCTCTTGCAATGTGTGTTGCTGTCTACAGATGGCTGTTATAATAGGCAGAAGTTAAGTATCCACTGTATTTGAATGGGCCAGCTTTGAAATCATGGGTGCTTGTTTCTTAGGTAGCTGTTTCCTTACACAGCTGAAGATATGACCAGTTGGCAAGCCAGGGTATGTGTGTGTTATGTGTGCTGACCACAGGCAGGCACTTTAACTGGTTATTAATTTCTTGAGATTGCCACAAAGCAATATCATGATACCAGTAACAGCTTAATTGTATTTATGTAGGCACAAATGTGTTTTGCAAAAACATGTTTGTACTAATGAAAATTTGTTTAAATATATTCACCAGGGTGCCTAAAATCCATTTAATCTAATAAGAATTTAAATTTTGTATTTAAATATTATACTTATGATATGCAGAACATGTGAAAAGTATTTTTCATGCCTATTCCTCAAGTCAAACTGCCTGTGGTTGCTTAAGGGATAAATGTAAGCAACATAAAAATGCATTTGAAGATCTGAGTTAAAAATAGTTGACTTGCTGTTTGCCTGTACTAATGAATCTAGCTTTGTGTTTATTCAGTAGCTTGCATGCAGGCAACACTGGAGGATGTTACAGGCCTCCTCTGCAGCAATTCACCCCTTGGATTTGTGTGGTAGATCATTTTGGTTTGGTTAGCAGCCCTGTTTATAGAGTCATGTTTCTCTCTGACGTACAGATGTTTCTAATCAAGTGGATAGGGAAGAATTAAGAAAGTTTATTCCAAACTTTAAACATGTTGTCAGCTCACTCGTTGAGTAGTGACATGATTTCCCTGCCACTTTCAGAACTGTGCTGAAATTCAGGGGAAGGAACAAACCTGAAACCTCTTAAATACATGACTCCTTCGTATTTATGGTTTGTAGCTTTTCCCAGCACTACTGAAAATAAGCTCCATCAATAGCTCATTTTCAATTATTTTATCTATAAACATCAATTTGAGGCTAGCTAAGATTGATTAAGGTATATCTTGAAAAGAAAAAAATGTGCCAATATCTGGAAATACTTGTTTAGAGTACATGTGCTCGCATGTTTTGTTAAATTGAAGCTGTATAGGCTGAATGTATTTCTCTTTCTCATAAACACAGATTTAAAGCTGCATAAATCCTATGTTTAGAGCATGATATAAGCAGGAACAGATTTTATATATTCGTATGAGTTCAATATATATATTTATGTGAAATCTGTCCAGGTAAGGCTGGCATATGCAGTGTGGAGGCATGACTGATACATCTTCAGAATACTCTGTTATTTTCCATGTTTACAAGAGGATTCTGATTTTGTAATCTGAAAGCAATCCACCTAAATTAGGAATCTCTGAAATTATTTCTTTGTGTTTCTTGCGTAGTACTTCTCGTTGAGATAAGCGCACTGCTGAAGGTCTGGACATCGATCCTGATTGAGCACCCTGCCTGGGTGGCTCTTTTGGGATTTCATCTGTGTTGCTGTCACAACAGCTGCTTGAACTGTGGGGATTTTCTCTTTTTTCTTTTCGCTTGCAGGGATTTAGCTGCCTGTCACTAGCTCTGTCTGCCAAGTCAGAGGATAATGCTCCTACCTGGCTTCTGCAGGCTGGATTTTGCAGCCTTCCCAGTTTGCCCATCAGTCATTCTTTTTATAAGAATGAGAGACTCATCCTAACAGCCAAATTTTTGAGACTCCAAAGAGCTCCTTCAAAGTGCAATGTTCACCCTTCCTGCTTGCCTGGGGTCCAATCCTCTGCCCTTGAAGCAGATGGGAGTTTTGATATTGCCTCTGGTGCCTGTAGAGTCTATGCTGTGACAGGGACCTTACCTCAACAGGAGGGTGCAACTTCCCCCCACCTCACACACACCCCCTAATTTACTAGTGTTTCAATTTATATGCTAGAAATAACTGGGTTGCACGACCTTCCCTTCTCCATGCACACACACACTTCTATTATGTATGGCTTGACTGGGTCGACTCATGTGAGGAAGGTGAGCTGAACTTGTCTCTGTTATTCTCATATGCCAGTCTCACTGGTCAGGTGCTTCCACGTGCGTTGCCAGCAGCAGTAACTATTGCGAGTTTGGATAGCTTTCTTCCACAATAGTATTGGTGATTAATCACATCAGAATATCTGCTGTGCAAGATGCAATTTATAATACAACTAAATTATGAAATGGGATGGTTTAAGTCTTTGTAGGTGAAAAAAATCAAGAAACATGGATTAAATAATTATTTTCAGACAACGTGGACACCATTCTCCCCATCTATGTATGTAGACGTGTGTGTATCTATAATTTGCATAGAGGTAGCATTCTAGTTCTTATTAGTAATGTGTTTTGATTGCATTCTGGTAGCAGTTGTAATTGTTTATTTAATTGCAAGCATTTCTTTGTCCAAAAAGATATCTCTCTTCTATGATTGTGTAATGGTCTGGAATAGCATTAGGTATAGTTCCGCTTTCATGCCAAGATCATCTTCAGCAACAAGGATGCATATCTAAATAGAATGCATCATGGTCATTACCTTAATAAAATGTGAGTCATGCACACCAGCTCTTTCATTCTTAAAATAGTTCAGTAAATTGGTATATCAGTTTATCAATAGGTAGAGCACATTGTGGAAGAAAAATCTGTTGCTGTATAGACAAATAGCCTCCAGCATCTTCCCTGAAGCTCTGTGCTTGATTTAGCACTTTATGCATGAGCTCACTAATGATCCTTTTAAGCACACTTGTGCAATGTATATCTTCACCAAGTTTTAACTAAAACTGTAAGTGTTCAACTATCTTAAAGTCACTTCTGACTTAACAAAGTTTTAGATTTGAAATGAGAGTGTTAACTAAATATACCATTTTGTTCTGGAGGGCACACAAAAAACCTGACTGCTTTATAGCTTACTCTGTGCTTAATGGTCCTGTAGCTATTGAGAAAAGATAGTGACTGATACCACAAATTGCTCCAAAACCAGTATCCAGGCTAAGGTCTCTGAGCAGCAATCTGTGACTCAGAAAAACTTTAATATGCTATCTTGAAAAAAATATTAATGTGCTGGGGAAATAAAACAGAATGTTGAAACTGTACAAGCTGTCAGCCCCACATCATGCGTATCTATGCAGGAGATCGTCAGCAGGTGAATGAAAAGGAATTTGCGATGTATTGCATCTGTGGGATGCTATGGTACTTCTGTGTTTCAAAGGGATTTTCTCACTTGCAGGGAAGCAGCATTCACTTCAAGGATGCATAAGGAACGTATGAAAATGTCAAACTCTGACAAAGACATGCTGCTTGCTTTTCTGCACACACTGGGCCTCTCAGGCATTTAGCCAAGCTAAATTCCTGACAAAATAAAAACCTGAAAATGTCAGTGTAAATTACTCTGTATATTTTCTACAAAATATTTTCTATATTTCAAAAATATTTCCCTAATACTGAAGTCCTAATCTCTGCATGGTACTGTACCTCTTTTTTTGTCATGCTACCAAGTCTTTCGTGGCAACAATCAAAATTCATTTATAATCCACCTGCTTTCTGACAAGAACAGTTGTCGATTTTTTAGCGGTTATCTGTATATATGTTTTGCACTTTCTTTGTGTGGAAGAGCATTTGGTAGCTGATCAGAGAACGGGAATCTGATTCATAACAGGTGGATAGGAACTCAATTAGATTTTGGTACAGCTGTCCAAAATATTCAGTCTTTCATGTGGGGGCAGGCTACACACATGATGACTTCATTCTTCTTTCTTCTCAGCTTTCATGTTTGCCAGTTCATTGTACAAAACCAATGGAGAACAGTTAATTCTACTGTACTCCTCCTCTATTGGAAGATGTATAACAATTGGAAACATATCAACCCCAGATAGCAAATACATTTTGATTCCTTCCATTGGTGAACATAATCTGCCGTCAAACACATTCTCACAGAATCAGCTGGCAGTTAGAATTTTTCAGGGACTGTTTTTTAAAAACAGTGTTTATGTTTATAGTGATTTCTTTTTTTTTTGGTTAATTATTTTGAAGTGTAGAGTTTTGTGACCAGCTGCTCTCAAGCATTGGTGCTTAGGAAGCCAATACTTCATATTCTGGGAACAAATGATAAGTATAAAATAGACCTTGTGATTCCCACAGGGTATCTTACTGGCACATGTTGCTTTCTTCATCCTAGAGGCAGGTGGCTTCTTCCAATTTGTGCATGAAAGTGAAGCATTTGCAATTTCTGCAGTTTCTGCATTACTGCCACCTTTTGCCAGTGTTTTTGAGTTGGAGGAGAGTAGATTGTGTGGAGAAGGATTGTACTGTTGAATTGGCATTGTTTCACAATGAGTTTTAATTTTGCTGTTGGTGGGAAAACAATATGGGTATCACATTATTACTAGTTTTCAGCAAATGCTTTCCTGGCGACTGTGGAGATTAGTGCTTCAGTGGCTGTTGTTTGACCGGCAGTGCTGAAATCAAAAGCTTTGGCACAGCTGCTTCAGCCAGCAGTGAGGCAGAGCCCTTGGGGACCTTTAGCAGGATCTGGTCTCCCTGCATCACTGCCCAGGAGCAGAAGTATATGAACACTTTGTCATTTATTTATTACAGCTGTTTGTTGCCAGTGGTCCCCTGCAGGTCACATATGTTTAAACTTAATCAGATGGAAATCATGCCCTTTCTTTTGCTTCTTACTTAAGTGTGGTGTTGAGCCCTACACGTGGTTACAGAAGCCTTGGGTGCCACAGTAGCTGATTGTGCGACATTACCTGCAGCTGGGTACTTTGTTCCCTTGTATGACAGTTGAAGTGATAAAAGAGACTGAATTTCCAGTGGTTCCATGGTAATAATGTATAGCTCTCTTGTCTCCTGGTACCAGGATGCTTATAACATAAGAACACAAAACTTTTGAGTGTTCTGATAAGAATGCAAAATGACATCTGGCTTACCTGAATCTTGAACCTTGTTATTTTCTTTTTTTTTTTTTTTTTAATTCCCCCCAGCCCGTCTTCACATCATTCTTAGTTCTAATGACACACTCATTCTCTGGAGGGGGGAGATGTTTTTGTCAGATTCTTATCTTTCACTGCAATCTGCTGTATGCTTACCTGGGAAAGGGGTTGAGTCACCATCACTGGAAGTATTTAAAATACGTATAGATGTGGTGCTTAGGCACATGGTTTAGTGGTGGACGTGGCAGTGTTAGGTTTATGGTTGGACTTTACGATCTGAAAGGTCTTTTCCAACCTAAATGATTCTATGATTCTAAGTTGTAACTCGTGTTTTCTACTAGATGCGTTGATCGTGCTGTGTCAGAAACCTGCAGGACCATGAGTAAGTTGAACAAAATCAGTTATCTGATAGGTTTTTGGAAGTATCGCAAATTCTGATTTATATTAGAGTGCATTTCTGTCCTGAAGTCAGTGGCAAAAATTGCATTGACTTTCACCAACACGAGAGCAGCCCTTGAAGCTATTGTTGTAGTCCAGTCTAAATTGCATTGGAAAGTGCTTTGACACATTGAGATATTTCAGTGAATATCCTAAAATAATATTTCTCTCTTGACACCTAGTAAATTGCACAGCTGAAAGTTTCAGTATGTGTGTGTGCTCTAATAGGCAACACCTTTGCATCCACTTTTAAACAAGATTTTTTGGCCCTCTTCATGCACATTTCAACACGTATCCTTCTAAAGAGTAGTAGTGCTTTAATAGAGTAACCAAGATGAAGTATTAATGAAATGCAGATTTTCTTTAGTAGAGATCTGATACCTTCCTATTAACAGTGAACTAAAGATTGCAGTGGAAATTAGTACATAGTGAAATTACTGTAATTGATGAGCAAATATTTTTGAGATTCCTTTTATTATACAGTTTGAAACAAAGAAGCAAAGAAAAAAAACACAGTAAAGTTTATTTAGGGAGTATTTTCTAGGTGGAGAGAAGAATTTTGACATGGCTGAAGTTGTAAACTCTCAGATGATTCATATTTTTTTCAAAAAACACAATTAGATAAGAAAAGTAATGCCTTTCCAAGAGGTGGTTGGCTATTTTGCTGAAGATTAAGGCACAGGTATCAAGCTGATAAGTACATATTTCAAAAGATTCTGTGGCCAAATTGAAGTAGGCATCAATCTTAGCAAAAATATCAACATTTGAGAACAAAGAGATCTTAAACACACAATGTAGAAGAAAATAGTAGCTTTTCCAGGTGTCTTTTCCAAACATTTTTGCTGGGAACTTCAAAACTTCTGAATGGGTATGGATATCTGTGCATTTGAATCTTTTCAGTTTGTCCATTTTCCTGCTAAGAAGTTGTAGGAGAAATAGAGTGAGTGATTCCTAGGTGTCTTTGAAAATCTGTACACTTTTTTTGCTGAAGGAATGAAAACCAGTAATGGTTTTCAGGTCCACTGGTTGGGCAGCATGAAGTTATTAGGAGCATCTTGACTTTCAGGTAATTTATTGCTACAACACATTGTATGATCGAGATAGGTTTCTGGTGAATAACTGGTATTGGATTTGTGACATTCTCTCCAGCAAGACTTGCTGTGTCACAGAGGACATCATTGGAGACAGATAACACTTCTTACCCATCCCTCAGTGATTGTGGATATACCTGCAATAGCACCAGAAACCACACAAAACCTAAAAGGGTGTCCTAGCAAGTCTTTTTTCCTGATATGTAGAAAAAACACGCAGTGGCTTGATTGATGCTGTGGAGTTGAGTATCTTTGTTCAGCTGGAGTGAGTTTTTGTCCAATTGTGGTAAATGAGGGTTTTGTCACTGGCTTGGAACCAGATTTTCAGTCCTTTAAATTACTTGCATTTTTCTTTTGGCAGGGTGGGTTATTCTGCTATGTCTGTGAAAATGTCTTACTTTATTGGCAAGTTATGAACATCAAGAGAAACATTCAGTTAGGTTTGCATTCAGAGATGTTTACAGAAGATTAATAGCAATGTAGCCAAGGGAATAGAAGTAGTCAATTTACAAATGCAAATTTAATTTCAACCTTCAGGTTTTTAACTGTAACTGACCATGCTTTTCATTTTCAATTCTGACCTCTTTCCATATATAATTTCTGTTCTAGGAGGCTAATTTTGTACTTGCTTCTGAAAATGTTGTCCAGTGAATATGATGAATAATCTCAATGCATGTGCAGGCAGGATCAATAGTTTTGCTCCTGCTGGTGATTTACCACTAATGTTTCTGATGAGATCCACCAACTTCAAGATTTAAATACATATGGAAAGCTATATTGATGGTCTAACGCTGTCTTAACTGCATATACTTTCCTAACTATGGGTCCCAGGAAACCTCTCAGATGAAAAAATCTGGTGTAATCTTTTAATCTCATGGTTACTGGTAGCTAAGAAGTTTCTTCCATACCTCAGACTTTCCACTGATTTTGAAATTGACATGAAATGATAGTTACTCATAGTAAACATTTATAAAAGAAAAAAGAGATTGATAAAAAACCCCTTAAAAAACCCCTTTTATTGTTCAGAGACATTTCTGTTTCTGCATCTCTCAAGAAGTTCAATATTTGTGTTAAAAATGCAGAATAACTATTGCCTGCTGTATTGTGATATTGATTTCACAAATCCATTTTAAATTAATCTATCTAACTTTTCGACATTACTCTGGGCCTATGAAGGCTCTCCTGACCATGCTCCAATGTGTGATCACTTTCTGTCTTTTTTAATTAAAGTTTTCTATCTTTACAGTTTCTCTCAACAAATTAGCCTGCCATAGTGGCTTGATGGCAGGTGAATTTTAAAATGATGATGGATCTCCACTACTTTTCATTTTCATTTTTTTTTCCTCATCATGGTTCTAACAGAAAGGATCATGTACCCATATTTAAGGGCATATTTCTTTTCAGATTTTTTTAATGTTGTTTTTCAATGGCAGAACATTGAAACTTTAACCAACTTTTTACTTCAAATATATATTGCGAAGTTTGTTGCATTTTGTTTTTTCTGAATGCCATATAATGTTAAGTAACCTGGCTAGCAAATAATTGCAACAATCCATGTAAAATACAGAGAACTAAGCAAAAGATGTCACAGAAAATAGTTTGGCTGTCCTGTGTTACTTAACACAGGCAAGACGTAGGCAAAACAATGCCAGTTTCATTAAATATGATGCATTGCATGAAATATTGACATATGGGTATATAAGTAGAAGAAACAGATACAGAGCTTATCTGTAGAGTTTATCTGTGGCTCCAGGTCAATATTGCAAGTTTTTATTTGCTTGTTTCTTTCAGGTTGCAATTTTCAAGTTGAATTTAGGTCAATTTTCCTGAAATGTGTTCTAGTTTCCTTTCTCACGTTTTGTGACAGGGTGTTCTCTTATGAATATATTATTTTGGTATTTTACTTAAGAAGAATAAAATATCTTAGTTTGTTCTTTTTTCTTTGCAGATAGTACCTGATTTAGTGTAGGATATTGCATTTGTTTCCTCAAATATAGGTCAGAAAGGCCTTTTGCTTTAGTAAAGCTGAAGCCTTCATTGTCCCTTAAAGTGGACAGGCTGTGGTCTGTTGGTCTTTGTTCTCTTCAACAGGGACTCTTTTTTTGAAATTACTTTGGTGATGAAGATTTGTGTGTTTACTTGTCATCTGCATTTCACTCACTGTTCACTATAAGGTCATGCTGGTGGGTGAATTAGGGGTGAGGAGCATTTACACAATGCTATCATTGTTATAATGAAATTTGAATCATGGCCCTTTGCAATTTGCCACTGTCATATTTGTCATCTTAACTCACAGCTGCATGTACAGGTACACTAGTCTGCTGCTTTTTAAAATCTTTCGCAGTTCAGTTTGTTTCAAATTGAGAGAAAAAAGGCTGTTAAGGTTTGATTGCAGGGTGACAATAAACCATGGCAGATACTTTGTTAACCCCCTCTCCCCTCACTTTTCCCCCTTTAGCCCTGCCCCTCCCCCTCGTTTTTTCGACTAAGTACGGGCGATTGGAAGGCAAAGAAGGAGCACAGAGAGAGAGGGAGTTGGGGAAAAAAAAATTAAAAAAAAGTTTTACTAATGCTACTAATAAGATAGAGAAAATAATACAAAATATACAAAACCAATCTTGAAAGCAAAGATCAGCGCTACTCCAGCAGCAGCAGAACCTGCACCCAGAAGTTCCGGGCTGCACTTTGCAGCCAACTGGAACTGGATTCAGCCTGTCACTAGGCCTCAGTTCGCAGGGACAACTCTCAAGGTCATCTCCTAATGTTGGTCATACGGAAAAGGGACGAGATCCTTGTGATCTCCCACTTTTATATGATGTATCACATGAATGGGATGGAATACTTAGTTGGTCAGTTTTAGTCACCTCCTGCTTGCCCCTCACATGGGATGTGCATCCTTATCAGTGACCTTGCATTCCACTGCTATGTCTACCAAAGCATACATCCTACTTTAGATAAGTGCACTTACTAAGAAGACTTTAGCTGAAAGGAAAATTCATTAAAAGATAAACTTGTTTTTAACAAAACCAGGACAATGACCAAAGTGCATCTAGGCAACTCACACAGAGATCATACTGGAGATGTTGATGAGAAGCTGGTGTGGTTTGAAGGTGAATGGTATTAGATTTACTTTCCTACCCATGCAGTCTCTACTACCTACATGCTGTGAAACAGAAGGTTTGAAATCAAAGTATTTTAGAAATCAACATGAAGTAGCATGCCAGGCGTTGCAGAATAAGACAGTAGGTATTTATTGGCTTGGCATTCTGAAATAGTAATATAGAAGAATCCATTAAAACATTGCAGACTGATAAGGGCAGGAAGAGATTATTGGCACAGCGGAGCCTTGGTAGGTTGAATGCAACTAAACTATATGCATTTTCACACAGTTAGATTCAAGTCATAGCTTTTGAAACAAGGACTATACCCTTTGACTGGAGAACAGGATTTGGAGTAGTCCAGAAAGTGGAAAGAAATCACAGGTCATGAACACTGACAAAATAATAGAACCTGGTCTGGTGCAGGAACTAAAAGGACATTGTTTTGAAAATCTGCTGGTATCTTGGGGCTCCTTATCTATAGACATCACGGAGTTTCTTCTTCACATGTCTAGTTTTTGTGTGAATACTAGATGATTAGGCAACAGGAGAGATTTCAGAAAAGGGCATCAAACCCAGTTGAAGGACTGGAAGCAAGAGTTGCAAGGTGTTTGGTCTACTATCTCTACAGCAAGCTAAATATGGTATAATCACTTTCTATTAGAGGAAGATATCACTTGAAGATTTAACAGCAAGACTGTACGTTCTCTGATTCTCTCGCAATTATTAGACAACCTGAGATATCTGGGACAAGGCCTAGAGGCTGGCTGTGCACGTCTTCAGAGTAGATGCTGTGTGCTATTGTAGGCACGGAATTCATGTGGCCAAAGCTTGATTAGAGTACAAGCTGGCCAGCACTGTGAAGGACAATAAAAAGGGCTTTAAAAAATATGTTAGGAGGATCAGAGATAACATTGGTCCACTGCTTGATGTGGTTGGTCATCTCACAGATAAGGAGGTACATAAAGCAGAGATATTTAATGCTTTCGTCTCCTATCTGCAACACAGATGATGGGCCCTGAGATCCCTAGAGCCCTGTGTTGAAAGACTGTGACTGGGGGGATGACAAACTCCCAGCTGACTCTGAACTTGGTTGAGTCTTGCTGCTGCAGCTGGATGCACATTAATCAATGGGGCCTGGTGGGATGCATCCCAGGGTACTTGAAAAGCTGGCTGGCTGATGTAATTGTGGAACCTCTTTCTATTATTTTTGATCACTTTTGGGAGTCTGGAGAGGTCGCAGTCAACTGAAAGCTGTCAAAGGTTGTCCCAATTTTCAAGATGGGAAAGAAGGAAGACCCTGGTTACTACAGGCCTGTCAGTCTCACTTCAGTACTTGGTAAAATTATGGAGAAGGTTATTCTGGGAGTTATTGAAAAACACTTGAAAGACAATGCAGTCATTGGTCATAGCCAGCACAGGCTCATGAGGGGAAAGTCCTGCTTAACTGAATTTCCTTTGATGACAAGGTCACTCATCTACTTGACCAATGGAAGCTGGTAGACGTGGAGGTTTTTTTTTTTTTTATTTTAGCAAAGCTGTCTGTCACAGTATCCTTCTGGACAAAATGTCCATCACACAGCTAGAGAAGTCCATAATATATGTTGGATGAACGACTGGCTGGTAGGTCAGGCCCAAAGAGTCACAGTAAATGGGTTTACATCAGGCTGGTGGCCAGTCACCAGTGGGGTTCTTCAGGGCTCAGATTTAGGGCCAGTGCTCTTCAATGTGTTTGTAAATGATCTGGATACAGGAATCAAATGTATATTAAGGAAATTTGCTGATTATACCAAACTAGGAGGAGCTGTGGACTTCCTTGAAGGTAGAGTGGCCTTATAGGGAGATCTGGGTAGACTAAAGAGCTGGGCAATCACCAGCTCTATGAATTGTAAGAAGAGAAAGTGCCAGATTCTCCGTCTGCAACAAGGTAATCCTGGTTACATGTACAAATTGGGGGACAAGATGCTGCAGAAAGAGATTTGGGGGTCTGGACTGATGGCAAGTTGAACACATGTCAACAGTGTGGTGTAGCAGCCAAAAGGGCCAACTATGTCCTGGGGTGCATGTAGCACATCATAGCTGGCTGGTTTACGTAGGTGACTGTACCAATCTACACTGCACTGGTGTGGCGCCACCTTGAGCACTGTGTGCAGTTCTGGGTGCCTCAGCATAAGAAGGACATCGAACTATTAGAGTGGATCCAGAGAATGGCAACCAAGATGGTGAAAGGTGTCAAGAGCAAGAAATAAGAGGAGCAACTAAGGTCATTTGGTTTGTTCATCTTGGAGAAGGCTCAGGGGTGACCTCATCACTGTAGCTTCCTCAATGGGGGTAGTGGAGAGGGAGGTGCTGAACTGCCTCTGGTGACCAGCTGATAGGACATGAGGAAATGGAATGAAGATGCATCAGAGGAAGTTCAGATTGGACATTAGGAGAAGGTTCTTCACTGAGAAGGTAGTTGGTCACTGGAAGAGGTTCCCCAGGGAAATGGTCACAGCACCAAGCCCGTCAGAGTTCAAGGAGGATCTGAGGGATGCTTTTGGTCATATGGTTTAGTTTTAGGTAGTCCTGTGAGGACCAGGGAGTTGGACGCAATGATATCTATGGGTCCCTTCCAACTTCAGATATTCTATGATTCTATGATTCATTCAGCTATGATCTCAAGAAAAGAGATAGACATCTCTGATGTGATCATACCATTTATTGTCTGAGATGAGACACCTGATTTTCTTTTAGCATTTTAAATTTGACAAGGTGTGTATTTTTTGTTCACTTCTCTGTCTGTGACCTACAGGCTCTGTACAGATCCTTCATGAATGGCTCTATAGAGACTAGATTGTCTTCTTATTGGAATTGTCTTCTTGTTGGAATTTCAGCTGTGTCCACAGCTGAAAAGGCTGGTTATATTTGTTTCCTGCCATTGTTGTGGGTTTGCTGTCATTAGTTTTTTCCTTCTTTATGAAACCAAATTAAACATGGAGGGCTTTGGGGGATGATGTTGGTGTGGATACCGGAGTATAAATAAGCAAAGAGAAGTTGTTATTATACTTTGAAGTTACAGCTTTTGCAAGGACATTACCACAGGTGCAAGCTGGCCCTTAAAATTAATTTGGTCTTTTCTCTTGAACTTTCAAGGTCTTTGGTGGTTTATGGACCCCTTGAAATTATGTCTGGTCAAGGGGAGTGGTACTTCGGCTTAAGTCATGAGAAGAGTCATAAGGAAGAACCAATAAAAGAATAATGTATTTTTTCAAAATGTGTAACAAGAAACTCAAATTCTTAAACAGCCTGGAGAACTCAAGCAAATAAGTTATGACAAAAAATGTCCATGAAATATTTGAAGTGTTAGTGTTCAAGACACAGGACAACAGACATGAAGTGCCTAGGAAAAGAAAACAACCCACTGAGCAGCAGTGTGTTCTAGCTGTTAGACTCAGCTAGCTGGGGACTCAACATTGAGTTACCATCCCAGGACGTGTTAAAAAGATGGGTAGATGAGGTTCCTAGGGGCACCATTTAGTGGACTTAGCAGTGTTAGGTTAATGGTTGGGCTTAATGATCTTAAAGGTCTTAAAGGTTGGGCTTAATGATCTTAAAGGTCTTTTCCAACCAAAATGACTCTATGATTCCGTATGCTATTGCATTTCTCAGCACTGTAATTCCTTCTTTTTTCCTGGGCAGGTCAGTTGTTACTATTTAGAAGAGGGCAACTAACAGTATTGCATTTATTTGTCTTTCTGAAGTGCTTGGCTAGAATAGTAAGGAACATATACTGACATAAATCTTTGTAGCAGGAAAAAACTTCTGAACTAGCCTCTGGCTACATTAGCTGTGAACTTACTCTCAGCTTCAAGGGTGACTTCTACCTTCGTATTGGAAAAAACATTGTAGTGCTGTCAGGATACCTAAAGTAGTAAGGTGGAACAAACATCCATAATTGTGAGCATAATTGTGAGTCCAGGAATTAACGTGTCCTTGTGGTACAGAGATGGCTTCATGATCTGCAGCGGTGTTGTCTAGTCATTCTAAGCAACTCTTCCCTCACCTCTCCAGTGCAGGTCTCTTGGTTTGCTGCACCTCAGACAGTTGCTCTTTTTATCTGTTATACTCGAGACCATGTGGGGAATAATATCACTTGTATACGAGGATAAGAAACTGAACTACTATTATAATGCTGGTAGTTCTCTTCACTGAGAAACTTGATTTTTTTAGTGAAACTTGCTGGGGCATCCAAAGATGAGCACCTTTGGCAATACTGTAGAGGCACCAACTCCATACGGCTGACTGTCAGATAAGGGGGTCAAATTACTTTTGGCAGGGGCTTATAAATAAGAAAAGCTTGTGTTCCCACTGAAAATACATGTGTGAGGGTATCTCATAAAAAGACAAAACAAGAAACACTCCTGATTTCTAGATAAGCAAGGAAACCTGGTATTTTGGAATTCTACAGCTAAAGGAACAAAAACTCTCCAGTGTCATTGTTTTGGGAAGAAGTCATATCTTTAGTTGTCTTGATGATTAGTCCTGCTCAGGAGAATGCGTTAAAAACATCCAGCTGAGTGGAAAAATAATGAAGAAAACAGAGATACAGAAAAGAGATTTCATGCAAGTTCCTTTTCTTTGTATTGGTTTATTAACAGTCAGCACAACCATTGCAGCATTAAAATACAAGCCTTTAGCATCAATATAGAGAAGTCTTTTGAGTTTTTCTTCCCACAATGTTACTTTTCTCCTGATAATTTTTCAGCCGCATGAATCTGAATTCTTTAGCATTGTCTGTCCAAGAAACATGTGTCACACAGGCCTTAACAACAGAGGTGCTAGATCAGGCCTGCCCAGTCCTGATGTATCTTTTGATGACTAATAACTCTAACAGAGATACACCCATGCTGTCAGACTCTCATTTCCTTAGTTTTTAAACACCATCAGCATCTTCCATGGCAACTCAATTTTTCTGCTGCAAATGCCTACAGATGACTAACACATTGTTAGTTTATGTAATTCCCCTGCTGTACCTGTCTTAATATGGTGTTTTAATATAACCTATTGTTCCCTTTTGTTTATTTCTATTCATTTGTTTTATTTTGAAATTGCTTACAGTGCAGTGGAATATGATGAACAACAGTAGCTAAATATTTTTTTTTTTTCAGAAGCTACTACATCCCTGCAGGCATTTTTCTTAATGTTTTTGTTTGGTTTGGAGCCACTTCTATTCAGGTTATAATTCATAACTGGATGTTGAAGCTATAGCTCAGAGATGCTCAGTTAACGAAAGACACACTTCTGGCAAGCAAATCCTCCTGTTTTCCAGAGAAGCCTTTGAACGATACAAAAAGTAGGAAGCAAAGTATTTTTTTTAACCAATCACATGTTGTAAGACTGCCCCCAAAATGAGAAATGGCTACATAGAGAAGACAAGTTGTTATTTTATTACAGTTAGAGTCAACAGCATTTCTGATAACAGGATATTGTTGCTTTTTATAGGACCAAAGAAGATTTCTTGTGAACTCAGGAGTAATAAACTGCTCTTTCAGCATGGCTCTTGACAACATACATCTTAATTGTAAAGCAAACTGTGAATAACACTGATCTGCAGAGTGTGGAGTGGTTTTTTGTCACATCAGAGTTCAATTACTGTAAGATATTTGACTAACCATTGGACAGCCATGTTATATTGTTAAGATGTTGCACAGGGGAGGAATTTCAGAGACAGCTGTATGAATAACTCTTCTTCACTAGTCTTAAACTCCAACATGCTGGGACCAGGAGACATATTTTTTGCTAATCCTTGTAAAACAGAAGATGAATGCATAATGATGGTAATATTTTAAGTCACTGCATTAAAATCTGAGCACCTACGTAAGCCCTGAAAGCACATGAGAAGTAGAGAGACACCTGGTGAGCTCAACTTAGCTCTCTTTTCAAGAAAAACTACATGAACAGACCAGGGCTTTTGCCACCTTTCTTGAAGACATACTTTCTACTGTCCCTTCTATCTGTGATGACGGCCAGTAAGCCCACCAAAATGACATGCCTTGTGTTGGGTTTCATGTTAAAGGTGCTACTCATAAGCTTCTGTGGGAAAATGCGGTTCTTCTGTTTGACATATGTCTCATCCCCAGATGTTGAAAGGTTGTGAGTTAGTTCTCAGGAAGTAAAAATAAACTTTCTGACTCAGTATAAAAATATTTATTTGTAACTGCTTTCTACTTTTGAACTTTCCTAGACTGTGTTTTCATTGTTGTTTTAAAGATGTTTTAATTGAAAGAAAAGCTGTGATTCTGGTGTAATCCCATAAACACAAGATCTGATGCATTAAAGCATATATACTAAAATTTATGGCATTTATAGTAAGACAAAGAGATGTCAAAACTGATTCCTTGTTTAAGAGACTCTAGAAAGACAAACAGAAGGGAAAGGTGAAATTTCTGCTAAGATTAGGGCATTGTTTCTGCTGAGAAAGGCTGCTGCCTGTCTATACTTAAAAGGAATAAACACTTGCAAAATACAACCCTATTTCACTCTAGATACTTGGCCCACCATTTCAGAACTAAAGGATCTAAAGAAAATATTAAACATGATGACTTAGGGTACTTGGGTAGGTTGACCAAAACTTTTCTCGTGTAAACAATGCTGTGGAAGCAGAGCCCAGCTGTGAAGTCTATCCATCTATTTCTAATTTCCATATGTTTGCTTTCAAGATTCTGGTTTTAGCTTTTTGATGTTTTGTCTTCAAATCAAAGCAAAAATAGAGCTTACTAAGCTGATCTGACAACATAATGCTTCATCTGTTGATATGGACTGTGGTTATAAGAAACGCTTTTTAAATGTAGAATAATAATGACAATAATGACTACAGGAACAATGATATCTATCGTTCTTAATTATTTTTATACTAATTGGATTATATTAACTTCAGTCTGGAAGACTAGGATGTGAGAGTAATTTCTGAAGAGAGAAGACTGAATAGCACACTTGCTTCCTGTTTTCTGCTTTAAAAAACAAAACAATGAAACCCATTATATTGTTTGTCCTGAGATACTTCACGGCTTTGCTCTAGTTGTTTCAAAACTACCACAAACCTGTTGCTCCAACAGTTAAAATGTATGTTGTGTCAGAGCTTATCCTACAAGGCAGTGGGCTCTTCACTGCGGTCCAACTAAACAGTTAAATACTTGCTCCATGTTGGCAACTTGGATGCACAAATGTAAGCACATGTTTAAATCCTCCGTGGAATCATAGCACGGTGCTGTGCAGGATCAGACTCAAGTACGCAACTATGTTTTGCAGAGAGTATTAGTGTCACACAGAGGCTACATATGCACAGGCAGCTGTGTTAAGCTGTCAGTTTTGGCTTTGAAAAGGCATGTATAAAAATTGACATGTTTGCCTGCAATGTCTGAATGCCAGTTGTTTATTAGACAGCTATGATCACTGTTGAGCTGCAGGGGAAACAATGGCTCTGAAGTTGATGGCAAAACTTGCTTAAGTCAGCATTTCACCTGATGTGCTTAAGGAGTCTGCTCAGGCTCTGCTTTATAGCCTTTCTTTACAAGCCCTGTCTTCACTGAGAAATTAGTGAGTAGATTTTGTGGAATGACTTTCAAATTTCTCCTTGTGCAGCAAAAATGGTGGCTATTTTTTGAGCCAAATAAGTAATTCACAGGGAATAATTCATTAACTGAGTTCATCCTCTTATTTTTTATTGTATGCATTCCTCATAGTTCCAGTAATGACTAGCTATGAATTGAATGAAAGTGAGCTCCTCTAAGTTTCATGTGTTTGCTAGGTAACACCTTGACTTTATAGCTGGAGATGTTTTGTGCAAGGCACTGCTTTCACTTCTTTGTCTTCATTTAGTTTATACTCTTTCATGTATCAGACTAATGTTCTTTCTCATTGGAGTGGTCCATAAGCACAGCATCTGTCCCATGATGGCTATGTGTATTAGCGTTTCCAGTGTGAAAGTCTGGGTCAGCTGTGTCACACTTATATTGCAGTGAAGCCCTCACCTCCTAACCCCTGATTAATACCAACTATTGAAGTCCTGCTGATAATTCCTTTCAATCAATGTGCAAAGTTAAATATAACTATGTAAATATATTTGCACTGTACTTCCATTGCCATGAAATATTCACTGTCTGTAAGTATTAGCAGCAATAAAACCAATCATTCCAGTATTCAGGGAAAGCAACTGTAAAACTGGACCAAGCAGTTTTTGAAGTAATTCCATTTCAGTTGCATGAAAGACTCCAGACAAAAAGGGCTCCCTTTAGTCTGGTTCCACTCCATCTGTGGGTCTGGCAGAGTGTTTCTTACAGGTGTTTTGAGAGCTAGAACACACTCCAGCTAAACTCACAGGTTCATCACCTGCTAGTCTCAGCATGTGTCTGCCACAGAATTCTTCAGCTGGCAAGAGAAATTAAAATGACAATAAACAAAGAGTGGAACTAATTGCTGCCTGCTGCTTCCAAAGTGTGCAGTGGAAACGAAGTTGACATACAAGCATGCCTGTGCTAGAAAAGACTGTTGTTTCCCTAGTTTGGTAGGAGCACAAATGGGAAGGAGCCTCACTTCATGCCAAAAAATCACAGGAGAAGTAGGTGGTCATTGACTTGAAATGTATTTTCACTCCCAGTCCTCTTTGGATACTAATATGGATGCTGCACATCAATACATTGTTCCTGCCACAAGGTAAAATTTGGATCAAGAGCTTTCCTACAGCTGAAGAAGTGTCACTATCCAGGTGTTTTCCTGGGAGCACCAGAGTTGAGTTCTCAGAGGTTGCTATCCTGACCTGTTTCCCATCTTTAAACGTAGCCTGCTGCTTCTCAAGGCCCCACATAACTGAGTGGAGATCATGCTGATGGATTGAACTACATATTGAGCAGGAAGGTGGCTGAAGGGAAGTCTCAAGCAAAGAAAATGAAGATGTTGCCATTTGATGGCTTCTGCTAAAAAGTGCAGGGGAATGGAGTAATGCACATAAAGGATATTTAAAATAAATGCACAAATTGCCTCTGCAGCTTCAGCTAATGAAGGAGGTGATTGAATGAAAAGCTTAGTTGGGACACTCAGGAAGTTTGGCTTTCACTGTTGCCCTGCTCATAGAAGGCCAAGTAGTGCCTGGAGTTGTTATCAGGGATGCAAATAACACTGTACGTGATACGGCACCTAGACTGTGAGGCACAGGTGACTGCACCAGGACAGAACTTCGGTTGGACACTTTCTAGCTCTCCTTCCCATCAGTCCCTCTCTGCACTTTCTGAGCTTTGAGTCCTACCTGGACACAGGAAATTGGCATTGGTCCAATTGTGGCTCATAAGACTAGGAAGGGACCTTCATAGATCCTGTACTTTGCACTGGTGAGGCTGCACCTCGAACACTGTGTTCAGTTTTGGGCCACTCACTACATCAAAGACATTGAGGTGCTGGAGAAAGTTCAGAGGAGGATGACAAAGCTGGTGAGGGGCCTGGAGTACAAGTCTGATGAGGAGCAGCTGAGGGAACTGGAGCTGTTCAGCCTGGAGAAAAGGAGGCTGAGGGGAGACCTTATCACTGTCTAAAACTACCTGAAAGGAGGTTGTAGTGAGGTGGATGTTGCTCTCTTCTCCCAAACAGCAAGTGATAGGATCAGATTAAATGGCCTAAGCTGCTCCAGGGGAGGTTTAGGTTGGATATTTGGAAAAATTTGGTCACGGAAAGGGTTATCATGCATTAGAACAGACTGCTCAGGGAAGTAGTGGAATCACCCTCCCTTAAAGTGTTTAAAAGAACTTGGCAGTGTTAACAGCTGGACTCGATGATCTTACAGTTATTTTCCAATCAAAATGATTCTGTGTTTCTATAGTAGCACCAACAACTAGCTCCAAAGACAGGCTTAATATTTATCCTGCTACAAGCTGTGAATCAGACAGACCCAGGTACCTGAAAAAAGTTACTCTCTGTTGTTCTTGGTTATACATAATGAACCTTCTCTAACGAGTGGGGCTCACCCTACAAGGTTGTGGGAAGTGGCTTTTTAAGAAAACAACCCACGAATTTTGCTGACACCAGGGCTTAGTTCTTTAGAAAGGGGAAAAAAAGCAAGGTGTCAAAAGAGGAGTGATAGGAAACTACCACGTGTGTAAGAAGCTCCTGCTGTTGGACAGCCTGAGCATTGCTTCTTTAACATTCACTGACAAGTACAGCGTTATTCCCTCCAGTCATCCCTCACTTGTTCTTTTCCTGACAGCAGATGGGAAGCAGGACACAGAAGACATCCTGAAAAAGAGCAATTACATCCTTATCTTTGCATATTCTTTATTTTTCTGCACTTTCTTTCATAGTAGCTGATTGGTTGTGCTCTGTCAAGAAGATGCTTTAAAAAAATCTGTTTATGGGGTTTCCCTCCAGCTGGATGTTGTTTACAATGGTAAATAAACACTGTCTTCACTCAGATGTGCAGACAGGCCCAATGTTACACTAGTCAGACAGAAGACATTCTCAATTAAGTGAGCCAGATCACTGTGCTAGTAAAGCCAGGTTCACAGAATCACAGAATGACTGAGGCTGGAAGGGACCTCTGAAGGTCACCTGATCCAACTCCACTGCTCAAGCAAGACCACCTAAAGCCAGTTGCCCAAGACCATGTCCAGAAGACTTTCGGCTGTTGTCATGAATTTCCATCTTAGAGTGGATTTTCTTGTCCATGTATCAAGAATGCATGTTTAGTTTGCATGCAATGTTGATATGCTATGTTTTTCTCCTGGTGGTCTCAGAATAATATAAAGAATATCTGCCACACTCTAGAAGGTGAGAGCACCAGAATTTATGGTTACAGTATGCAAACCTATTTCTCCCCTTGGGCAAAATCTGGGGAAACTTTGTATGAGAGCAACATGTCCAATTTATCTGCAGAAATGCGCATCAGACTCCCTTTCAGCAGAACTGATGTTGCCTGATGCAGGACAACAGCGAAAATAAGTCTTTCATGGGGCAAAATTGCAAAAAACATGAGGTACAACATCAACTCTGAACAAGAAATACCTTTGATAGTATTCACTGTTTTCCAGGATTCAGGGACATCATGTTGGGGGCATATAACAGACCAGGGCTTATGTATGCTTCCTCACAGACAGACACATAATGATTATAATGGTCACCAAAGGCAATTTCCTTATGATTTCTAAATCAAAGATACAGTTCCTGAATTAGTGAACAAAAAGAATGAAATGACCCATTGTTATGTGTCCATTCTGTCTCTGCTTCTCACCTGGCCACCTTTTAGCACAAAAATGGTGAAATTTCTCATACATGCCTTGCATGTATTTGAAACTGGACTAATTTTCCACTAGTGTGAAACTTAAGTTAATGTCAGGTTTATATAAGGACTCAAAACACCACTGATCTTGAATGTTTTGATTAAATAGGGGCTGACTTTCATTTTTGTCAAATATTAATAGCAGAAGCACCATTTACTTTTTCAAAATAGTGAGCCCTGCTATATAATTTGCCCTAGATTTTAAGCATTTCAGAAACTGGAGAGGCTCAGATCTCCATTTTTTTTTTTTCAAGGCTAGCACTGACTATAATTATTCTTTTCAGAAGGCACCAGAAACAAAATATTGATAAACAGCTGTTCTAGAGAAAAGAGTAATATAAGAAGATGTCACTTTTTTTTTTTTCAAATCTGCCTGGAAAAATAGCATACCGTATAATAGCATAACTTAATAACCTAAATTACTTGTTTTTTAATCAACCAGAGACTTGTTTCATGGAAGAAAAAACAAATTACTTTCCTTTGCTGAGGAACATCTTTGTATGCGTACAGCATATTAGAATAAGTTCAATGTGCAGCTGAGCTGGCTTTTTGTTAGAGTAGACTGTATGCCAAAATACTTTTGATTGGATCATGGGAATGTGAAGATGCCTACAAGAGCATATTTTTGGTATTGCTATAAACACGAAAGCTTCTTCTTATCTGAACCAGGATTCTGGGAATGGGGGCCCTCTCTGTGTCAGTAAACCATGTATTTTTCTCCATTCTTCTGCTGAAGGACATATGGGAAATCAAGAGGAGAGCATCTTATAATGACAAAGTGGCCATCCAGGCTTCTCTTTTCAGTTTTGGCAGCAGCCTTAGCAGTTGTTGCCTTTCTGAAACACAAGATTTGGTATAGCAGTAGCCAATTACACTGAAAACCTGTTGCATGAAATTGATTTGCTTAGCTGGGCAAAGGCAGAAATTGGCTGAAAGGAAGCGAATGAGAAGGATATGGTTCCTCATTTGCTTATGCCACATATTTTGTATAAAGAGACAAATAATAGGGCTGACTGACATTTATGCCACTGGATGCAAATGAGTGGGCCAGTTAGTACCCTGCAGGACAAGCACCTCTTATGCATCATCCCTGGGCAGCGACCAAAGCTTTGAGTATGAACTGCTTCCTCACAAACGCTATGTTATTTCCCAGTCATCATTTGGCAGCCTTGCTGGGATTTCTTCTGTGTGCAATGAGGGCTAATAAGGGAAGAAGTAGCTCTGCCTCTCAGAATAACAGCAAGTAAGCTTGTGTAGCCTCACAACTGCCCCCCCATCACCCATGGAGACAGTGATGCCCCTGACATTGTCTCACAGCTGTGCCTGACACACTGGCATTTCCATGCTGAAATGTAAAGAAGGTGCTGTGTTGTGAAGAAGGCACTGATGTTGCAGTGATAACTGGTGTTTCATGCTTTGAGTCCTTTAGCTGTGTAAGGGGGCTTGAACATACAAATGAAGGAAAAGAAATACTTTGGGTGAATATGGTAATGCATGGCCCTTTCTTGTGATCTATGCCACATAATAATTTTTCCATTTCAACATCTCTTAGTCATAAATCTGTGATGCTACTGCAAAACAAGAAATGGTCAGGATAGGTATAAGTTTTCTTTTGAGTTCACTTCCTTCTGAATCCTGTAAAACTGAGCTGCTTTCTCTAATCTCTCTGTTAGTGTCATAGCCTCCTGAAACAGTGTTAGAAAAGAATGTGGGCTTTTTGTGTGTTTGCTTGTTTTAATAATGACAGTTCATTCAGATGCCTCAGTTACACACGTTTTCTGTAACATAGTGATCAAACAGTTCCTGGTCAGAATCTAGAAATTCAAATGGAGGTGACCCAGAACTTCCCACTGATAGCACTATTTTTGTTTGGAGTTTCCTTCTACATTCACCACATTGCCCCTGCATGTCCCAAACAAGATTTGGATCTTGTTGGATTAGGTCTTTACAGATACACAGTATCTTCCAGTACACAGTTTGTTGTTTGAGTAATGAGGAAAAACTGATGTAAATGAGGGAAAACTGATTTAATTATCTGTAAGGACAAGATTAGGAGCAGAAGATACTATCGTGTCTCCTGAATTTTATGTGATGTCCTTAACTGCTGGAGCACCCTAGTCTATGTGAACTGCTCCCATGCCTGCATATTAAGGAGATATCTTCCATCTCATGAAGAGCCTGACAGATCTTGCTTCAAATGAAATGTTTTTACTTGAAGGATAAGAAAGTGGGTTGAGACAGCAAAGCTTAGCTTCTTTTGCCCCTTTCTTCATCTCAGAGTGGGTGAGCAGTGTACAGTATTGCAGAGAGCTTTGGCAACACAACTTCTACCCTAGATGGTTTGGAATTGCTTTTTTGGCTGTATACCTTCGTAAAGAGCTATGTTTCAATGATCCTATCCTCCCATGTTTTGGAGCTCAGGATGTCACATAAATTCCACCTGGTAGGTACATATTGCTTAATAGCTGAATTAATTTCTATTCTCACTTTTATTGATATAAATACTTTATTTTTTATACTTCCTCTCAAAAGCAGCATTCCAGCAAAACTTCTCAAAGAAGAAAGCACAAGCAATATGGACTTCTAAATAGTTATCTTTGAAAGCAACAGCTTATCATCATTTATTGGAACTGTCAAACCTTTCCACAAAGGCACATGTTTTTCGCTCTGACTGCTTTATTGCTGCTGCTGTCATTCAGCATTTATAAGGAGACTAGTTTCTCAGAATTGCAGTACTTGCCTGAACTTTCTGAACCCAAGCCTGTTAACCCATGGTGCTCTCTGCACTGCTGAATACAAATCACAGCCTTTCCAGAAATATCTGGGTATCTATTTAAGGATTCTCTAACCTGCAGTATTAAGGGAAAGCAGCTTTATCGTAAGTAGAAAACGAAGAATGAAACCCATATTTTTCCTAACTGTTTTTCCATAGTGCTATATAGATTGAAAGACTTCTGATTTCCTTTTGAATTTGTCTGAAATTTTTGTTATCTGTCTTGAAAATAAAGCCACTTGACTAGGATTGAGGGTTATTCATATATGTGAGGAGGCCAAATTAAAGCTAATAGGCATATTACATTCTTATCTTAATCTGCCTCTGAATGCTTGACTTTGCAGATTTAATGCTCTTCAAACGTGGGAGGTTGGTGGGTGAAACTTAGTGTGCATACATGCATACACATGCAAAATGAGCAGTCTATCGTTTTAAAATCCTGTTCCTGAGGTGCTGTATAAAATTCAGTTGACATTTTTCTCTATCATTTATCAAAAAGTAGTATTCCAATTATAACGTTTCTTCTATATTTCCATTGGTGAAACAGCAATTTGCATTGGTGAACTGCTCATGAAGGCAAGTGGATGGAGATACTGGGACAGAATTTGTTCTGAGGAGTAATTCTGGAAACTATTTTGGCTACACTGCAAATGGCTACCCTTCTCTACCACTTGCCTGCTAAATTGTGGTCCCGATACATCTGAGTAAGCAGAAAATTGACTTCAAGGTGACTGCTAATGTAATGGGAGTGTATACTTCTAAGCTTCCTCCTCTGGACTCCTGCTGCAGGCATCATGCTCTTGTACTAGAGCAAATCATGTGTTGACTGCCACCCTTGTTGCCTCATCTGTAAGTAACCCCAACAATCTAAGCTGTTGCAGCATGGAGGTTAATCTTTGCCTTTTGCAAACTTATGGTCATTTATGATCATAAAATTGTAGAATAATTTAGGTTGGAGAGGACCTTCAAAGGTCAGCTAGTCCAACCACCCTGCCTTGAGCAGGGACATCTTCAACTAGACCAGCTGGCTCAAAGCCTGGCCAGAGTCCAGCCTGGCCTTGAATGTCTCCATGGATGGGGCATCTACCATCTCTCTGGGCAACCTGTACCAGTGTTTCTCCATCCTCAGTGTAAAAAATTTCTCCGTTGTATCTAGTCTGAATCTACCATCTTTTGGTTTAAAAACATTACCCCCTGTCCTATTGCAACAGACCATGCTAAAATGTCTGTCCCCATCTTTCTTATAGGCCACTTTGAAGTACTGAAAGGCCACAGTAAGGTTTCCCTGGAGCCTTCTCTTCTCCAGGCTGAAAAATCCCAACTCTCTTGGCCTGTCCTCACAGGAGAGGTGTTCCAGCCTTCTGATCATTTTTGTGGCCCCCTTTTGGACCCTCTGCAACAGATCCATGTCTTTCCTGTACTGAGGGCTCCAGAGCTGGACACAGGGCTCCAGGTGGAATCTCACCCGAGCAGAGCAGAGGTGCAGAATCACCTGCCTCGACCTGCTGGCCACACTTCTTCTGGTGCAGCCCAAGATATGGTGAGCTTTCTGGGCTGGAAGCGCACATTGCTGGCTCATGTCCAATCTTTCATCCAGCAGTACCCCCTAGTCCTACTCTGCAAGGCTGCTCTTCATTCCTTTGTCTCTCAGCCTGTATTGATACTGGGGGTTGTCCTAACCCAGGTGCAGGACCTTGCACTTGTCCTAGTTAAACCTCGTGAGGTTCACATGGGCCAGTTTGTCCATGTCCCTCTGGATGGCATCCCATCCTTCAGGCATGTCGACTACACCACTGAGCTTGGTGGGCTTGGTGAGCACCACTGCAAACTTGCTGAGGATGCACTATTTCTGTAGTGACTGGCTGACAAACACTAATTTTTGTGTCACCACTCTTTCACTTCCCTTTCTTCTTCAAGTTCTTTTCACTGTAGAGTGAGGGTTCCCTCTACTGAGCTCTGACCGAACAGAGTGGGTGTGAGTAACACCCTGAGACAGGCTGGTAGAAACTGAACTGCTCTTGCATCCTGATTGTATACTGGTCTCATCCCATGACAGATGGGGTGCAAAAATAAGACCAGTTTTCAGTCTGAGTGGCAGAACAAGAACAACCCTCTCTGGACTGGTGTTTGAGCACATGTTACATGCCTGCCAATTTCTAGGCAGTATTGCTGCTAGAGTTTTAAAGCAGAGCAATGCTTTTTCCTGCCTTCAAGAGTAATCTGGGTGCTGTTAAGACAAAGTACATTCTTCTTCATGCCCTCATTTATTCAGAAAGGGCCACATTGATTCCAGCTGGAAGCCTGTTAGAAACAACACAGAAATCTTCAGGCTGACCTGATCTGTGCATGCTGTCATCAGTACAGAAACGCATTGACAGGAATGCTTTAGCCTGCATGTTCTAGGTTTGACCTTGACTGCTTGGCCTTGGCAATGGGAAATATGGGGCATTTGCAGCACCATTAGCCACCTTCAGCACAGGTCTGAGCCCACCTTATGGACTGTTGGTGAAACACGTTGCCTGTTCCTGCACTTGGTTCCCAGACTGGATCCAATGGTTGGCATGCTGGTGCAAGGTTTTTCAGATGCAGGCAGAGGCAGAATAAAGACTCAGTGCCAAAGCTAGCAATAAAATTAAATATTAAGAAGTCATCAAATGTAAATTTTAATTCTGCTTTTAGTATAATGGTACCACCAAACTGGCTAACCTGTCGGACAGTTTTGTAAATGATGGTTAAATTACCGAGCAAGGCTGGAAGATGGTTCTACAGTTTGAAAGTATGAGGTTAATGTAAAATTGAGCTATACATTTGGTCTATATATAATCACATTTGATACCCCCTCCTGAAGTTAGCTTTGTAAAATTTAGATTAAAGCTTTAAAGCAGATCTCATAAGTTTCTCTTTCATATGCACATTTCTGGTTGTTTTACTTACAATCAATATTTAGTACCCAAACAGCGAAACTTGTTTTTTTTCCTGTTTTTCCTAAGTGCGTATTTCTAGATGTCTGTGATACCTAAATATTTATGAAGCTGTCGACAAAGAGTTGGTAGTACAGGAATAATACAGGCCTTGAGAGGGATTAAGCGTAATGCTTGGAAAAAAAACCAAACCGAAACAAACCACAAAAGCACTGAATGCTGAGGAGATCTTATTATGAGTAGAGTAAATCACTTCATATTTGGCCTGCAGGTGCATCCCACATGTGTGTCAATGGTATCGCTGTGCCAGGGAGAGATTTCCTTTCATGGCTGTTGCATTCCACAAGAGCTGAAAGAAGCAGTGGGAGGTGGCATGATGGAAGAAAGCAGAGCAAGAGCAGGAGCAGGAATGAATATGTTGCCTCTACCTGATTGCTGACAGTTGACTGGTTGCTCTAGGTGTCATAGGGAGTTAAGTGACAAAGAGAGGTAAGAAGCTGGAAAAAGTGAAGCCTTTGATTTTGGCATGATTTTATGTCAAGCATGAGTAGCTGCAGATGAGGTGGCACAAAACTACAGGTGCAAGAGGAGGGAACAAAGGCTGGGCTGCTTGTCCAAGGGGAAAAGTAGGCTCTGAGGCTGTGCTTGGGAAATGGGAGAGCCTGCTGGAGCAGGTCTGAGCAGAGGAGAGACATAGAGGAGATCAGCCTCTCAGTACTGTAGTTCAGAAACTCAAACTGAAGAAAGCTTCCAATAAGAGGTACAACAACGTAGCAATGCTACATTATCAGTGCTTCTCCAGACTCTAGGACTTTGTGTGTTTCTGGCTCATACAAGGGCAAGAAACACCACTCACATTGACTATTTCCAGCCAGTCCACTATCTAGGTGACAGAGGTCCTCAGGCTTTTGGTGTATATTGTCTTCTGTAGCTATGATTCATGCAAGATGTGAGGAAGCCCATGTTTCCCTGGGAGAGTTTTCAGTGCATGCTGCAGATCTCAGCTGTCCTGTTGCTGTGCTGTGGCTAGGACAAATGGGTTTTGGCACACAGAAGGAAAGAGTTTCAGACTGCAGGATGCAGTTCACTGCACCTGGTTTCAGCTGATGCTCTCCTCTAGTTAATTCACCCTTGCTATTGTATTCCATAGGGAACAGGGGTTGATAAGAATATACTGCAGATTATATCCTTTCTTCTGCATGTCCTCCCAAGCAATTGTGGGCTTGAAGTTGAGTCAGACACATGAATCATCCAGAATGGAACATAATGTCTGCTGCTCTTGAGGGTCACAGTAGTTCTGACATGTTTCATAGCTAGATCCTTTGTTCCATGCATGGTGAAGAGCTAAAACTTTCAAGCGTTTATTGGGAAAGAACACTGAAGAGCTACTGCTAAGCTCTTCTGCCTGTCAAATGTGCTTTTGTTGCAATACACTATTTGACATTTGAAACTCACCTAGCTCATTGCAAAGTTATTTAAAAGCAAGAAAGCTGTGAGATCTCTCTGTCTGGTGTTGTGTAAATTTTAATGACTGGAGGTTCTTTTCGAGTATTTGCTGTAATTAAAAAGGAAATTTTAAGACACATTTCCTTTCTCTAGCTCACAGCTGATTACTTGATCTTCTCTTCCACTTTCTTTGGCAACAATTCCAAGCCTCATCTTTTTTCATAAGATCACAAGCTCAAATATTTGTATATGCCTACTGAAATTATGATTTATACTGACTTTTAGAGCATGCCTGCAATTGTAACAGAGTAGCTGAGTACGGGTAAAAGGAATCAAAAAATGAAATGTGCTACCTAAAAGAGGAAAATGCACAATCAGCCTTGTGTATGGATAACTGTTAAACACGAAAATCAGAACATTTACAGAATTAGTGTATATACTCTTGTTCACTGCCCCCTTTCTGACTCAAACATACGTGTATATGAGTAACTATGGAGTATTCAGGTGAGAAAGCTGTTTTCTTCATGTTTCTGGCAGCTGTTGTATATGGATGGTGACAAAAATGTGTGTGTCTGACCTTTCAGGAGCCCAAGTCTGTATCAAAACTACTGTTACCATCACACTGGCTTCTGCTTATTGCATTTGCACATCTGCATGCATTAAGTATCAATAAATAAGCAGAAACTTTGACAAACTGTACAGTCTGATGACTCAATGCTGGATAATGGCTTTCACAGAAACTTGACAAGAAACATGAAATGAAGACAGTGCTCTTCACTCTTCTTGTCTTGGTCTGTTGGTTTCTTAAGCAACCTTGATACTTTAAGACTTTTATTGAATTTAAGCATAAACGTACCTTTGTTTCTTGTCCTTCTTTCACCTATTAAGTAAGTTTCACAACTGTGATTGGAAAACTTTTCCTAAATTCCAGCTTAAATATGTTCAAAGTGTATCTGAACCACTTCTTGTGCCAACACTCCCCTTTAGCCTGAATAGTTCTGTTCTTCCCCTGATGTTTAGCTAATCAATTTATAGAAACCAAAAATATCCTCTCCAGCCTTTGTTTTGCTAAGCTAAATAACTTCCACCTTTCAGTCATCTCAGCTCAGGCAGGCTTCACTGTATTCCTTCTCCATATGTTTCTAGTTTCATTTCAGCTTGCCTTGAGATTGTTGCCTAGAACTGAGCACGAAAGTTCATCACCACCCTTGTGCAGTGACATTTTCTTGCTGTTACTAATATCATTCCAGTCACTGCTCCTTTCCATAGAGGACAGATACGACATTTTTGCATGTGGAGGATTGTACATGGTTTAGTCCTGACAGCATCTATCTTCTGTGTTAACAGGAGAGTGAGCTGCAAAAAGAAAAGCACTAACTGCTCCAGGCCCTCTTTTCCTGCTATAGGATATTTCTGCAGCTGAACAAGGCCTGAAAGTGTTTAACTTGATAATGTGCGCTTGCATTCATTATGCATGCTGCACATTCATGAGCACTCCAGAGCATGTCTACTGTGCTGCTCATATATGAGTTTTCCTGGACCTCTCCTGGTTTAGGAGTCCAGGCATGGCTGTTCTCACCATTTATGTATGTTGTGCACAGTCCTTTGAGGTGGAGGGAGGCTGGAGATGTGCTGCCTCTATGGAGTGTGTGTTCTCTGCATGGTCCCTGGGCTCAGTATCTTTCTGGGTGCAAACTTGCACTGGACCCTGCTGCCATGCCATATGGTTCAACCTGCTCGGACCATTTCTTGATGTGCCCCTTGTGCTGGGCTCTGCCACAGGAGGAGCTCTGAATAAGCATGGTGCCTTGCACAGGAGCATCTCCAATCCTTTCTATCCTCAACTGCCACTTCTATGAGTGAGCACGGGATTCTGGTCTTCCTTCGTCCTGCTGCTGCATATGCATAGGCTGAGTCAAAGTCAAACCTGCAGGAGCATGGCAAAGCACTCTTTGCTTCTCTTTGCACATGACTTACTTGGTGACATAAAAGACATCTTAAAGGTCCTGAAATGTTTGGAGGCAATGTCAATTAATCAGTCAGAGTATGTACCAGACATTTGCTTTCTGAGAAACAGATAGCGATCTCTGAGCATCAATAGCAGGAATAGAGAGAAGATAAGGGAAAGCTCTAGGGAGAACATATCACAGCCTTTCAGGAGTCAAATAGGGTTTATAAAAAAGACAGGGACAAAGTTTTTAGTAGGGCCTGTAGTGATAGGACAAGGTGTAACAGTTTTAAATTACAAGAGGAGAGATTTAGACTCGAAATAAGGAAGAAATCCTTTACAATGAGGGTGGTGAAACACGGAAGCACGTTGTCCAGAGAGGTGGTAGATGCCCCATCTTTAGAAACATTCAAGGCCAGATTGGATGGGATCTGAGCAACCTGATCTAGTTGAAGGTATTGCTGCTAAATCCAGGAGTGTTGGACTAGATGACCTTTAAAGGTCCTTTCCAAACCAGACTATTCTATGATTCCATAATTCTATAAATAGAGAGCATGTTGTCTTCACCTGACTGCCAGCAGGCCTGACTGCCAGCAGGCCTCTGTGTAGCTCTTGCTGAGTACTGAATATACTCTTTTGGAAATGTGAAAGTGCTGTGTTACTTACAGATAATTAAGTACCTATTTCTAAACACCGAATTAACCTGTATTTGTGAACTCCAATTTCATGTATAGCCACCTGTCACCAATTCTTTAAAGGCTGCTTCTCACAATAAAATACTCCCCTCTGCAATTTTTTCTGCTAATGTATAATGCTGAATTAGAACAAGTGATGTATTTGCTACCTATGTGTAATTGGGCCTGTGGGTGTTCAGTGTACACATATGCAAGAGTAATTTAGTTAATGACTCATGCTTACTGCCCTCATCTTTGAATATGCAGTAGTATTGCTGCCCTGAGCAGATGGAGATCAGCATGAATACATACGATTTTGGAAGAAGATCAGCAGTAGTTTATACAGGTTTATACAAGTATTTATGTCCCAAATCACTGGAGTTTTATTTGCCATGTCTTACTGACACATGAGCTACTACAACTGTCAAGCCTCTCTTCCCACTCGTAAGACAGACACAGAGAAAATTACATCCAGAAAAGTCCTGAAGTAGTTCCTATAAGCTGGAAATTTTTTAAGGGGCTTGGATTCCTTTTTACCTGTAGGATGTTTTTAAGGTTCTTTTACTCCAAGCAAATGCTACTTTTTTTTTTTTCTTTTTTTTTAATGGAAACATGCAGAGTAGCCTCAAACATTTGTACAATAGTTCTTAGTTTCTACATATTTAGGAGATTTCTTCAGTAAAATACTCATCTTCATACTACTTACTCTCTCCTTTGGTTAGAAGAGAACAGTATACACTTGCTGTGTTTCATGTGACAACTGAAATAAAACCTTGTTTTCAAGAAAGAAATGTTGCCCTACAGTTACTTTCAATTAGATGCAGTTTGTGGAGAATTAAATAATATGCTTCAGATCATGGGAACAAACCAAAAATGTGATGGCAGAGGAACAGCAGTGTTTGACATAAAGCTGTTCAGCACTTCATCTCAGGGTACAACATCCTTCTGTCATAAACAAAAAATACAGAGGAAGTAACTGCACAAAGGAAAATAAAATAAACCAATGGAAAATTGAAATATGCATTGTATTTTGACAGGGTTTCTTTGTTTGTCTTTTATTGGTGGGTAATCTCTCAATTACTGGAAAATACTTTCTCTCTCCAGCTGTGACCAGCCTTGTTTTGGCTTGATTATAATTAACATAGGTATTGAACAGTTCTGAGTTGAATTATAAGCACTTTGGTTGCATTCAGCCAGCTTCTTCACTTAACGTCATGAGTGCATTATTAGGGCAGTGAAATTTCTTTGACTGTAAATGTAAGTTTTATCTGTGTTCTTTCTCTCTAGATGTAAAATTATTATGGTATTGTATATTTATCTCATTTGAAGCTGTTGATCTTTCTTTTCATGTTAGTTTCTGATTTCTTGGTTTCAGATACTGTTGTGTTGTTGGCGAATTTAAAGTTAAAAACCATCTTCAGTTTCTTCCAAGGGATGCTGTTTAACAGAAGAGATGGTCAGGAGAAGAGGAGTGAAAAAGAGGAGGAAAGGGTACTTGAGTATGCAGTGCTAAAATCAGTCGAGTGTGAAGAACTGGCAGTCATATTCCACTCTTAAAAGTTACAGACAGCATTTAACTTCAGAGCTAAATTCCTGTAAAGTTGACACCTCGACATCTTAAACTCGTACATTAATTCAAGACCAGATAGCCTGACCCGATGGACAAATTAGGCCTGCTGATTTACTTTGTAGTTCATTGTCCCTGCAGACTGACCAAAGGGGATCAGCCCCATTTTCTCTAGGATTTCCTTGCTTGAAAACCACTTGTCTACATGGGATGTACGTGTTGTCCCATGCCATCAGTTCCAGGGGAGGTTTCTCACTGAATTTCAAAGCAAATTCAAACTCTGCTTCAGGGTAATGGAGAAGTTTGTTGAACCAAAGACATCCTGACAACCCTTTACAGGTTGTCACTTTTCCCATGCCCTGTTTTCTCAAAGTCCTGGTTCACAGGCAGCACATCTTGGCAATACTTTTAACATTTATTACCAAGATGCTGCCTTTAAGCTTATCACAATTCAGCACAGTTAAAGCGTTGGATCCTCCTGTCATTCAGCTCTGTGGGAAGTGTGATATTTCCTTGTTTCACACTGAGATTAGTCACTTCTCACAGAAACAGGGAAAAGGGATGTATGTTCAGCTCTAGGTACCTAAGACATCAGCTAGGGCTCCTCAAAGTCAAGGGGACAGACTGGGTCAGCCTTTGGTGCTCTGGATGAGCTGAGTGTCTTCCCTTTGGGAGGGAGGGGAGAATGTAAGTCGGCCCTGAGTCTAGCCTGCTGTGTCCATTATTATATTCTTGCATGGGCCAAGGAAATAAAGAGCCTGAAAGCTGTTGAGAGTTGCACCATTGCATTAGTTTCTCCAACTTCTTATTTATATGACATTACTCAGGAACCTGGCCAAAAATAAGAGTGCCACAGCAGTAGGTTTTCTTTCTACACTACCATATCTTCTTTTGTACTCAGTCTGAAGGGAAGTCAGGCTGTGGTGAATTGTTTCACTATTAGGTCTTCCAGCATTTTTCTCTGCCTCTGTTAGGGGCTACTGTAAATTGCACTGTAGGTCTTGGTTGGGAATACTCCTGAGGTGTGAAATGTCTCCAGTGGGCTCTGTGTGCACCAGAGTCCTGATGCCTGAACTCCCCCAGACCCAGATCTCCCCTGTTGTCAGGAGCAGGTTAGTGTTGTTGGGACCAAGCTCCATGAATGCCAGTTTTTGAATCTACCTCTTACTAAATATCCTCTCTCAATAGCTGGAATGAAATGTAGTTGTAGTAAGGGATACAACAATGATCGGGTGTTTAAGCCAAGTTTTAAAAGAGGTTTGCTTCAAAGAGTGGGTGCAAATAGTGTGCTTAGTATCAGTTGTGTACGAATAATAACATGAAACTGTGACTGAACACAGAGGCGAAGCTCTCACAAGAGAAATGAACCAAAAACTCTTGAAGCCTTGTGAGAAACCCAGTATTCGGTGTAGCTGGCAGACACAGCTGTCTCCAAGGGGACAAAATTCAAAGCCCTGTTCAGAAACAGTGACCAAGTGATTACAGAATATGTCCTTGGGTGAGACTACTCTATATGCTTAGAGAACATCTGTGACTGCCAATGTATGCCTGATGATTGAAACACAGTTGGAAATGTGCTGGCACTGAGGGTATTATAAGGTTTTTAAGTTATAGATAGTATTGCCATTCAGGATGGAGGCACAGTTTTGAGAATCTTACACCTATTTTAGAGATCTGATTGACAATTTCCTGTCATAAAATTACTTGGCTCTGAATCCCACCAGAGATTTTTCAAACAAAACTTCTAAAAATGGATGCCATTAAGTCCCCCCCCCCCAAAAAAAAATAATCCTGATTAAATGCACTCCAACAGTATCCTGAACAGTGCACTCCAATACCTTTTATGACACTTTGGCTCTTCACTTAAAAACAGTGATCAGTATAAGTAGGAAGTATTGCGTTTCACTGAGATACTGACATTAGTGTGAAGACAGAAGGACAATAAGAGCAGAGGTCTCATGTGTTATAGTATAAACCCATACAGCTTTACAAAATACTTAAGAACAGCTGTAGTTTGTCTAAACCAATGTTCGAGCTGGCCTGCTGGTCTGTTTAATAGTATCCAGCTGCAGGTGCCCAGGAAGGACTATGAAAACAGGACAAACATGCAATTATCCTGCTTTTGCAACAGTTTCCAGATCTCCACAAATCAGCGGAGCTTTAGTGATTCACACTGGCCAAACATGTGACCCTCTTTATATTTTTTTTTCAGTCCAAAAAGAAAAATTAGTTCAGCAATAAGCATATGAAAATTGAACAAAATGACCCTCCTAAAATATCTTTTTCAGTTGCCTTGCAACAACCAGAATTATTTTTTTTAGTTGCTGCTACTAATTTTAAGACTTGCAGCTGCCGAATGTATAATTTTCCACAAAAAGGATGAGAATACCTGTGATCTTTATATAATGCAGAAGTAATGCTATACATCTCTGATATATAGAAATATTTCATAATAACAATACTGCTGCTTAGGTTATATGGCCTTTAACCAATCTGCTTAATATCTCTTCTACCATTGTGATACCTTAATAGCTTGCTGATAAAATAATACCATTAGTACAGTATGGTACAAGTCACCATTACCAGAGCTCCCATGACAATGCAGCAAATGATGCAACTAAAAACCCAAGTAATCTAACAGATACTGGCTTTGTTTACATGCTGTCATCCTTCATTGTTGATTGCCATGGGGCTCTGGTTGCTTCTTTAGCTGGCTGTTTTTCCTATTTTCACATTCACAAATTTACACTCTGACCTTTCTTATGCTCCTGCCCAGTACACGTTAATTGTGAGGTTAATGAGATTGTGGTGATTGGGGTATGTGCCAGATGGCATAGCCTGCCTCACATAGCTTAATTTACGCATGGATTTTCTATGAATTACATGGCCTTAAACTGTCACCAGCTTTTTAATTGTAAAATAAATCAGACTCCTTGGGTGTAGAGTTCCTGGGTGTTAACACATATTTTAGTAAAGACATTTCAGATTAAGTCTTTAAACAATCATTGAATGGCTTCACATGGAGAAAAGTCACTCAGACTGTGCTGTTCGTACCAGCCAAGAGTCTTACCATTTACACATCTGTGGAACCAGTCCTGCCTATGTAATGTGCTTAAGTACTTTACATTGAGGTTGCTCCCAGCACTTTAATTTACACAGTGCATGACGGTCCACCAGGTTTGTCATGGACTTCAAAGACTTAGGAGGGTCAGATGTCCACTCTGTGTATTTATATTTTTAAACTTACTCTTCTTTCATTTTTCATCAAATTTTTTGAGCTAGTGGGACTCTACTTTAGACTTTTTGAAATAGATTGTAATTGGATGCTGAGGATAGATAGTATAACATCCAGAATTTGTCAATGGGGAAATGATGGGAATGTCCAGGATTTTAGTATGGCTAATGAGGAAACAATTCAAAAGAGGGGAGGGAAAAAAGGATTAGCTCAGTTTAGTTCTACCAGATTCTCCCTTACGCAAGCTAGAAATTATTCACAGCAGCTGTTCCAGCTTGTTCTTATGATCATGCAGCCAGAGAGAAAAGCTCAGGTGTCCATCGCACTCTGTGGACCCTTGGGGCTTTTTGGAGGATGAGTGCTAAGGTGGACCTCGAGAAGCCCACCAGAATCCACTCAGAAAATGATATCTGCAGAATGAACAAGCACATCTCATCTCAGGCCTGGTCCCTGGCAAGTTTCAGGTATTGCTGAGATCCATTTGATGCATGGCTCCTGCAGTGGATATGTGTGCAGCTGGGGACTGCTGGAGTTCTCCCAGGCATATTTCTGAGCTGAGGGAGAGGGTAATTTGAAGCCAGACTATCTGAATCAGTGCTGGGCATTGAGTGCTGCATGATATGGCATATTATAAGCTCACCAGTAGCACCACATGTGTAAGCAGTTTGATGTGCCATTAGATGTTTCTGGGGCAAAACATATTTGCAATGAAAAGATCGCCTTTTCAGGTTCTTGTCCCCAGCAACTCTGTAAGGCTCTGGTTCAGAATTATTATGGAGACTCAAGTTTTCCTTCCCAACCACCAAGTATGTTTGGTTGCTTAGGGAGAGAAGGAGGATTTAACCAGATCTATCTCCATTTTTCTTCATTATCAAAAGTACCTTTACAAAAGATGTGTGTTTGAAGTGATAAAATTACTGAAGTGTATTTTTGGGAAAAGGCTTACATTTTACACTGAAATGCTTTGGTTGGTGTGTGTAATACATTTGTGCTGTTTAATTAAGAAAACCACTGCTAGGATACAAATACGCAGACTATGTGGATCGCATAACCACAGATTGTGGCTCATACATGGAATTCCCAGCCACAGGAAGCCAGTTGTTGCAAATCTGGCAGCTAAACAGGCAGACACTGTCTCCTGCATTTTCACATGGTCTGCAGAAAATACAAAGCTGAGGCACCTCTTGCAGTAGTGGCATCCAGACTCAAACAGAAGTGGCCACTCCTGTGCACTACTTGCAGACTGGATTGATCTGATTTTCAGAGTCTGTAAGCGTTAGCTGAAAAATTTAGCCAGTGGATAAGATCTCTGCAACTTATAATCACTTGTCTGCCTCAGAGTCAATGGGGGGGAAAAAAAAAAAAGACAGTAAATTTCCCCTGGCCTTATGAATGGGTAGAAGTGTCTGAAAATTTCAATGAAACTCTAGCATGATGGGGCCAGCCAACAAAACTAGTGAGACAGAGAGCTGTCTTTTGTTATCATTTAGGGATCTTGCAGTCTGCGGAGGAGGCCTGCGAATTGCATTCTGCAGGGTTGAAGGAGCCATTTTTCTGCTGCTTAAGTATTAATGTGGCTGTGGATGTGGAAAAGTGCCTTCCAGCAGGACAGACACAACACTGCTTTAAGTGGTCTGATGTGAAAAGGGAAGGTTGACTGTTTCAGGACCCTGGGGCAAGATGTCAGTCTAATGTGTTTCAGTTGTGTGGGTTCAGCATAGGGAACATTGGAGAAGAGCAGTTAATTTCTCCAGCTGTGAACCTACAGTCTGCTCCTTGAATGTGCCTCCCTCGGGCTTCACAAAGGCAGAGATAAGGTACAGAAGTGTCCCTGCATGGTTAAAATTGTAGGGTAGATGAAATCCTTCCTCAGCTTTAAGATGTTGCTCGAATTACAGTAGTACTAAAGTAATAAATTCATAGAAAGGGAGGATGGCTTTCCCTTACAGAGTGCAGGCTCTGACATGGCCTGCAGACCAAGTACAGAAGAGATGTGTGAGGACAGTGCCTACTGTGCTGGGCCTCCCTGTTTTCCTACAGTTAGCACAAACCCATGTGCCTCACCCGCCAGGGAATGCAACCTTAAATAGACTTGCCTTTATTTATAAAGTAAAACCTTGTCTGGAAAGACAGAACCATCCTCAATCAACATTCTGGATGGTTTGAGACAAAATATTTACTTTCCCTTTACTTAAAAGACATACAAATTACTTCTGCATGGACTTGTTTTGATTTTTTTGTTTATTCTTTGGATGTTTTTGCAGTCCTGCTTTTTTTTTTTTTTTCCTTGGGAGGGCACGTCACTGGCCTTTTTTCCTTTTTTTTTTTCTTTTTCTTCTTTCTTTTAACTCTTGAGTGTGTGCACTCCTGTTTGCCAACATTGATGTTATGACAGCAGCTACAGACTCAGGTGTGCCTTGGATCTCTGCAGGGATTGTTTGTAGTACTGTGAACTCAGAGACACAGCAGACAGGGCTCTTTGAGGGGGAGGATGAGTAGATGACACAGGGTTATGGTGAACCACCACGAGTCACATGGAGCCACAGTAGCAGAAGGAATGGTTGGCACAGAGGTCCCCATGACCTGCTGGATGCCCTGTCTCAATGATAGCCCTGCTTCAGCCTGGTTTTCCTGCTTTCCCTGTAGTTGGAGGAGAATGTTTCACATATCTGAAGGAAGAAGACATTGTCCTGATGATGTGCACCAAATCCTGGTAGAAAACTTCCTGCCAGTTTGCCTTTTGGTTCGGGAGAACAGATTCAGTCCTACATCATCCTGCTTGGAACGTATGTGTTGTTAAAGACTCAAAAAGTGAGTATGCTTATCCAGTCCAGACTTCAATAATGTCTCTACAAGGATCTGAGGCTTGCTGTTTTGTAATTCCCTGGGTTCTCTTCTTGCCCTCTTTGACTATTGGAGTTCTGTTTGCTTTCCTCCCCTCCCCTGGCACTTCTCCCAGTTGCCATGATCTATCAAAGATTGTCAAGTTTGGCTTCACAGTGGCATCAAAGTAGCTCCTTCAGCCCTTGTGAGCACATCACATTGGGGCCCATCTTCTTATGTATGTCCAGTTTGCTTAAGTATTCTCTAACCTGATCCTTTTCAATCAGAGGTGAGTCGTTCTTGCTCCAGACTTTCTTGCTGTTTTCTGGGTCCCCAGTTTCTGAAGTCCATTCCTAGTAGTAAAGCCATCTCTTCAAATGTTTATTTAGTCATGCAATATTAAGGAAGTTTCAGGGGAAAGTACTTTTTTGAAGTGACACTTGCATGTGCTGAGGAGCATGTGTGCAAAGTTAGAATAAAATCGTGGTCTCATAGGCTCAGTTGTGCCCTACCAGACTTGTGCTTATAGGATCCTTTTTTTGTGCACTTTGTTTCTTGTGAAGAGGGCCAAATGCATTTGTCCCAAGGATTTCCCCTGTTCCTAGTATTCCATTACTGGCTGCAATGAAGATCTACCTCCCTATTTGTATACCACCACCAATGCTAAGTGGGTAGTCCTGGCAAAGCATGATACAACCAGCCTTACATTTCCCAAGCACTATGCTTTGGGGAAGGGACAGTCCCTCTTCTCTCCACTCACTGCAGCCAGTGCTTTGGGGACACACCTGCCTGCTGCTGTCCTGGGTGGCTGTGTAAGCAGGCAGGGCTGCTGCCCAACAGCAGCTCTCTGTGCTGATGTCAGCCCTCTGGGTGCACCCAGCTGCCAGTTCCCTTTTGCAGAAGGGGCTGTGCGTGAGGGCACTTGCCAAAGTAAGCCTTGTGCCTCTGCCTCCCTTTTAAAAATCTCTTATCCCATTGAGATATGGCTTGATCTGTTGCTGTATCTCAGCCACAGTGGCTGTGTGTTTCCCTGCTGTATTTGTCTCAGTGGTAGTGACTGCAATTCAGTGATTACAGCCCCTATTTAATCTGCTTAGGGCAGGGTTGTCAAACCCTGTCATTTTCACCAGGGGCCACATCAGCCTTGCGATTGCCTTCAAAAGGCCAAATGTAATTTTAGGACTGTATGAACATAGGAATAATTACATTTATACAGTTCTAAAATCACATTTGGCCCTTTGAAGGCAACCACGAGGCTGTTGTGGCCCCTGGTGCAAATGAGTTTGACACCCCTGGCTTAGGGAATAGAGAAGGTATGTTAAAAGGTGAAAATACTTCTTTCCAGAAGATTTCTAAATATGTGTGGTGCCTTTTTTTTTTTTTTTTAATTTGTTTTCTTCCACTGTATGAAGAAATAAGGAAGGAGAAGACAGTCTAGCTCAGACTGTGATAAAGAGGTATTTGTTTCCTCACCCAACAACATTGATTAAGCTGGAGGCAGGAAAGTGTATTCATTTCCATACTAGTGTTCCAAATCAGTGCCACCTGCCAGTGGAATTGAACTTAATAGATTCCTTTAACACCATGAGATGCCAAAGTTACATTGACTCTGTAGCCTCTTCTGTTGGAACAACATCACCATGGTGAATGCTTTTCTTCCCAAAATTGTTTTTGCAGCAGTGAAAATTGGCAGAGATTCTCCTATGTTGTAAGGCCAGAAAGGCGCAAGTAGAAATTGCCAGTTCTAGTGTAATGAGGATGTAGTCACTTGGAGCAAAATGCTGTAGCTGTGTAACGCAGGCTATAGTGTGCTGAGTGCTGGAGAGCGATGTCTTGGCCTTGACTGAACACTCTGGGTACCTGCTTATCTTCAAACTGGGTGTGAAACTACTGGCAAGCAAAGTAAAAGTTTGTTTTGACCTTTGTTAGGTTTGCTCTGTTAGGTTCACTGTAGTAGGGCAGAGTAGGAGCGGATCTTTCAAAACTCATTATACCCAAGCCCTTAACACTGATACAAAAGATTTTTTTTTTCTTGTTCCACTGTCTGCAAGAAATGGACTTGGATGTCTCACATAACTCTACTGCTGTGCTGACAATCCTCAGTAAAAATTATGTTGATCATCCTGCTAGATGATATTTTTCTTTTTTTGTTTTTTTTTTTTTTTCCCCTGATTAATGCATTTATTAGAAAGTGTTTTTTCACGTGGGAATGGAGAGATCAAGTGAAAATACTTGCAAAGAGATGAGCCAAACCTTCCCTAGACGGAAAAACTGAGCAAAGAAAATATTTTCCTGAAAGTATGCAAGTGCAAAACTTTTAAAAAAGATTTTGCAGATGACTTATGTTTAAGCAAATAGATTATATTAGGGTATTCAGGAAATAATCAGCTTTCAGCCAAATAACACCTTACATTTTCTGTCCTTTTTGTTTCCACAATCTAGGAAAGCTAAACAGAGATGAAATACCCTATGGAAACATACAAAGCATGGCAGAGGAGGATCTGAAAAACACCTTTACCGTAAAAATCTACATTATAGTGTTAAAAAAACAAAGGAAGTATTGCAGTAAGCTATAGAACAAATACAGAGTTTATGGAGAGCTTTTAAAAAGCATGAAGCTACTGGAGATTAACTTTCTAGAAAACCAAGCTCCTACTAAAACCTGTTTAGGAACTGACAGAGTTGACTGTTGCTGGAAAACCACTGCTTGTTGCTCTCTTTGGGTTGTCTCCAGATCAGTGCACATTTGCTGCTCTTAGGAAGTCTGTGTCCTGTGCCCTGACCCATAGTGTCTTCATCTCCTGTACTGTTGTCTGACCCAGATTCAAAGGGATCCATGATGATAATACAGCAGCACCTGGGACCTCAAGGCCTTTAGGTGCCGAGGTGTTTTCCCTCTTCTGCTGTCACCTCAAAAAATGTTCAAGCAGAAAAAAAAGCTCCTGAAGTCTTGGGGCTGTTTGGAAATACACGTGCTGGTGTTGCTGGAGCAGTTTTTCCTCTAACACCTGCAGATTACAATACATTTCAAAACTTGTATTGTTCAGGACAAAATTAGAATCCAAGCTTCAAGTTTCCTCAGAAACACCTGGTTGCCAATGAATCTGCTTAACATCCTGTGCCTTGGAAAGGAAAGTGAGACTCCTTTCCCTGTGAACAGTTTTGCTTATTACTCTGTGCCCCAAACCTATATCTGCTATTGCAAAACGGTCACAGAAACATAACATTTCCCCTCATTTTGCACAGAATTGAATTACCAAGAAAAGTCCAGAGCAAGGAAGTGTTCAACCCTTTGTCAGTGAATCCAGGCTCCTTTAACCTCCTCCCTCCTATCTCCCTTTACTCTGGAGTACAATTGACCCAATACTTCATCTTGGGTCTTAAGTCTAAATACGTATTTTTCAGAAACAAGAACAAGCTCCCATTTATCCTTGAGTGTACTTCTGTGCAGTTTAGATACTTTGTGATCTTTTGGTCGCTGTTGCAAAGCTGCTGCAGGGAGCCAAGTTTCCCTTCTGCGGATGGAATAGCGCCCTCTGTCTTTTGCTAGACGTTTGCTGAATACTGACCACATTTCTTCTACCACACACTATTCTTTGTATTATTGTTCTGGGATGACACCCAGAAAAACTTCATTTGAATAAAGAGAAGAGTCCACTGGATATATCCCTGTGGGGTGTCTTCAAAACCATGGGAGGACACAGCCCCCTTTTTTATCCTCGTCCCCCAACCACAAGTGATCCCTCCTGCCCTCCCCACTGGCTGAGGTACTCAGAAGATACAACCTTTCTGATACACCTATTTTATATCCCCCCACCAACACCCCCAGTTACCTGATTGATTAAACCTAACTTCCCTGCTTTTATCTTGTCTGTCACACCCTATTTTTGTAAAGACATGGGATAGCTGTTCCTATCAATACTAGTCCTCTCCAGTGCGTACTGCAGTCCGAGAGGGGGCATGAGCACTGTCGGTGGCAGCAAGCAGCTCTTATCTTCCTTGGGATCAAGGAATACATGTTTGACCCAGGGCTCAGTGTCTGTAGCTGATAACGTGCATTGTCAGGAGTGTTAACCACTGTTATGAAGTCGGGATGACCTTGTATGTTTACATTGACACATTTCACCAAATCGACAAATTGCAGTCACACAGCCTGGCTGTACAAGAGGTGCCTGCAAACATTTCCAGTCTATTTTTCATTCCTATACAGGAACTAGTAACCTCACAGTCCTTGCATCTGTGGCACTCCCTGGGAGACGTAGGATCGAACGCATGATGTAGCTCTCTCACAGCCATGGGTTATACATAGAGAAAATATTAGAATGCAGTTGCCCACCAGCTGGGAAGCAGTAGGAAAAGGTTAGTTGCTGAGAAAGGGCTGCGGACACAAGTTCAGAGTGAAAATAAGGATGGAGACCAAAGGAATTGCAATTGTTTACTCGTAAGAGGACACTGCATCCCTGCTAACAAAAGCTAGAAAGAGGTCTGTAATGTAAAAAGGATTAGGCTGCTGACGAAGAGCTAATATACACACCTACACGTTGGCGAATGCGGATAATAAAAAAACTGATTTTGTGTATAAGTATGGTGTTGAACTGATTTGAATCTGGAGCTGCTATTTTCTCCCAATTTTGTAAAATTTCAAAGCTTCAAATATAGATCAAATTGCCAAAACATCATGAAAGCAGTTTTAAGCCACTGGCAGATTAAGGGAGGAAAAATAAAAAGAGGTTTAGTAATGCCAAGATTTTAGTAATCTTTTAAAGTCTGTAGGGTGTAGCCTAGTTGAGTTTTCCACCTACTTCATGATAACCATAAGAACTGGAATTGTTTTATTTCCGTACTTTGACAAAACAGAGAATGAATAAAGACTTATTCATACGTGTTCAAAAAGAGTTAAAGGCTGAAATAGTGCTACTTGGAAGGGTGCAATTGTAAGGAGACATTTTGTGGGAAGAATAAGAACAACACATTGAAGAAATAGCAAAAATGGATTTTTTTTCATCTCTTCTAAACCCTTTTGAAAGTTGTGCATAGGAATTTTTCCTTATATTGTCTTCTGTGGTTATGACCAGCTTGCCCCTTTTTTCAGATTTAGCCAACCTTCAACAGCCCTATTATACACTGGAACCACACCAGTTTTATTTCTTGTGATCTCACCTTGCTGCAACTTTCCCACATAGTGTCATGGGGCTTCATATGTTCTTTCACCTGTTTATTTGTCACTTGTATTGAAACATCTAACTTGCATTATCAGAAGAAAAATTAATGAATTCTAAAAAGTATTAAAAACAAAACCTTTGATTTAGCGTTCAGTATTCTGGATTGCTGAAATATCTTGGCTACAAAAAAAGACTGAGGTGGGCATCAAGCATCTTCATTATTCTACAAGAGAAGAAATTCATTAAGTGAAGAGAAACCAGACAAAAGCCCAAAGTATAAGTGGAAAAATGCTACTTTTCTCCCAACATATGCTAAACAGAGCTTCTGAATGTTCACAAATAGTTTAGAAAACTGAATTTCCCATTCAGAATGGGGAGCTGAGGTCAGGGGCACGTTGATGAAGAGTTCAAATGAAGATTTGTACATAGGTGACACTTTTAAATGAGCAAAGAGCATGTGAGAAAGCCTGTTCTGACATCTCTTATAAACTGGGTCAGCAGTGCTTGCCACAGGTGAAACCACCTATGTGTCTGTTTAGCAAAACTGAAACCAGAGTTACCCAAATGTGAAACAGACCCAATGAGAGCTTATGTCTTTGTCATACTTTCTGGAAGCCACACTACATGAAAAGAAAAAACCCAAACAATGGAGGAAATAAATAAATAGTGCATCTTTTCCAAGTATTATATTGTGTTTGGTTTGGGTTTTATTTTGTTTTGATTTTACTTATTTCTATTTTATTTTATAAATTTTATTTTATTTTTCCACCTCCTATCAGAGATCTAATTCTAATGCAGATTAGTGGTAGTGACTGTAATATGTAAAGAGCTTAAATAAATCTTCTTGTTTATTCACCCAGTCCCTGTCCATTGTATTGATTCAATCATGTACTATCCACCTAATTTTGTCCTGCTTGTTTTTTGTAGCCACAAGGTCAGCCCTTGCTACGTTGTTTCAGGGAGTTCATCAGGATGCACCAGCAGTTTTGCTTCTTAAAGGCATGGTATCACACTCACACAAGACCTGTTACTTCACAAAGCCAAGGTGGACTTGCTCTCAAAACGTATCATCAGAGTCAACCACGACTAAGTCCTGGTGTGCCTTCTGCTTTCCACCTGTCAGGTTTCACATCTGAACTTTCAGTTTACCGGTTTGCCATTTCATGTGACCTGGTTGTTTGAGCTCTACTTCTGAGTTTCTTGGGTTGACCTGAGTTTAGGAGAGTAGCATTACAAATAAATGGAGCCCTTAGTTATCAAATGTCCATGCCTGGACATTAATTTTGCAATATTTCTAAGGAGTCCCTTGAGTTCACTGCTGTCCTGGTCAGCCTGTGAGGCACAGATGAAATGGAAAAGCAGGCAGGACACATCTTTAAAAATGTAACAGTTTCTTGAAAATAGCTTCCTTGGCAGCTTCCTTTTATTAACCAGGATGTCTGATAAAGACCAACATCCTCCCAGGCATAGACAGGCAGCTCATACCTGCACAGTCAGGGCACACTCATGAGCTACTGGCCATACATGGAAACCTCTGGGCTCCTGTGGCTGTCCTGCCTGTAAAAAACACAAATACACATGTTTTTTCTCATGATGACAATGTACTGTAATTACAAAGGTGTTTTCATTTTAGGGACAGGAGCATTTTAGATGTGAAAGCCCAAGTTGTGGTCTAAAAAAGTGAGTTCGAAATTTCAGAGTGATTTTCTTCACTGAAAGTGTTCTGCATCCATACAGTAGAATTAAGGTTCTCTTAAAATTCACAAGGCATTTTTATCTGATTGTCAATAGGTTGGAACACTTCCCAGAGAGCAAACCCCTTGAACTTCTTTTAGTACAAAGAAAAAACTAAACCAATATAAAAGCCTCAGTGAGAGAAACAATGAAAAAGACTTCTGGGTCACCTCAGGGGAGAATGCTGTTTTATCAGATTTTGATCATTTCATACACAGAAGTGAAGGTAACCTGACATCATGCTTTTGTAAAGGAAATTGCTCTGGAGTGATTTTGTAACCATTAACACTGACAACAGCATCTCCTTAGAGAATGGGCTTTTTCCAACTGTGAGATGAGAGAGCACAGCTGGCTTGCAAGAAGGCATGTGTAGAGTGAGCTGTGTGGCAATGAATTTTTAAAGTACATTCCTTCTGTTTGCATCAAAACACTTAGTTTCCTTTAAATTAATATATGCAAATAAGCTTTGCATTTCTGTTGGCTAGTTTATACTTCAAGTTGTTCTATGGATGCCAATCACACACGCATCCTGCAGAAATAGGCTCTAGTCCTGCTACTAGTCATGTAAGACTCTGTATGGGCCCTGTTACCAATTTGGGTTCGTAGTCTAAGTAAGAAAACGCCTAAACCTGTGAGATAATGCATGATACACTGGTACATGCAGTTAAATGTGTCTGTGTGCCAGAGTCTGCTAATGACAGGAAACAGTGTGCATTATGGGGCTTTCAGATTTTGATGCAATTGGATTCAGGTTCAGTTCTGGCAATTAAATGAAGGAAAAGCAGTTGTGAAGTACCAGTGTTTGAGTAACTGCTCTGTCAGAGGCTTTGAAAACAGGAATCAGAACTTGAGAGGTATATAACCTTGAAATAACTTATTTAATTTTTTTTTTGGACAGATACAGAACACTACTGCATTTTTTTTTCTGGTTTTTGGGAAGAGTTTTTTCCAACAAGGAAGTCTCAGGATGACCTGCCTGCAAGACTAAGTTTTCCTCTAGTATTTTCACTGTTCTGTGTCTGTTAAGTCTGGCAAAACCTCATGTGGTTGCCCAGTACTTAAGACTCAGAATCATGGAATCATAGAATCATTTTGCTTGGAAAAGACCTTTAAGATCATCAAGACCAACCATTAACCTAACACTGCCAATGTCTCTGAGAACCTCATCTACATATCTTTTAAACACTTCCAGGGATGGTGACTCCACCACTTCCCTGGGCAGCCTGTTCCAGTGCATGATAACCCTTTTCGTGAGGAAATCTTTCCAAATATCCAATCTGAGCCTCCCCTCACACAACTTGAGGCCATCTCCTCTTGTCCTATCACTTGTTACTTGGGAGAAGAGACCAACACCCTCCATGCTGCAACCTCCTTTCAGGTAGTTGTAGAGAGTGATAGTGCCTCCTGTCAGCCTCCATTTCTTCAGGCTAAACAGCCCTGTCTCCCTCAGCTACTCCTCATCAGACTTGTGCTCCAGGCCCAGGAGTGTGTCCAGGTGGGTTTTGAATGTCTCCAGAGAAGGGGACTCCACAACCTTCCTGGGCAGCTTGTTCCAGTGCTCTGTTACCCTCACTGTGAAGAAGTTTCTTCTCATATTTAAGTTAATCTCTTTCTCTGTAGTAGATGTGAGTGTGAACTTGATTCCAAATTACTTACCAAATAAGCTTTCTCTGTATTAATGATGTAGCCAAATCCCTAGAATCTTCTGAAATATCTAAATATGTCTGTCTGGAATAGGCAACCCAGAGATTTATGCCTGTTTTCCTTGTTTATTAAAGGATAAAAGGATGATTGTCTTAAACTAGATTTTCTGATTTCCTGTGAATTACAAGGGAGGACTTAAGCTTGGTGGGGTTTACAGGTCACATCTTAGTTGCCAGGATACAGATAAGAAATATTTTCTTTACAGAAATTGTCATATTACCAGTTTTTTGTAAAAGGTCCATCTCTTATTAGGTGATGTTTTCTGGATAATCCTATGCACGGGACATGATTATATGGTAAAGTCTGCTTTGGCTTTAAGAACCCACACACTTAATGCATTGGGGGCAGTGTAATATGAACATGGATTTTAGTTGGTCAGTTTTAGGAAAAATGAGTGATGTCCAACATCTTTTATATAATTTGCAGCTACTTTTCTCTTCCATTTGCCTTGTTGAAATACGTTGCTGAGAGGTTTTGTGTCAGTATTGCTAACCTTTCCAGTGAAGACAAAACAGTGGATGTTATTTCTTGCGGGTGTGCAAGGGCTGGACCAAACTGTCTGGTAGGCAGGCAGGCAGAGAGGCAGTCAGGGGGGCTTCTTGATGGTGCATGGGAAACAAGTGACCTTTGTGTGGCTTGTGTTTGATGTTAATTGTCACAAGGTAAATGGTTGTGGAAGAGAGCGCCATGTGTATGGCAAAAAAGGGTGAAGTCACAGTGCCTCCCTCTTCCTGGAGCTTCTGGCTGCCTCCTGCTCACAGTGCCCAATGCTGCCGGCCTGAGCTCTTCCCAACACTGGATTTCGCACTCATCAGGACCCCTAAATATGACCTGGACCGAGGAACATGGCTGAAGGGCAGCTTATTCCTTCAAGCTTCTATTACTGCTTCTCTTTGAATAAGAAAGTCCTCAGAGGTTCTTGCCACACCAGCTGACCTTTAGGCATCTCCTCCAGGAAAATCTTGATGACTTTTAATATCTTTGGAATTAAGATGTGAATCACTTGTCTGAATAAGAACAAGCTACTGGAACAGTCTTGGATACTCAGTGGCAATTATTTCCCTGAGTGTTTGGTGAACACTTGGCCTGAATTGACTTTGTGTGCTCCAGCTTGGGTCAGCTGACAGGAGTCCAGAAAATAAAGGTCATTTTAGAAAGAGTGTGGTAAAGTTCTGCAAATAGACAGAGTCGTTGTAAAGTTGAAGATTTTAGTTTTATTTACCTGTTCTACAGAAGCCCGATGCTATTCACTTCCTCCTCAGTGATTATACTGACCCATAACATAGCCTTTTGTGGATAGTTTCATTGCTTCTGCCATTTACTAAGAAAAAAAAGAAGTACATAGAAATTTACAGATTTCTATTTATAAACAGAAATTCATCAAATCAGTGGAATATTTCCTTTGTTAAAGAACAAACTAACAGCCTACACTGTTAAATATCCCACAGCCCTAAACCACTTTTCCATTATCGTATTTGTGTACCAATGTATTAAGTGTTACAAAGAGAGTGTTTCTGTTGGTTCTGCTTTTATACTGAGTCCAGTAATGAAATAATTGGTCAGAACGACAAATGGTAATATTGCCAGCTAATTAGATTGTCAAACTTCTGGAGTGATCTTTTTTCATTCGTCTGAACAATGGAAAATATCATAAAGTGTTTAAGGAGACTATAACAGATGAAATTTGTCATTAATTGATTTTTATAAAATGAACAGCATTAAAGACGTGAAACAAACCAAACAGGTGATATAAGGAAATGAAAAAACAAGACTGCTTCAAGAGTTTTAGTGGTTCACGTCTCCTTCTGGAAGATATGTTATAGTTTCTTATATGGAAATACTGCATAGCAGCTCTTACCTGTGAATGCAGAATACAGAATCTGGGCCACCACAAAGAAAGGATGGCTTTGTGATTATCATCCCTGGGACCCAAGAGTCTTTGGTCCAACCTTCAAATCTGCAAAATACTTCTTGTGTTGCTTTGGGCAAAGCAATCAAGCTCACATCTGTCAAAAACTTATGCACATACCTGATTTTCATTTGTTAACACATGACTTATCCCATGATATGCAATTTCTGTTTTTAGAAAACGTTTCTAGGGAATACTTGTGTGAATTTTGACAATAATATTTTCCAGAATTTAGGCATCAATTTGTCAAAAGAGAAAAGTGTGCAAGCTATGTTTTCAAGTTTCCTATTAAAGAAAAATAGTTTTGTCTCTTTTTTCCCTCAGGAAAATATTTTCTTTTTAAATTGTTGAAATCTGTCAATGCCTTCTGTGTCATTCACTGAAAGTCAAGCACACATTTTCTGTCCTTCTGACATGAATCTTGTATTTCTTTATGCAAACTGTTTTTCGTGAATCTTTCACTAGGACTAGGAAGGCTGATTCTACCAAAAATGCTTTTGTTAAAAGTAGTCAGAGGAAAGTGTAGTTTTGAAGAAGATAAAAGCTAGGGACAAGATACTCTGAAATGCATGAAATTCACACAATTCTTGAAATAAAAGAGCCTGACAACAAACACTGCTGCAATTAGACAGAACTAGCAGCTGCAGGAGAACCTGCTGGAAATGGCTACCTCACACAGTTCTCCCTGGGAAAGTTCTCTGTGATGTTTTTGAGCAGGGAAGTACTGTTACCTCTAATTTTATTTCTGCTTTTAAATGGATTTTAGTTCATGTTGTGAGAAAAAGAACAACTAAAAATCTTTTTTGAAAAGTGAAATAGTAAAAAATAGTATCTGCTTTTTAAAAGTCCATGTCAACTACAAAATCTCATAATGGTTTCCTAATTTCTTTTTATTTCACTCCCTTTTCTTCATGTAAATATTGTACCTCTCTGCATGACATCTTCCACTGAAAGACTTGTGTTGCTTGTATGTTTGATTTGATTTAACTTGTGGTTCTAAAAGCTCCCGATCATGTGAGGTGCCTTGTCGGAAGTTGTAGAATTTAATCAACAAATAGATGGAGGTGGGACCTGTCCTAGTCTCCTCCCTCTAGGAATATGCTTTTCTTCTCTTACTTTGACACATGTAGACAATGACCCTTTCCATCTAGCTGCTGTAGTCCTCTCCCATTGCTCCATCAGATGAGAACAAGTGCTAAGCACTTACCTCTGAATTCTCCTCTGTGTCTAGATCTTTCTGCAATTTTCTGTTTACACCATCTTGTGTCAGAAAGAGATGGGATTGTGCCAGTCACCAGACCACCAAATACTGAAAAGATCTCCCTGCTCCAGTAGCACACTGTTTAAGAAAACAACAGGAGGAAGAAAAAGATTTTTAAAATCTGAAAAGGAAACTAAGGAAAACTGTTTGCAAAGATAGTCAGATGAAACAAATGGTGACTGCATTTGTAGGAGGTAGAAATAAAACCATACTCTGATCTGAACTGAAATGTATCTTCTCATTCGACATTGCCTTAGGGCAAAATACGGTAATTCAGACATTTTGAAAGACTCAGCTGTATTTCCTGTGTAGCCTAATGCTGCCCCATGCTATAAATACTCTTAGCTACCATTTCTCTCTATAGTTCCTGCTTGTATTGTCACACTATGTTTTGCAATCTGTCACAGACATATTTGACAGTGCTTGTCTGGTTTTCCTCAGATTATCTTAATAACAGCACTTCTAAAGCATTAAAAGCTATACAGCCAGGCTCCATCTACCACTGGATATCTCTAAGGCATTGGGAAAGAAAGCCTGTGAAACTACTTGTGAATCCTCATAAAACAAAAACTAAGGCATATATATTTCTGAGCATGTATGTCAGCAAACAAAGGGAAAATGGGATAAAATTAGAAAGTCAGTATTCAGAGTATAGTCTAATTTCTAGTGAGTTGTAGATTAAAGCTATTGTAGCAATACTGTACAATATGGTTTATTCCTTCCCCCCTACTCCCTACTCCCAGGCACAAGAAAAAGTATTTCTTCAATTACAGAAGTTTGGGAAACAATGAAATGATAAATAGTGAAAGGCTCAAGTTTCCTGTTTGCAGTCTGAGCACACAAAACTGAAACCTTTGAACACAGAAATAGTGTTGTGTTGATTCATTTCTAGCCAGCCAGTAATTGGTGGTTTGTAGACATAATCTGATCACAATAATTGTGAATATTTGGATTGTAAATACACACCACAAGAAAAAGACATTAGGAAGCAATTAGAAAGGCTGTGGTAGTATATTAGCATCTACTATACTGCTAGTCTATAAAGCTCTTGAAAAGAGTCAGGGGAGACAATAATTTATAGCAGTAGGAAAGACAGGCTTGCATTCAGCCTCTGAGTCATCTGTTTGAAACCAGCTCAGAGGTATTTACTGGTAACCTTAAGGAGATACCATTTATTTGTAATGGCCAATCAGAGTGCATTTGAGCAACTGTCTTTTTGGTAATGTTTCATTGCAACTAGTTCTCTGACTTTTGCCTGGATGGAGTTTGGAGACAGAGGACTAAAAGAAGAGACTTCTTACTTCCAAGTCAGTGTCACATAGACAGTCACTGTGCTGTGATATGTGGGAATTGGCTCAAAGTGCAGTAGGGCCTCCAGAGATTTCAGATCTTCTGTGACTACAGAAAATGCAAGGGGATTCAAGCGGGAACTCAACAACTTTTAATTAACGGATTGGTCTTGGCAACATTTATCTTCTTTTTTCCATTATGCCATCTCCAGTGTTGAAACGTTAAGGCACAGAGAAGAGACTCGTGTTGTACATGAGATAATGCAGAAAGCTCTGTTCCTTCTCATCTTCTGAGTCAAGGAGTGTGTGTAGACAATGCTATGTCTCCTTCTCCAGAAGGCTAGAGTATGTCTAAGAGGATCAATAGACTAGGTGAGGAAAGCTGAAGGGAAGTGAGACTCACTGTAAAAGCTGATAAATCCTGTGAGCAAGATTTTCCGGCCCTTCACAGGATGGGTACCCAAGGCAGGGGGATGTGGGCAATCTTATTCCCAGTGGGCAACCAGCTCCTTGGCTTGTGTTTCTTCCAGCAGCCTCTTTCATTGAGAGAGTAGCCAGACATACTCTTTTGCAGGCCGTGGGGTCAGCAGATGAAAGTTTGTATGATCATCTAATCCTTTAAGAGTCTGGGACACCTTGTGCTCCCTCTAACACAGGTCTGGTTTCTCTCAGTGGCACCCTGACTGCTGCAATTATAGTGGGTTGTAGAATCCAGACCTGATGGTAACTGGTGCTGACTCTTGAGTTATTTCTTGAGAACTGCTGCTGGCTCCTTTCACTACCCTGTGGTTGGAATGGGAAGGAATGGAACAAACTACCAGCTGCAGGGGAAAATAGCAAGAAATTACTCATCTCCGTGAAGATACTTTACTTTAATTTAAGGGGGTTGAGCAGGTTCTCTTTGGTAGTTTGGTTCTGCGTACCCAGTAATCCTTTGGCAGGTGATGAGAAAGTGTTTTCAGTGTAGAAAAAGCAAGTGAGTCAAGGAGTCTGGGTGAGGTCAAGTGTGCAGTTAGGCATTTTTCCACCCTGGGCACATGTAACCATTAACATTCAGTACACATTTGCCACTACAGCTTGTTTGAGCTATCATTTTTTTTTTTTTTTTAATTGTGGCACATCCATCAAAAGTGCTTTAATGTTCCTGCTTACCAGAGTACTGAGCACTCAACGTGCCCCTGTGACCACTGCCTCTTCACTCTTTGTCAGGTGAGGACTGAAGTGTGAAGCTCTTGTCTTCCGTAGTGGATGATCCTTGTTTAG